>NC_088602.1:203598689-203938689 GCF_036013475.1 Columba livia | reverse complement strand
GCTCCTCATCCAGCAAATAGAAATACGTGAAGTATAGGTCTGAGCTTATGTATATACCATGTGTGCTTATGGATGTGGTATGGAGAAGGACCAAAACCATGCAGTGGCTATATCCCATGGCTGCATCCCAGGACCAGAAACAAGCCACACATCACCACTAGTTTGGTATAGATCCTCCTAATAGTCATACTTTACTCCTTTAGGACAAAGGTTGGACATGAGGAAGACATTTTTTACACCGGGGGTGGTGAAACACTGGTCCAGGTTGCCCAGAAAGATGGTGAATGCCCCATCCATGGAGAGATCCCAGTCCAGGCTGGACGGGGCTCTGGGCAACCTGATCTGGTGAAGATGTCCCTGCTTGTGGAAGGGGTGGCACTGGATCAGCTTTGAAGGTCCTTTCCAACCCAAACTGTTCTATGATTCTAAATGAAGGGTGAAAAGCAGATAGATCCAGCTGGTGTGGATGTTCAGTGATTCTCCAGAGCCTGTTAACTAATGTGTGGTTGTATTCATCAACATTGGAACCCCTTAACTATGGGCAATGCACTGTTCAGGTCGATGCAATGGCCTCTGTGAGTAAATATGTCTAACACCAACTCACTGCACTTTGAGGACCTAAAATAGCACAGCTTTTGCCATTTGTGTCTGTCTCCTGAATCCTGTATGAAGTGTGCAATGGCCCCACAAGTTCAGCTGGGACGGACACACATCATTCAGGACTTGTCTTCTCCCCTCGGTCATCTCCACAGTTTTCTGTTATGTGACTAAACATCCTCTTCTGCAAAATCAGGTTTTCCATCCTTGATAGCTAATGAGAAGCAACTGTCTTCAGCTCTGCTGTATTTTATCATAGTAGCTTTATTTTTAGCTGACATTAATCACCCAATTATTAAGAGTGACACAGCACTTACACCCTATCACTGCAATCTAATTAACTTCCAATCCTATAAATCAGTCTTGTACATCAAATCGGTAGTATCTATGGGCTGAATCTCTTATTTGCTCCACAGGGACACTCAGCAGCATCAGTTATGAGCAAAATGCCGTACAAAGGGGAAAAAAGCAGTTCTTGAAGAGGACATAGAAGTACTCCCTTCCCTTTTGCTGAGCTTAAAAACAGCTGCAGATGGGCAGCAAAGGCACAATTGCCTGGCTGCTACTCACAGAATCATTTTGGTTGGAAAAGAGCTTTGAGATCTTTGGGTCCAACCATTGACTTAACGGTGCCAAGTCCACCACTAGATCATGTCCATAAGAACCTGATCTAAGTAATTTTTAGACACCTCCAGGGATGGTGACTCCACCACTTCCCTGGGCAGCCTGTTCTAACGCCTGACAAACTCAGGGCACCTCAAAACACTGCACCTGCTATGGAGGATACCGGGGGTTGCCATTCATCCCCCCCATTTCTCTGTGTGTAGAGAATTCAGTAAAGGTGACACAGACTCAGATTTTGGTGGCTTGCAGCACAGGGCTGGGGGATGTTGGATGTGGCCTCCTGATGTGTATGTGGCAGAGGCAGGTGCCTAGCCCTGGTCCTGGTCATCTTCATTCTGAAGTAAGAAGGGACCTGGAGTCACATCTTCAGCTAGACACACTTTCAACAGCATCTTCAGAAGTAATGTCTTTGAGTAACAACATCCTAAAAGCTCTGCAGAGCTCCTACCAGCAGAATCAGTGAAAAAATCATTTGTAAAAACATAGACCAGCGCACTAGTCTGGAAAGTCTGTTATAGGAGACATCCTATGGGTCCAGGTTCCTTCCCCACCCCAAAGGCTCTTCTGGACAGCCCTGGTTATCAGAAGACACTTCTTCCTCTTTTTGACCCCCATGGGGTCATATATGAGAGATGTCTTGTTACTTCCCCTGTGACCAGAAATGTCCTTTAACTTACATTAAGGTAAAGTGAAAATAAATATATTTCTTTACACACCTGAAAAAATCCTCATTGTAGCTATCATTGTTCATAAAATAGATAGCTTGAAGAAATGAAAGAACACACTTGAACAACGTGGTTACAGGGGTGTTAATTCTGCCTGGTCTCTCTCTCACAGCATCCCAATGACGTGCTGCACACACTATCCTGATGCATCGTTTGTCAGGGCTCCAGTCTGGTTTGCATACTTCAGAGAACCTATTCATAGTAAATGGCACTAGATTTTATTGATAATTTCTGTTTTGGATCCCTCAGGAGTGTTTGGCCAGATTTAATCTTTCCTGTTGAAAGACATTTCTTTCTAACATCTTCAGGAAAAACAAACAAACAACAGCAACAACACCAAAATGTGATTAATAACAACAAGCATTGTTCCACTTCCTTGGAGATGCAAGCACAGACTTGCTAGTGCAGATGTCACATCCTTGAGTCTTCAGCTCACTGAGGTGGAAAATTTCCCCTCCCTCCTCTCAGTATGACATGTATCCACAGCCTGAACCTTATATTTTGTATTCGTCTGCACAATAACAAGCATAATATCAACATTTAAATGCAGTGACAAAGGTGACTGACTACAAATATCCTTTTAGGAGTGTGGGAGCAGTCAGTAATCCCTGAATTGAAACATAGAAAGTAGGAATGAGGAGGGAGGGTTGACTCTGTTTGGCAAGGCAAACAAATGTCATGGGGTTCCACAGACACCGTGTTTGCCATGAGATGCTTATTCCAGAAGGACCCAGGCTCTGATCTCATCTCTAGAGGAAGGTGATGGCCTGAAGTGGTAAGCAGAGAATAAACAGCAGGCAGGAAACCCATCAGAGAAGCAAGGCTGAAATATTGCTCCATGCAACTGCATCCCCACACCCTCAGCTTGAAATTGTACTGATATGGGTGCAAGAACATTCATCTGTCACTGTATCACCCTGCAATGCAACTCAGGGCCCCCTGTGCCAGCCCATGGTGGCTGAGTTGCTGTGAGCTTGTTCACTCCAGTCACATCCAATGAAACGTGATGGTCTCAGTGAAATTTATTTTGCTTCCCTTGAATAGATGATCAGTGCTCCTAGCAAATCTGACAGCTCCAACCATCATCAATTACTACTTTCACTACATAGAGACTCTGTGTCAGATTTTCTACTACAGAGACCTTTGAAATCTGCTTTATTTTAAATGGGTAGAACTAAACCAGGAAAGCTCAAATTAATTCCTCTTTTCAAAGCAAATATTGCACCTCAATAATAGGAACAACCCAACAAGAATCTCACCTGATGTGGGAAATCTTCCTCACAAAGCTGGCAGGCTGCCTGTTGGAAAGCTATTCTCAGAAATGCAAGGTTATTACCTATGTAATCCTGTTCTTTGTAGCTATGGGTCCACTGCTGACCAGAGTGAAGCCACCGAAGCAAAGTCCTTGCCTGCAGAAATATGCAAGTCTGGTGGTGTTCATGGAGAATCATTCTCTCCCTCTTCTCTATCCCTCCATGGCAGGTTCTGATGCTACCAGAAGACTGGAAAATCACCCCAAGAGGATTTGATGCTCTCAGACAGCATCACGATATTTGCCATCGCAATTGCTATGTTGGACGCAAAAGTGCATCACTTTTGGGAAATAAACATTGGCTCACTTAGAAAAGAAAAAAAAAATAAATTAATATCGATCAAAACACTAATTTGGAGTATATACAGAGACAAGAAGTCTCAGCTGTTAGGCTGAGCTGCACTAGGCTCCAGAAGACCTGGGCTCGATTTCTGGCAGAGCCTCTGATCTTTGAGTGACCTGGAACAGGTTGGTTTCCTGTGCTGTGCCTCAATTGCTCCTCCTGTGAAATGAGACCAGTGGTATTGATTTGATGTAAGATCTACTGGTGAAAAATCCTATGTAAAGACTGGTACTATTATTTTTAATCCCTGCCCACCCAAACACAAGCTGTGATTTTTTTTTTTTCAAATATCCTCAGCAATAAATACAATTCGACCTTGCTGACTGAGTGTAGGTCTGGTCTATATGAAAGCATTTCATGACAGCTTTTCTTCAGAGTGATCCAAAGCACGGGGGTCTTTTTGAGGAATGTTGTTTTCCTTCTCATTAATTTCCTGCTTAAGGATTCTTCACGTCAGCAGTAAGTGTTATGTTTTCCCATACACAATAATAACCTACCAGCTACTTCAGCCAGAGTGACCTTTCATTTCCTAGCAAGAAGAACAAAATCAAAGGCAGCGAGGAGTCTGTACCAGGCTCAGCGGCTGAGCAAAACTGGCAGCTGCCTCCAACTCACCAGCTGCCTTCCGGAAAAGCAGGTGCAGCACATGATAACCCTTATGAAAGGCAAGCAAAGTCCCCCAAAAATTGTTTCACTAGTTCTCATTCAGATAGTGGAAGATGCAATCAAGAAACGTATTGAAGTTGTAACAGTTTCTATGGAAGTCTATCTCAATAGCATTATCCACACCTAGATCCATACTTGTCATTTTCAGGGATGTTTAAATAGTGTGGTTAAGGTTGGTGTTAAGTTTTGCATGGAGGAGAGTCTTCTAAACATTGCAAAATTAAATAGCTTCAATTTTTGGGTTGTTCATGAGCCCTAACCTGTCTAAATCCAAGTTATGTATTTCTGCCATAGGAGGCTACAATTAAAACATCCAGATGCCTATTTTGTCAGATGCACGCAGAGCAGAAATCACTGCATGACTCCCAGGGCTTCACCCAGTCCATAAGTCTTCATCCAAACTAATCACAGTGCAATATTATCCCACTTGTCAACAGTTCAGGAGGAAATGACAGATCCTAGTTTAACTATTTAACTCTGCCAGGGGTAATAAGTTCTCTCATGCATTAAATTAAAAATGACACTTGAAAATAAGTACATTATGGACCAAACACAGCACACAAATGGGGAGCAAAGATTTAAACTGCTGCCTAGTGGAGAATTGCCAATGAAGCAATGTACATCTCATTATCCAGACTTACACTGAACACATCCAACAAGAAAGCCCTTTGCATATAGATGCATTTGCTATGGGCAAATGCCTGCAATCAGCATGGACAAACACATCTGTTTATTTTCCATTGTAACAATGTTTGAATTAAAAAAAAATGGCTGAGGACTCCTTACAGTGAGCAAATTCTGGACAAGGCAGCCCTTGCTCACCCTCAGCCCCCATCATTTTGTGTTGGGGCCCATGGTCTGTTTGTGAAATTTCCATCTCTTCTGCTACCATCTGACAACTGAAGAAAAATACTGAGTGGCTGAGCTGATAAGACACACTTAAGCCCATAAAAGCAGCAATAAAATTAACAAAGACAGATTTTACTTGTAAGTGGAGTGTTCTCTTTTCAGAAGGAAGGGAATTTCTTTACAGGCTTTGGGTTTGATAGCCTTGAGTTATGCCACCTTCTTCTGTTGTCACTGTGGTTTCTCTGTAAGGACTCCGGCTGCTGTGGGGTTGATGCAGCCCACATATTTACCTCCTTTCTGCATTTTTCCTTTGCACCGCTTTTGGTCCCAAAGACGTTCATTTTGCAGCAGTGTCCCCCATACAGCTATAATTTCATACATGGATACATAGCTCTATTAAATTATAGTGCTGGAGCATGAGTCCTGTCCACTGACAGACATTTAAAGTGGGTTTTGTGCATCTTAACCTATACATCTGTCTGTGAGCTGGTCTCCTTTATAGTCAATGGAGAGTTACAGGAATTTGAAAGCAACAACTCATCCGCTCTTCCTGAATGAAATGAATTACCCATGCAATAAGTGGGTCTTATGAGCTGAATCACTCCCCATTTTTCTAGGTTGCCAAACAGCAGTGGGAAGGGAGGATTGTGATAGGAAATACTGCCGACAGCCCCGCCAGCTGGCTCAGGTTTAGTCATTATTCTGCAGACATCTGAAGGTAGGCAACAGGAATCCCCCATGTAAGTTATGCTTTTAAACAAGAAGACACCTCAAAAAGGAAATGTTGGGTGAAGAACATGTGAAATGATCAGGGCCATTAGACATGAGCTGAAAAGCAGGAGGTAAAAGGAGATGTGATGAAAACTGAAGTTTGCCAAAAGCTGAGAACCATGGTCTGGAGTTGGGAGCACACAAGGATCAGCTTTCATAGTCAGGTTGGCAGCTGTGACAACCCACACATGTATTTATATACCTTCCATGGCAGGATATAGATGTGCTGAATTGCTTAGGCACTGCGGGCAGAAAACAAACTCCTGCAGACAAGTATGTGAGTGTGTGTCCAAACAGCCCAAGCTAAATGTCAGATCTGCACTGTTCCCATCTGTTCCAGGAGGAGGAGGAGGAAGTAAACACAAGTTATTCTTGCAACTGCTGCTAGCTTCATATCTTGCATGTTCTCCGTTAACAGCTTCACATCTTGCATATCCTTTGAGAAATAGTCACAATCCCTAAAAGGTTGCAAAATGATTAAAAAAATTCCATTGAAAATCTGTCCTCTGGTAGAGAATACTGACAATTTCCTACTGAAAATGTGTTGTTTAGTAAGTGGTGAAGATTTGTAGGCTAAAATTCTTACTGATTGGGCATCCTTTCAATTCTATGGGGAATATAAATGGGATTATCTTAATGACAGCAATCCAAATCAAAGCACCCATTACGCTGAGGCTGCAAGGAGACATTGGGACATTCCCTTTGACCAAATGCCTACAGAAAGCAGAGGAGAGGCATAGATGAGGGTTTCTCAGGTCAGACTCTGCATATAGTGCCAGATGTGTGAAGATATCCACCTCTAGAAGAAATACAGACAGTTATTCCCATAGCTACTGAAGGATGAAATTCAAAACGTTTGGAGGTTTAATCAGGGTCCTCAATCTGGATTTGGAAGTTTCCCCCTGGAGACTACCAAGCCAAAACATGATAGAATGTGGGAAAGGGGAAACTCAACAAAAGTGCCCATCCATACTCAAATGTCAAACAAATCAAGCCCCACTTGAGTCTTGTTTTCATCCTCTCTCATTCCCTATGTCCTACTGCCAGAGGAGTGGATGTTTAAGAGAAAGCAGTGAGTGGTCCCACTCATTTTGCCAAAGCAGGCTTAAAATGAAGTCGTCTCCCTCTGGAAACAGAGAGGGGACACCCAACCACCCCACCCCCAGCTGTATCATTACATTTGCTAAGATGTCTCTTGCTTGTTCTGGCAGAGCATCCCTGGTAACTGGTTCCTCCAAGCTGTCCCACCCATGGGATGAGCTGTGACATGACCCAGAGCGACCCACTGGCAGCATCAAGGGTCTGGTGGGACGTGGCTGTGCACAAATTCCTGCGAGGGACCCTCACCTTACGTGGCTGAAAGGCTGAAATCAAAACCAGCCTCTCCTCAGCATATCTGAGCTCACGGCTGCCGTGCTGGGCTCCCTCGAACAATGCCTGAGGTGCAAACAAAATTCTCAGAAATCCTTTCTTGGATTACTCAGAGTCATTCATATTCATTAGCTGTTATCAGCACGCAAGCAAGGCCCACATTAATTAAATATCTTTGGCATTTGGGAATTGAGGAGTTTGGTCTTGTTTTGCTTAAGTTTGCTTATTTATTAGGAGTATTAACTTATTCTGACCCAAGTTTCTCTGACATCTTTCCCGGTTACAGGAGTACAGGCTTATAAGCAAGATGTTTGAAAATGCAGCCACAAAGGCGCACAGAGTATAGAAGAAACACTGGAAATGGAAACTCCAGCCTCCATTTTTAAAGCTCGTTTTAAGGCATCAAATGAGAAAAACATAGGGGATGTTCTTCCCTCCTTGACTCTTTCTCAGGAAATCTCTGTACCAAGAATGTTAATTACCTCTGAACCTGTGTCTAAATGAATTGCTTCCATTACCAAAATAATTTATACAAATAAAACTATTTCAATTTCTTCAGAAATCTGTCCGCAACATTAATACACATGGCAGTTAACAGCATTGTGGTTAGGGACGTGAATCTCCTCACAGACCTGTTGTAAAAGGCGAATCCCCCTGTTCAAAACCATCATTTTCACAAAGTTCATTGCCTCTTTTTATTTGTTTTTAATAACATTCTTCTTCTCTGTTGCATAACACAATACCATTACCTAGATGGCCTGCAGGGCCCCATTTCAGCAATAATCCTGCAGTGACTGCATCTTGGCATTGATTTATGCTTGCATCTTCGTAAAATAGAAAACCTTTCTATCGTAACAGTTTCCTTGTTTACTGAAGGGCAGAAAAAGCAGCTTAATTCCTTCAAAAGTATGAAGTAATTTGTAACAGGTGCTGTTCTACTGATATGAAACTACTGCTCTAATGGGGAATAAACTGCAGAAATATTAAGTAGTTATACAACTTCGCATCACAAAGAAACCACTGCAGAGTTGTTTCCTGTGGGAAAAAGCTCACACCTTCCTCATCCTCAATGTCAGACCTCTCTTGTTAAAATCCCTCGCCTTGTGCTGCCTTGGCTCCTGGAAGAGCTGAGTATGTGAGACAAAGGCTGAGACTTGGAATTAAATGTGGCAAAATGACATAGAAAAAACAACTTGATCCTGCTGGACCAGATTTCCCCATCAGATGAAGGGGGATTGGTGGTAAAGAGCAAAAACAGTCCCAAAAGAAAGAGGAGAAGATTTGGACCATGGAAAATCACTGTTTTATTCCCATCCTTTTTTCACTCATACCTATCTCTGCAGCTTCTGTACTAACAGTAGATGACACTTTCCTCTAAGCCAAGAGAGATACAGGTGTTTTATGCATATATTCATAATGAGGTGGAATTTTTATTAAACTTGTCTGTGGAAGCTATTGTGGAGCCTGAATTTTATTTACTACAGTGTAATAAATTTCCAAAGCCGTGGTGACACCATGGTAACAATATTGCTAATGTAATTATTCCTGCCTCTAAAATAGAGTCAAGTCTTTGTAACATGTAGCAATGCCATACAATAATTGAATATGATTAGGTTTCCTTTCTTCTAAGCAGGAGGTGAGGAACTGAAAATACACTTCTCTATGGTAATTTTAATCAGTAATTATTTGCAGAGATCAATGGGAATAGCCCATTTACAGCCTATAGCCTTCTGTTTGGTTGGTTTTCTTAAATCAACTAAAATTGAACAGGGGGATTTTGGTCTGGGCATCCTAGCAATTCAGGACTGAGGTGACTTACTCAAGATGTTTGTACACACAGAGGGAACCATAGCTTCTGAGAATACAAGTTTTTGCTGAGCTGATCAAACAAAACCTTCTTCATGGTTTACATTTTAACATTGTGTTGCAAATTTCTGGAATATAATGAGGCAGGAAAAAAAAATCTCATTCAGATAAATTACATATATTCCAATGAAGTGTAATTACTTTGCTGCACTGCCAAATTTAATCTTCACATGGAAATACCTAAAGGAACTTTATAAGGCTTTTTATCAGTACTAGGAGAAATGTCTGAATAAGGAAGACCTATGAAATATCACAACAAATATGTTAATCTGTAAAATCACCAATGTCAATAAAATATTTAGAAATTAGTGGTAATATTTTATTATTCTATTTATATTAGAATAGCTGTGATCACACATTTCTGCTCCTGTGATGTAATAATGGGGTGAACAAATGGGCACATGAGTCCCTCAAGAAACATTAGCTCTGTATGCATGAACTCACATATATGGCTACTAAATGAAGTCTGGAGCTGCTGTGCTGGGATATATATTGATGTAGCACAGCTGAAGCTGATTAAACTCCACCACAATCTGCACCAAAAGATGCATCTCCCTCCTGCATTTTCCCAATGAGAAGAGAGAAGACTCTCTAAAATTATTGTTGTTAAAATTAAGTTTCCTCATTTAGTTTCTTCTATACAGAGAAAAGACATTTGATAGAGTGGAATGGAAAATCTCCTGGAAAAAGAGGCTAGTCTGTGGATTTTAAAATGTTTTATGCACATTTGCAGAACTTAGACCTTGGCCTCAGTGAGAAAACAAGAATGTTACAAGGACTGTGAGTAGAGGAAAGAGCATCTTAGTCCCTTGAGCATGGCCAAAGCATTGGCTGTATTTTAGAAGGTGTACCCAGTCGTCACCTTTGTCTGTGCCCTTCACAAAGACTGCTGAGCATTTATCATAGCCCTGGAAATATGGTCAGGAAACACCTGAAGGGACCTTTATCAAAAAAGGCTATTTTTGCCAAACACCCATTGCAGTCAATAGCATTACTTGCATGCTTAATGTTAAACATCTCTAAAGTGCTTTGCTGGACAGAGGCCAGATGGCTCAATGCTTTGCAAAGCTGAGCTCTGAATGAAGCTTGTCTGGGGTCTGGCTGTCCTTCAGCAAGGTCTTCCCTGGCCTTGTCACACCATGGCTCTGTAGAGCCTGAATGAAGACCCGTTTCTCATCTATGTTGGTTCAGAAATGACCCTGACTCTTCTCTGTTGTGATCAAGGATTCTCTAGAAATTCCTAAAATAGATGCAAGTTATGCATTTGTTAAGAGAAAAATAATTGGGGTCTATTTTGGCTTCTGATTCTGGAGTCAGACACTGCAGAGGATGCTTTGCAAATGCAGTTGTTGGGCACTGCAGTTCTCTTTGTGATGTGTTAGGTGAGTCAGGCTCCTCAGGAGACCTATTTCAAAAGGAGATGGCAGCTGGAACAGAAAGGTCCTTATGGGTAGACAATGGGTGAGCACAGGAGTGCTTCCAGGCCTGCAAACAGAAATCTCCATCTTTGGATTCAGATCAGCAATGCTTCTTGAACCTGGGAGGTCTCTATTTCTCACAAGAACTGAGCACATAATGGTTTTCCCTTTTTAAAACACATCTTGTAGTGTAGTTCATCCTCCTGTCTTTCACTCCTTGACTTCCATGTGCCAGGGCAACCCCATGTCTTTCATGAAATGACCCCAAAGGTATGAGCAGAGCAATGTGTGCTCCGTCCTCCAACAGAGTCAATGTAAGCAAAGAACACCAGTCTTGCACAAGAGGGAAGCTTTCAAGGCCAACAAGGACAAAAAAGGACCCAGCAGCAGGACATTGGCCTGAGATTGTCCAGCATTTTGTTTCATGTAAAATATATAAAAGGTGTTGAGCACTTACAGTCATCCTAGAACTTTCCTTCTTCAGACAGATAGGCCAGCTCAATTTTTATAAACACACTTGGAAACATTGCTTTTTCAGAGCCTAAGCAAACAGAGACACTGAATTACTTTCATTCAGATCACAGCTTATGGATTTCAGCAAGGCCGTGGCCAAGGTGATGCTGAGTATGAAATCCTGTTCCCAATCTAAAGATAAAATTTCAGGAGTTCAAGTGCAGGTGAAGGGAAATGAATCCCTTGCACAACACTTTGTATTGAGAGAAAAGAAGGGTTAAATAAAAGCTTGTTTGCAACTGAAATTAGTTTTAATAAAACAACCAACCAACCAAACAAACAAACCTCATTATTGTTTCTTACCTTAAAACCCTCTCCTTTAATTTCTAACCCTATTGCTAGGGTGATTCAGACAAAGGCTGTCTGACTACAAAGATAAGGATATACGTGATGACTAGTCTGAACACACTTTATTGTCAAGTAGGGTGCTGTGTGAAGTCAATAAACCTCATAGCTATAGATCGTGCTGGAAAAGGAAATTAATGTTGACACGGCTTGTTTTTGCAGTATGGTAGGTATGCCTGCACATCATCACGTGACAGCCTCAAGATGTTTGTGCTTGTTTGAGTTGGATGGGATGCAGCTATCCAAAATCTGGATAAACAACAAAAATCAGTGGTGACCTTGAGAAACTTCAGAGTCATGATCAACATGTTGAGAAAGGTGCCTGGGAAGTGACTTACGGCACGTTTTTTTGATCAACATGACATAATAATCAGAGTTAGAATAAACACAGGGAGAAGTTCTCTGTCCAGCAACATGCCCTATCTGACCATAGAACCATAGAATGTCCCAAGTTGGAAGGGACCCACAAGGATCATCAAGTTTATATGAGCTCTGCTTCGAAACATCCACAGAGAGCCAAGTCCACACAATTTGCAGGTCTCATTCTCTTTTTTTCAAATCTTCTTCCTTTCTTTGGCAGTCAGTAGGAGGAAACTGCTCTCTGTTATGGTCCTTTCCACAGCATTCTTCAAGAAGCCATCCCCAGGACTGTCGCCCAGGAGGACACCAGCCTCACACCTGGCATGGCCAACAAGCAGTGTATGGAAAAACACATGGAGTAGCACCAGCTCACCAAGGTCTTTTCATTCCCAACTCAGCTTCTCTGACCTGCTTGTGAATCAGCAGGTCCTCCCCTGCAGTCAGAACATTTGGATGGATAGAAGGAAACTCCCTATTACCACTTAAATCAATCATACTGTAAGAGACATGGTTGTCATGAGTCTCAAAGATCAGCCCGTGTGTTTTCGTATTTGTAGGCTTCATATGTGGGACTTTGCAGTGTGGCTCTCAGATGCTCTTTAGAAGAAAGTGTTATTGCAATGAGCTGTTTTTAGCAGACAAGCTAAGTATTTCAAAATAGTTAAAAGCTATCATAAACTACGCTGTACTAGGGGCCTAAGTAGATGCAGAATGCCCTAAGTACATTAATTCATATTTACACTGCTCATAATTGTAAATCATGGCAGTATCCCACTGTTATCAAGTCTCATATAGATGAATGTTTTTATTCATAAGCAGATCTATAGATACCAGAGTCAGCTGGGGGCATAAAGTTTGCAAGGTACTTCACTTACTTTGCTCAGTGTGCTTTTATTAAAAATGTTACAGATTTATAATAAAGTTCCTCGCTGTTTTTACACTTTGGTACATTCCTTCATAATCCATCACTAGCTCTGTCAGGGGAAAACCCACAAAACTTAATCAGGTGGAAGTGGCTTGTTTTTCAAAGGAAGAAATTTTCTCTGAACCACAGTGCATTATGAATTTTCCAGCCCTAGTAGATCGACTGAATGATATTTGAGTCACAGTGAGAAATGGAGTTGCATGGTTGGATGAAAGCAGTAAAAACAATCAAGTGCTTTGCTGAGCATGTGGTGTTGCCACTCTGCTTTGCTCCATCTCTCCAGGAATTACTATCGATTTTGCTGCATCAAATGAAAGAAATCACTTTGGAAAACCACTGAGCAGGAAAGTCCTAACTCTGCATAGATTTCTGGACTTCTTTGACAGGTAAATTAGATGCAGAAAACTCTTCTCCTAATCTTTCATTCTACTAGCTTGTGATTTCTGGCTGGTATCTGGTATCACACACCCAACCTAAACCCATAAAACCAGGTGGTTGTACCAGAGCTCGACGTTTTGCTGGCTGATGCTCACAGGAGTGAAGGTGGCACAAGCAAAGCCAACAGCAACCAAGGACACAGCTACTGCTCCTTGGAGCCTCCCTGCTGCCACAAGGCAGGAATCCTGAGCCCATTTATCTGCTTTCACAGCCCAGACAAGTCTCAGACCTGTGGTGGCTCCCCACAGATGTGCGCTCATAGCCTCATAAGCTATGAGCTCATGTCTCATAGCCTGTCCTGCCATCAGGATTTCCCTTTTTCAGAGCAGGGAACCTGCTTCATTGCGCGGCTCATGTCTTCATGAAGTACTGCAGACAGGGGAGTTGGACTGGAGTCATTGTGTGCAAATAATTCTCAATTACAGGTTTTGTAGCAAGCTTTAATCTTTTCTAAACAGCTCTCTATGGCTCCAAAGGGACACATCTGAATGGCCCTAATAGGCTGTCATCATTTCACTAATGGGGGTTTAGCGCCTGACTTATGGACAGAGATCTAATTCCACTTCTCACTGCTGCCCCGCAAAAAGTGTTCCTGCTTCACTTTTCCCCTTGCCCGTGTCCCTCTGCTGATAGGTATGATTATCCTGACATTAGGAAGGACTTCAGAAGGAAGAATCCATTTCTTTTGCACACTTTAACTAAGCAGACGACTTCAACCATCAAAGCTTTTAGTAGAGGCGGGTAAGAGGAAGTTTAACATCTTTCCATGACCAGATCCATGCAGTATTTCTATATGAAAACAATATACAATGTGATGTCCAGTATCTCCTCAGGACCAGACATGCAATGCCAGGTGGCACAATGGGAGGAAAAAGCCCTTTTCTTAAAGCATGCTGTGTGGCTGCTGTATCCAGAGTCTTGAGAGAGAGTGGACTGGGCTCTTGAGTAGGTCTCCCTTGAAAATTTGCTCCCTACTCCCTGCAGGTTACAAATCACTGCAAATCTTTCACCGACATCTACTCTTGTGCCTGTCGCTATTTTCTGTGTTCTTTAAGTGCCTTCCATTGAAAGAGACACCAACATTTCCTGGCGTTAGGAAATAGAAATATTTTCAGGTTCCAGCTGCCAAAACCTGCACGAAGGCTCCAGGAGAGCACATCTACTGCGGGATCCCTCAGGGCTGTGTGGCTGACACTGGGCCAGCAAAGGCACTCCTTTGTCTCAGACCTCTTTGTTGCTAGCTCCCAAATTACCTGCACGAGGGATTGTAGCCCGTTCCTCCACAGATGCTTTGAGGAAGGTGTTTGGCGGTTGGGGATCAGCATTCTTCTTTCTAATGATGAGAATCTAGATAAGACAGAGGCAGTCTGTTCTCAGCATTGAACAAGGAAAGTGGACAAAATTTACTGAACAAAGGCTGGAACACAGAAAGGTCCAGCTGGTCACAGGAAATAAAGTCTTCACCCCTTGGAGGAGGATGCACAAAGAGGCTCTGTAATCTCCATCCCTGGAGGTTTTCAGAATTCAGTTAGACAAAAAATCCCAAGCAACCTGACACAATTCAGAAGTTAGACACGCTTTGTTCAAGAGACTGGACTATGGACTTCCCAAGGCCCCTTCAGCCTATATTATTGAATGATCCTATGTCTTCACGGGTGTTTCAGAAACTGGGTTACCAATATTAATGCATTCAGAATTATGGAACATCTTGATGTTAGCCTAGTCTCTTAAAATCACCCTAACCTTCAGATAGATTAAGCTTAATCATGAAACTCCAAATAAACAAATTAACTACACTAACTACACTATAGATTAAATTAATTCATTCCTTCTCCATGTCCATCTGTGAAGATGAAGATCTAACTCAGATAAAGTATGGTACCCCAGCATCCCTGTACACAGTTTATCAGGGTACAATTACAGGTGAGGAATTATTTGTTAGAAGTAGAACTTCTTATCCAATAATTTTCTTGGAGTCTCCTATGGTTTCAGTTCATACTTTTCCTTCTTGGTCCTTGAGCTCCTCAGCAGGCAGGTTCAGCACAACCCACTCCTAGCTTGTGGTTGTCCTCACTTAGGAAATGTCTCCTTTGGGTATACTTAAAAAAATCCTGGTGAGGATTAATCTCCATTCTCTTGGGAACTGAAGTAAATACCTCAGTGCAAACTTTTTCTATGCATAATACTTCATGCCAAGATGTATGAATATGCAACAGCACTTAATCCAGATATGAACAATGAATTACATTGTGCTGCTCATGGCCGACTCTCATTTAAATCAAGTCACAGAGATAATAAAATAATGGGAGGTCATACTGGGTTAGGCACAACTAAATCCAGTTTAGTCCCCAAAGCTATCTTTTGATTACTCCTTAATTTAGACAATGTGGTTTATTGCTCAAGCAAAAGCTGGAACTACATTGCATTTCTGGTCAATAAGAAAGAGAAAAGGTGGGGATACTACAAACATTAGTAAATGAAAAGGCTGAGGGTGTTAGTCACAGTTTAAATGGCAGCACACTGCTGAGCATGGACTAATTGACCCAGTTTTTCAGCATCACGTGGCAGACTAAATTACTTTAGAAAGTGTGCCCTGACCTCACACCTTCTGCTGGAAGAGAAGTCCTACATCAAACCCACGTCCTGGCCTGAATTCAACGGGGCCTCATGCAAGAGTGTAAAACATATTAACATTAAACAATGCTAATGCACATGTGTTAACCCAGCAGAGGGGATCAGCTGCTGAAAAGTGAATCCAGAGCACGAGGTGTAATTGCCAAGTCCCAGCTATGCCTTCGATTACCTCAGGCTTCTACCTGTAATTTTGTCTCACATTTCCCAGCTATTTCTGGCAAAAAAAAAGTGAGAGGTTTCTACCCATAGAACAGGCAGGGGAGCTGGCTTGGGAAAGCTGTAGTTACCCTGCATCCACCATATGAGGTGAAACTGTTTTTTTCTCCCAGTTCCACGACTCTGTAGTTTTATTTCACTGATATCATGTTTTTCAGCTCTATGTGCTGGGGAGTGTTGTGCTTGATTGCTGGGAAAGCGCATCCATTTTCTTTAATACCCCATACACATAACACATATATCAGTAAAGAATGCAATTTCGCCATAAAATCTATGTGTTTCATTATGTGCTCCATATAATCTATATATTCTATCAGAAAACATTGCCCTCTCTTTGCTACTTTATGTTACATTTCTCATGAGGTTACCTTGGTTTTCATGTTCCTTCTATAGTAGATTTTTTTTTATGTCCACATAACCTTTTAAGATATACATGGTTTTTTGTTACAGGTACAAAAGGTGTTAGGTTCACATATTGCAGCTATTATTAGTGCTCACAAAGAGGTCTCATTACCCTGAAAGAAACAATAATACCTACTTTAAGGCAAGACTTTATCTTTTCAATGGCTGTATATGTTCCTATTGTCTGCAGAATAATTTTCTTTTCTTTTGGTACTTAAACAGGAGATGTGCAGAGAAAAAAAAAAAAAAGAAGGTTTGTTCTTTATTGACATCACACAGCCTTTTTCAAGTCATTTCAAGGGATGTAAAGCATTGCAAAGGCAGACTTCACATCGATATTGGGAGCAACGCTTCAGACAGACAGCAGTCCTGAGACTTTGCTGCTGAAAAATCAATTCTGGTCCTTTGGAGTCATGAGCCTACAATGGTATAAATGAGAGAAGCAACTGGCCTATTTTCTTAGCACAACTTTTCTAAGAAGACTAATTAATTGCCTCATAGACAACCCTTTGAAATTGCAGCCCTTTGTTTTCCATCACCTTGTCCCAGTTTTAGACAGTTACACCACCACCAAAGTCATACCAGTTAAAACAGGAGCAATGAAATGCTGAACTGCTGTCACCAAGTCCATGACACAGGTTTGGATGTGATGGCCAAGAAGAGGGACAATTTCCTTGGCATTGCATGAAGGTACGAACAAACTCGATTTCTGAAGCGGGCTGCTCTGTGCATTGAGGAACATCATTCACTGCATAATAAAAGGTGGCTCACACACATAATGTGTGTGATAGTGGACAGGCCCTTATTACAAGGAGCTCATAAGTGATCTGTCTGATGTGTGATTTTGTGGAGCAAAATCATTCTTTCCAGACTGGGACTGAAGTGCAGGAAGATGGCAAGGTGTTTGAACCCATGTCGTGTAGACATTGTGGATGTTATTTCTATCCTAGTAGTTTTTGGAGTTTCTCTTCTTATCTGAGAGCCCCACCACGATCCTGAATCAGCAACATTGCTCATTTTGTAGTCACTGGACAGACAGACACATCCAGAGGGCAACCCAGATCTAAGGGAAAACTGATTTCCCCCTGGAACTGTGTCAAGAGGGTCATTAAGTAAATATCATCGATCAAGCAAAATGATTCTGAGCCACTTTCGTCAAAGTCAACCATGGAGCACGGGGTGCAAGTAATGATGCAAAAGAGGAGTTTTAAGTCTATGTCTTGACAGCGAAGGGTGGAATCCATATTATCCAATGTAGGCATCTACGTTGCATCTGGATTTTAGATGCCAGTGAAGCTGTTCTTCTAAGTTGTGTCCATATACAGTCAATGAAGGGAAACTAAAACATGTAGAGACATGCAAAAGAAAATCTTGTTTGGCTCTATTGATCTCCCCTCTTTTTTAGATTCCTAGGCCAGGGAGGCTCTTTCTTAGGTCAACAAGACCAAGCTGTGTGATGAACAGTCTGAGCTCTGTTGTCCGGCATCTATTGACTGACACCAGATGCATGAGGAAGGTAAAGCATATTTAACTCTTGGCTGTGGAGCACATTTATTGTGTGACTTCCAGTAAGTCTTTTTTATTCCTTCTGTGCCTTAATTCCCTGCTAGAATAGTAAGAGTGATATTTCTCAAACTCAAAGTATTGTTTTAGAATGGATGAAGTAATATTTGTAAGACGTTCAAATATCATACTAAGAAGCTCCACACAGGTTATATGGAAAGATCCCTAATTTCAGTGCAGGGGAACTGTTGATTTTATTTTTAGTTGAGGCATAAATACACTGAATTTCATGCACTGAAAGAAAAAGATGTGAAGAAATGCAAAACTGCTACACAGCACACTGAAAGCACATTTTTAAAAACATAGCTGGAGTGCATATCTGAAAAGGGCCAGAGTTAGGATTAACAAAGTTATCTTCATTTTGTCATTTATTAACTCCCAAGCTCAGTGTTACACTTGTCTGCCCTAGGAAGGGGAAGAGTTTTGCCAGGAATATTAATCAGAAACACAGTTTATTTTCTCTTTATTTATGTGCAACTCCTATCAATATTTCTGGGACTCAGTTCAAAAAATACCAGAAGGAAATGAGGAATGAGAAGGGGAAGAGGAAGGGGCAAACACAAGGGTAAAGGAAAGGGAAGACGAAGGATTATTTCTGTTCATATATTAACTTTCAATCATGGAATTTAAACACTGAATTGTGTTTAAACACTTCCCTTGGCACAAACAGAGTCTGTGCCTCTGATTTTCCCTTGCCTTTTAGCTGGTATACTCCCTGCACAACCATGGAAACATTACCATTCTTGTGAGACGTTTTATGCTCATTTCATAGGAGTCATCTCCTAGAGAAGACGGAGAAACAGAAGCAATTCTGGGATTCAGAACGAGATTAACATCACCAGGATGATTCTTTCCCCCAGGAAGAGTTCAGCCCTGAAAAACATTCATAAGCGAAATATTTCAAGCATTTTAAAGTTCATATTACTGAAAATGCCTTCTGTATTAAATTCTATCATGTATTTACAAAACCTCTGCCCCTGCTAGATAATAAGAGATTACAAATTACAAATGAATGCAGCTGTATTTCATTATTAATTGTACCATGTTCTCACACTGTTAAGCCTCATGGTCTGCTGATCATGCCTGACCCACAAATGGGAGTATGCAGTGCAATAAAATTTCACACACTCTCGGTGTCCTTTCTAATTAGCGAATGAGTCATGCCCTGTATCTGCAGACTGGAACTGCACTTCTTTTTTTCTAAGAGCATCTATAGGTCGGCTTGCAGATGTCAATTCACACACCACAGTTTTGGAAGGATCAGCAGATTGGGAGCTAAGTTTTACACCAAAGCTGCAGGCACCTTCAGGAGTCTCCTTTTGGAGATGGCTCCTTCAAACTCTGTTTGGGGATTTGTTTTTATTTCTTTTTGTTCAATACACTCGGGAGTTTTGGATGAGCCTGAGCATGGACTAACTCTGTGCTTGTCCTTTTGCTTGTGTGTGTGTCAGTAAAGTGTCCTTCAGCTGGAAGCAGATGCAGGGAGGCTGTTTCTGAGGGTATTGTCAGAACATCACCTCATGGGGCACACAATGAGTTGTGATGTATAGATTGCTACACCAGCTGAAGGGCTCTCTGCTGACAGCAAGGCTTGCTCAGGGACTGAAAGGACTCACTGCCAAAGAGCTCCACTGTTCAGGAAAAAGAACAGGCTAGTTTAAATGAGGTCATCAGGTCGCTTGGACAAATTCCTACCCCAGGCATTTATCCTATATGTCTCCTCCAATTCTATAGCACAACTATTAATTGAAAGCTGGATGTTTGCCTGAGAGTAGTGCAAATCTCACCCCTCCAAGCTCTCTGAACCACCAGGGAATTTGTAAGCTTCAGATGCTGATGGAGGCCAAAGTGACCCTTTTCCCATACACCCAGGCATTGCCAAAATGCCCATGGCATGGATTGAGCTCCATAACAACACAATGCATGGGCAGTTAGGAGTCTCCCATTATGTTACTCCAGCAAAAGCCAGACTGCCTTCTACAGCAAAGCCTTCCAAGTGGGTTTCACTTGCTATCTGATCAAAAGGGCTGATGTACTTCTGACAGGCTGCCTGTCCTTCCTTCCTCTACACTAGTGGAATCCTCCTCAGCCCACCACGTGGATGAGAGGAGAGTGGCAAGGGCATAGGAGAAATGGAAAATAGCCCTAAGTGATGGATTTACTCCAAGCTCATCTGGTGTACTGGACAACAGAAGCTAAATTTTCCAAGTTTGCACAAGAAAGGGATAATTCTTCAGCTTAACATCAGCTGGATACAAACACCAGAACTCTAGTGGGCAAAAAAACTGGGTTTTGCTGTTGACAGTTCACCCAACACTCAAGCTCTTTGGGAGCACAAGAACTAACTGTCTGAGCAGAGGTGTAGAACCACACAGGAGCTTCGAATTCTGGCCAAATGGATGGTTTGCCCATTCCAAAACCTTCATGCGAGTTCAAAGAGCTTGGCTGCTTTGCTCTGGAAGTACTTGACATCCCCTCCCACTCTGATGCTGGACAAAAATTTCTAAGGGATGCAAAGACAGCTCAGGAACCTCTCTCAGCCTTTTTGGACCTTCCATTCTCAGTCCTGTTTAAAGGGGTGATTTTGTGTAGGGAAGGCTTGGAGTCACTGCTGAAGCTGCAATTCAATCAGCCTCCTAACTATATGCTACAGGTGCTTGAAATTAATTCCCCTTTTCAAAAGAGGTTGACATGAAGTTCCTCATTTTCCTAATGAAATAATAACACTGCCACATCCCATCAGGAGCTGTGAGGCATAAAAAGCATTTTGAGGTGCTTTGTTATTTTGGCAGCCAGTACCAGCTGTGTGCAAGAAATAAGCATCACACGTACCCCTTCAAAAATGGGAAGAGGAGCTTCATATCACAAAAGCACAGACCCACAGGACGATTTAGGTTGAAGGGACCTTGGGAGGTCTCTATGTCTCCTATAAAAAGAGGAGGTAACTTCCTAAATAGATCACATTGATCAGGGCTGTGGCCAGTTGAGTTTCAAAAGTCTCCAAGAATTTTCTTCCATCTAGCGTGTGAACATTGCATCTAGGAGTACAGCCTGGCTTTGTCTTCCATATAAAATACACTGAGTATCAGAAAGCTGCTATTGTGCCCTTGTTAATCTCTTCCAAGTTAATCAAGCCCAGTACTCTGTGGCTCTCTATACCAGGTACTCCAGTCCCCTAACCATGCTAATTTACCCTCTAATTGGGTCTCCCCCAGCTTACTAATAAATGCTTGCCTTGATATAGAAATACAAGGCTTCTAGACCCATCCAAGATATCACACTTCAGAAATGCCATACAATTGTGAGTTTGAGAGCTATTTAATCAGCTTCCAAATATATTAGCTATATACATCTCTATTATAATCTTCTTAAGCCATGTGATTTGGACACCTGGCTTTACAGATGGTGAGACAGTAAAAATATAAAAATATTCCCAGTACGTCTGTTTAAACATTTGCAAAATAGTGTCTCCCTAAAACTTAAAGCATATGCAGCCTATTGCTAATATTACTAATTTATAATGGTTTCCAAAGGCACCACACAGTCAGGGAGTAATGCGTTCTGGGTGCTGCACTTTCCTTCAGGAAGAAACCAAGTTGTCTCAAAGAGCTCAGCCCAAGGAGTCTGCAAACTAGGCTACAAAAATTGCAGGAGGGAGAGATGCAGAAATGAGAAATGGAATATCTTATTCACAGAAATTGTCAGCTGAGGAGCCAGAAATAAGACTCAAGTCTTCAGACTCACAGTTCACTCTTCCATATACTTATTTTCCTTTTGCACCCTTCTAGGGTTTGTTGGGACATCTGTTGAATGACATAAAAGCCCTTTGACATCTTCAGCTTTTGCAAGAACTTCATAATGAAACATGAAATGGTTGAGTTTGGCTTAAACCATTAAACCCCTTATTTTCCATCTCTCCATTATATATGTTTTTCCCGTGGATTCCTTTCTAATACTGTGTTTGTGCAGAGGCTGATCACAGAATCACAGAATGTCAGGGATTGGAAGGGACCTTGAAAGCTCATCCAGTCCAATCCCCCTCCCGGAGCCGGAACACCCAGATGAGGTTACACAGGATGCTGAACACCATAATGCTACCCTAATTTCATGTGTTTGGAAATGGATGAGAAAGCACATTTTTGGACTAATTTTCTATACATAAATAAAGGCAATATTGCTGACCTTCAGAATGAAACTTTCCTCTCAGCAAAGCAGACGGTGAGTCTGAAAGGGATTTGAAAATTCAGCAGGAAAGTATTAGCACCAAAAGCCATCGAATGGATGTCTGGCACTACTTGTAGGAACGTGGGACAGCAGGGAGCCCCCGACTCATCAGCTGAAGACGAACATTGTTCTGATGTGCAATGGATCCATACAATCTCATTCAAATGTTTGAAGTTTTTCTCCCTCTTCCCTAATCAGCTCTATATTTGACAACCAACACTGGTGGAGGAAAGAAGACTTCCTAAGCCTTGTGCAGGATCACTGGGTATGAATAACAGGACTCTATGCAGCTTTCTCCTGAGCCTGTCTACAGGATAAATCAATTAGTTATCCCTTGACACATTTAAGGAGACTGCTATTTATAGCACAATAGTACCCCCATCCCATCTTCACATAATCTATTAATCCCCTGAGAAAGTCTGACGAATTTAATCTGAATATATGGCTTTCCCTACAGAGGAGGACTTCAAATGCAGATACCTACCCAGATGTATATCATCTGCTGGTGTTTCAGGCATGTGAGTTAATGATTTTCCTACATCTTCTGACACTTATTCTCCTTAGAAGAGTCCCACCCGTTGCAATTTCTGGCCATCTTTTGAGCATCTTGGTGGCTCACTGTCCTGTCCCCTCACATGAGGGACCCAGCAGTAATTAGAAAAGTGTTTTTAAACAGTGTCAGCTCATACAAGCAAGTGGCAGGCTGGGAGAGATCTGCCCACAGCCTGGTGTATTTTAACATAACAACTCTGTCTCCTACCCATGATGCCTGCAATTGAAACACAACTAGTTTAATGGGAAAGCAAACCACAGGCAGGGTGAGTAGGGACCAAAGAAACAAATCTATTTAATACATAAAATAAAGCTTTTGATATTGTGGTGCCAAATGGATTATCCAGGAGAATGTGCTGAAAGGAAACAAGTATCTCCCCATTCAATATTTATGTATCCCTAGATAACAGCCTTCATTGAGATGGATTTGTCAGAGTTACAGTGCTGAGCATCCTTTTATGGTTAGTTTCTCAATTTTATGCCTAACAATAAATGGCAGCGATACTTTCTATTAGGAACGTAGAACAGCTGGATTTGGCATGAAGTTCAAAATCTGATTCCAAAAATGGTAGCGATTTATGAGGCTTTGACAAAAATACATAAACACAATAAGAAAATATTGATTCTTCTGACTTCCGTTTCACAGATTTGACACGTGCACTTATGGCCCAATAGAAATGAATAATAACAGCAGTAATAATGATTAATTACCTTCTCCTGCTTCCAGACTTCACCTTTGAAACTCTGCATGCTTTTTTCTTACCTCCATTACTGTTCAAATTCCCTCACGTTAATATTTCTTTTAATATTATTGGTTATTTTGCAACATCTCCAGGGGCTGCAGCAGTTTAAGGCTTCATTGTAAAAAAATGGGACCTATTTGTTCTGTTGCCAACACGTACAGTCTCCATACTGAAGAGTTTATGACCTAATTACAGGTAAGACAGAAGCAACCAAACATACACATTGTGAGAACATTTTCTATTGCCTGTTGTAACCTGCCTTAATCCCTCGTTTCTCTCTTTTATGCACCTTGTCATACCCTGTATGGATGGGGTGTCTTCTCATTGTTGGTGTACAAGATCTGTATCTCCTGAATTCAGACCTTACCTTGAAGCACAGTTCTTTGTGAAGCTCCTCACTGCCAACCTGCCAATGGAAGACTTCGTGCTGACAGAAGCATCAGGGCTGGGATCTTAAATTTGGGTCAACACTGAGAATCGACCCAGAAACAGTTGATAATGGCTGGTGTTGGTCTTGGCATCACAGCTTTACCTAGACAAGAATTCGCTTGCTCCACAAATAAGATATGAGATATTATTGACTAGACATGCTGTAAGAACCATTGTTTCTCATTCCAGCAGTTCATTTCGAATGAGTAAGCTGGGGTCCTGGGAATTTGAACTATATTTTTAAGTGAGGTTTAAGACAGTTTGACCTGAGTGAGAACTTCAGCTGGCTTGAAGAAAGAAGGAAGACTTTCCATAGTTCTCCAGATCAAAGAGGAAAGTTCAGAGAAGAGAGTTAATGCACAGAAGTAAAATCCAAGACATACAGTAAAAACACCTTGACTTCTCATTTATTAATTATTTCTCACATCCTGTTAATTCTTGGGCCTTTTTGATGTTTTTGTAAGGGCACAGATCTGACAGCATGGAAGTTCAGACTCTTGGTCTGGGGATCAAAAGGGCCTTTTAAAAAGACTGGGATTTGTCATGACTTGTGTTGAGTTGAAGATTGCACAGAAACAATGGTGCATCGGATGTTCCTGATCAGTGCTGAAACCAGGGAAGTCCATCGGAGAATTAATTAAAAAGAGGCCAATGGGCCATTTTCCAGCCACAACTGAAGAGTTTAGAACAAAGTCTTGTCTTTTTAGCTAGAAATTATAGACTCTTCAAACTTGCCTTTTTTAAAAAAAGTCCTCAAAAGACTGGAAAATTGACATCAAAGAACAAGCAAATGAAAATGCCTAAGAGGAAAGATGAATTTTAGCTTTTCAAAATACTGCTGAAATCCAATATACTGAACAAAAATATTGCCACCAGGTTCAGGATTTCTGCCTCATTTTTCTGCGTGTTTCCATTAAATGTCTTTCATACACCTGAGGAAAAAAATGCCAAAAAAAAAGCCTTTGACAGAATGTCATTACGTCCCTACCATTTAATAAAGGTTGAAAAAGTTTATAATGTGCATCAGAGATCACTGAGTCACTCTCCAAAATCAAAGAAGTGCTTTCTTAATGTATTCAAATGACAAAAAAATAGCATCTTTTTGAGGACAAGCAAGACGAAAGAACTTCCAGATTGCTTTTTATGGAATGAAGAGAAGCAAACCACGGGGGAAAAAATGGCTAATTTCTTCCTTTGTGAGTTACCTTTAACTACTGCAGAATGTCACCACTGAGCCGTAGGTGACAACAGTGTCACGTCTTGTCCGCTCCGCTGATGTTAATGTTTTCTTACTTCTCCCTGGTTAACGGGGAAGGCAAAAGATGACAAGGGCCCAGGAGTCAACAGCTTTGTGGTGAAATTGCTGGGTGTCTTTGGACTTCAATCCTAAATCATTCTCATCCACTTCAGAGTGGGTCTATTGATTTCATCCAATTCCTGGGGATTATTCGTAAGGTGCTTTGAGCTCCTCCAACTGAATCCACTTCTGGAGCACATCATATTATTGGATTGCTTTTTGGGGGCAGGTGAGTGTGAAAATCTCTGGTTTAAACTGTGATTTTAGAAAGGCAGAGAGATAAAGACAAGAATCTGACAGCTATGTTAATCACACGACTTGCAGCAACAGGGGTTTTTTTAATACATCAGGTCTTTGAGGATATTTCTGATGGATCATGCTACTCATTGGTATTCTGGAGGGGCTCTACAGGAGTTCAAACTCATATTTCTTCTGTCAACACATTTTTCAGCAACTTCTTAGCGTGTCTGACATATTATGAATACATGGTTATGAAATCAAAAATATACCAGGACTGAGACATACATTTCTGACACTTGCCATATAGACTGAAGGTATTTCACTCTCATAGGAATCCCAGCATCCTTTTTAGAAATGTCAGTCATGAGAAAAGAGAACCCCATACATCTCCTAGCAAGACCTAAACACATTTTTAATTTCCTCTCAATTTCAGCAGCTCATATAATGCTCCTTTTGATTAAAAAATGTATTGTTTTACTATAGTAATGAGGTTTGCAAATATGCAAATATGAAAACAATGAAGTCTTCTGTTCCCGTTCAGTTTCATTTCCATACCACCGCTTTCTATAGAGCTGACCTCCAGACAGATCATGGACATTCCCCTTATATAGTTTTCTAGGGAAATAAATGTTTTAAAGCAAATTTCCTATCTGCTTTACATGGAAATAAAAGGACTTTTTCTTACAACTGGGTGAATCAAAGATTTCCTACCGAAAAACCTATAACTTATCAGCATCCCCTCACAGATTAGGGATGCAGGGATGGAAGCTGGAGTTAAAGGTGATTGCCTGGGGAAGAATGTCTTTAGGGAAACGCTGAATATTCCGGCTTTATAATGCAGGAGTATTCTCGCAATGCCAAGGCATTTTAAAATAAGCTTGCTTTGCAACAAGATCTGTTTTTGATCTTGCTGTCTAGCGATTACAGATTTTTGTGCAGCTTGCAGAAACGCCTATGGTTTGCTGGGGGAAAAATTGTTCCCAGTGTTTCAGGCTCAGTTTGATGAAAATTTCCTTCGTGTGGCTGTTCCTTCCAAGGGAAGGCCATGCACTGAGTGTTTTGGAGGCGAGCTGGATGGAGTAGGCTGACTCCCTATCAGCTGGAGAGATGGCAGCTTAGCAGTTTAGCTTAAACTGAAGACTTGGTCTTCCTCTTACACCAAGCTTATTTACCACGATCATGGAGTCAACAGTCACTTGCACAGCTGCACCTGTGTCAATACAGCATTTTCCTACAGGCATATTCAGGCTGGAGTCATTCCGCTTCATGATAAAAGCTTGGAGTTGGTATAATTAGGGTTTGGTGGGATGGACATCACAGTAACTATCTTCATGGGCTCAAGTAGCAATGAGAGTTAAGATAACATTGACTAATGTGGTTTCCTGAAATGGACATGAGACATTTGAAAAGCCAAAACAGTTTGGACCAAAGTTCAGCTGATGTAGTTTTTTACCATGGCTAATACTGGATTTTAAGAGAGGAGATAAGAAACTGTGTGATCCTGACCCTTGGCACCTCCACAGAGCTTCTAACCACCAGCAATTATGAGCCTCATGACGCTTCTGGGCCATCATGTTTAATAGTACAGGATGGATGTATTTGACATGCTTGACATGGATGTATTTGTCCAGCTTCTTTTCAAACCCATTTTAACTTTGGATTCCCTGATAACGTTTTACAATGACTGCCACAGTTCCACTGCTGTTTTGAGAAAACATATTGCTGTTGCTTACCTAAAATGTACTACTCAGTCATTTTGAAGATGACCCCTGAGCACTGTGCAATGAAAGCATAAGGATGGATATGTGGGTAGAGACCAGAGTCCAGCCCATTGCTGTCTCTCACAGTGACCAAGAGTTTTCCATGGAAGAGGACAAGGGTAAGACACCAAGAGGGTTATGAGCCATCCCTGAATACCTTCCCCAGATCCAGAAATCTGTGGCTTACGGGCTTCCTGGCTCAGTTTCCTTGAATGTAATAGTATTTAATGGATTTTTCTTCCATCAAATTGTCTAATTTCTCTTTGAACCCTTGTAAATTTTCCAGATCACCATGTAGTGAGGAGTCCCATAATTCAAGTCTATGTTGTGTGAAAAAAATCAGCTTAGTCCCTACAGCACACCCTTGCTGCTGCGCTCTCTTACTCTATGGCTGTTCCTATGTCCTTTAGCTGGTTTTCAAAAGCCTGGCACCTACAGGTCTGGTTTTGGGCAATTCTTGATAGTGAATAAGAAAGGATCTGGGTCTCAGACACCTTCTGCTTCTACCATGATGCTATGGCTTTGCTCAGCCCCCCAGTCCCCCAGACACCTCTTTTCCGGCTAAGACTGTCACTTATTCTGTGTCTTAAACACATATTCCCTGAGACCCCTGAAGAGCTCTGGCACATGTGTGATGCATGTTTTCTTCCTGCAGAAGTCATGCCTATTCCCCTAATATATTTATTCATTTTACATTGATAATTTTATACTATGGTTTCAGCTGATTTTCCTGGTGCAAAAGTCAAATACACTCATCAGATAGATACACTTGTAAACAGACATACTTGCACGGGTATAGTAAATAACTATTTCAGTCCAAGCAATAGTTCCCTGGACTCCCCAGAGTCCTTTTTTAGTGCAGAACTGATTTTTAACAGAATTTCTCTGCTAGTGCAATTGATTCCAGCAATAGGTTATACACTGCTGCAGGTAGTTTAGCAGTTTCCCCTCAGAGTTCCTTTAAATTGAAAACGTCCTTTGACTCACTTCCATCCACATACCGTTCAGAAGGACTGTAATCCAAGGATTTGGGTCTCACTGAAGAGTCTGAGGTCTTTTCCCTGTGCAAAGCACAAGGTCCTCTCTGGATCTAGGCAGTTGCTGACCAGTACAGAAGGGTGTAATCAGAAAACACCTATATAACCAAAAGCAATTCAGGCATTCAACTCCTAATTACTGCCCTTTTTCAATTAAGGCTCGATCTACACTGCCAAGTAATTTGGTGTCATGGGAGATCAGGAGATGGAAGCTGTCAGTGATGAAGCCCCTGCAACTGTACCGTGGGTGGTTCAGAAGGATTCAGGTCAGTCTGGTGCCTTGCACTGAATGTTTGTCATATTTGGAGGGCAATCATTGGTCTCATTGGACCCACATGTCCCTCTGAGGAGATGGAGAGCATTAGCGGTGGTAGCAGAGCTTGTGCGTCTTCCAGAAGGAATCCAATCCATGCACACCAACCCCAATCTGAAAAGCAAACTGAATCCTGCATGGGGACTACTGCTGGAGGATTCACTTCAAAATCTCACCAAGGCTCTGAAGCAAATGGCTAATGTGGATATTTGAAGAAAAGTCTGTACCTTACTAAATCAAGGCTGGGGGCTTTGAATGCTATTTGGGTACACATTACCATCTTGAAATTGACACGCTGCCTTTCAGGAGCAATGTACAGATCTACTTTTTCTTCTATTTATGTAAACAGAAATAGGAATAGCTCAATTTTCAGGACATAAAAGGGCCATCAGATCCCCATCTGTGTGGCTGGAAGTTTAGGGGATTTCTCAGCTGGTTGTAGAAACACTCCCCAAACTCCCACCCTTTTTCAACATGCCATTGCACAACAGCATCTTTGTCTTGCCCAGAGCAGCATGGACCCACAGGGTTCTTGCATGTACCCATGTCCTCCCCATCTGAAAGCTGGTTCTGGTGTGTGGCTGCTCCTTTGTTCATTGGGAAAGGCGATGGTCACCACCTTGTTAAATGGTTTTAGAAAGGAAGCTGGCGAGAAAACAGGGCACAGTCCTCCCCCAGCTTGGTCAACAGCACTAGGAGGAGTCAAAAGCCCCAGCTCCCTTCTCAGCTTTGTTCTTCACCACCGTCTGTTTCTGCAGCCAGCTGTAGGCATCTTGGGTGGCCCTGGGCTTCCTGTGCTGTGGAGAGAGAGGTGGGCTCACCCCACGGGACAGGCTGAGTCCTCTTGGGTGGTAGATGTCAGGAGTTTCTTATTCCTCTCCATTGACCAGGCAGGAGGCCTGGGGCAACAAATGAGTTTTCAGACTCTGGAAATCTAAAGAGGAATCTGAATGAAGATGGTTGGGTTTTTTTTTCATCTCTTTTATCCCTTCAGATGAGGATGTTTATAGACAGTACTGAGTTTCTCTTCTTGGTTAGCTCTCCAGATGAGCCCAAGCAGAGAAGACACAAAGTGATTCAGGGATGCTGGTTCTCCAGCTGCTCCTCCAAACCCATAAACCCTCAGTGGTTTCCTTTGAGGTACTCCTGATCTGCATCAATGGAAGGACAGTTTGGAGGTACTGAATCTGACACAAAGCTCCACAGAGGAGAGGGAATCTCTGCATTGACTTCAGGGGGTTTAGGGTCAGGCCTACTGCAACTCTCTTTAAAATGCACTAAGCTCTGTTAAAATACAACTAATTCCTTGTTATTGTATGAGGCAAAAATCACATTTTTTGTAGCCTAAGATGCTTCACAAGGTATTTTTCAGGTAAGACTATGAAGCAGAAATAATCTTCCTCTTCAAAAGGAGTAAGGTGACATACAGAGGTGACATACAGAGGTGCTTCCCAGCCTGCAATGATTTGCATCCCAGGGACTTGCTGAGCTGGGATGATATCATTGCAAATAAATAGTGATGTCTTCTACTCACTGTCCACTGCTTATACGTCATATCGTGTCAGAATGATGTGGTAATAAGGGTAACAGACAGCAATGTGTCTGCCTGCGGGAGGGACACCATCAACATCTGGAGATGTGCACAGCAGGGGCAAGAGGTTGTCACAATGATCATCCAGCATCACAGAGATGTTCAGAAAGCAACAAGAGATCATCAGGCCATTCAAATTCAGGCTTGGTTCAGAAGTGCAGACCATTTGTTGCTGTATTGATGGAGACAACAACTTTGGCCGTGTTTCTTGGGAACAGCTTGCTTTGGCCAAATAAAGATTGCTCTGCATGGAACTTATTGCCAGGAATGAAAATGCTTTTTTTCCCAAAAAAATGCTGGTGTGTGGCTAAAAGATGAGCCTGTTCCTCTCAGGAAATATTTGGTGAACTGGGTGAATTCTTTCTCATGGTTGCTCCTCTGGCAGAGATGCTCTTGTCCAGAGGGATGGCATTCCCTTGTGGAGATCTCACTGCTGCCTCTGCATGCCCCTGCCTGGTGATGACATTCAGGGATGTGCCAAAGCAAAGGACAGCACTGAAAGACCAGGCTCTAACAAGATTAACCTTTCTTTCATCTAAGAGCTAGCTGTTCCTACGATGAGTAAAACACAGATGTATCAAACAAGACAGACTAAATAGAGCTACAGGAAGAAGTTTCCTAAGAGGGACATGTGTGCCACCATCCATCATAGAATCATTTTGGTTGGAAGAGACCCTTGAGATCATCGAGTCCAACTGTTAATCTAACACTGACACTGAAACATGTCCCTAAGAACCTCATCTATGTGTCTTTTAAACACCTCCATGGATGGTGACTCCACCACTTCCCTGGGCAGCCTGTTCCAGTGCCTGACAACCCTTTCCATGAAGAAATTTTTCCTAATATCCAATCTCAACCTTCCTTGGCACAACTTGAGGCCATTTCCTCTCATCCTATCCCTTGTTACTTGGGAGAAGAAACCAACACCCTCTATGCTACAACCTCCCTTCAGGTAGTTGTAGACAGTGAGAAAGAAGGTCTCCTCTCAGCCTCCTGTTCTCCAGGCTGACCCCCCCAGGTCCTTCAGCTGCTCCTCATCAGACTTGTGCCCCAGAAATCCCTTGTGTGGAGAACTGTCCTGGGAAGACATGGGATACAGCTCTGAAGGGCCGTATTAGGCCTCTTTAGCCACAGGATCAAACTAGGGTTTGTGCAATCACCCATGGATGCAGCAAGCCAAGCAGGGAACTACGAGCTACCAACACAGCTTCACGCTTTGCTCTGGGTGTAAATGATGGTCAGTCACACAAGGAAGCACTGTATCAGCACACGATAGAGATCAGACTGGGATAGAATGCTAACCATGCCCTCTCCTAATTAAAACAAGCCTGATTTCTCCCACTTAAAGTTTCAAAGCTGTATTTCATATGCTGCGTGCAGGAGATAGGTATTTACACACCTATCCCTGTGTCTCTCCAGCTAACTGAAATACAGTCTCCATGCAAATCAGATGCTGGGATCATTGTCTGGGATCACAAAGGAGCAGCACACTGATCCCTCTCCTTTTGGAGAAATCTCCTAATCAAGGGACGAGTCCTGAATGGCACCCAAGGACAAAGCAGCTCTGCTGTCTCCTTCATACCTGACACCACACCAGCATCCTCTTAAGTGTAAGATGTTTGCAGGTGACAAATAGGAGAGGGAAAAGGGAGCATAATGAGGGAGGAGGTGTTGAGAAAAAATGAAAGCAGCACTGCTCATTAGGGACACAGGGAAATCAGGCTTTTCATACCTGCTTTGCTCCCTTTTGCTCTTTCCATTCTTCAGACAAATGAGATACCCACAGCACACGCAGCACACTGGTGTGCTTCCTCAATTATTAATGGGAGATGCTTTGTTTTATTTAATGCCATGGTTTTGATTAGTTTGCTCTCCTGGGCCATGCTTTTTTCCACCCCCCCTTGTCACCTCCTCGTTTCTCTGGTCTACCTTTAATCCATCTTCTTCCTTGCAGTAACAATGCACCTACATTGATGCTTCTGTCACCAGGTGCTTTGCGAACAGAGGCGCAGGTGAGCCAGGCAGGCACAACGTTTCCCCAAAAGGCCACGTAACGACAGAGTCCCTTCTTGGGAGAGAGTGAGTCTTGCTAGAAAATAATGAGAACTGGCAGGTCTGATGATCCAAAGCCGAGAAACATATGCCTGGCCTGTCTCTTTCATCTCTGTAATTGGGTTTTTCCACTCCTGTCAATTAGGGCTTTCTTTCTTTTCCTTCTGCCCCAGCCTGTCTGCTTTCGCAGAGCACAGTGTGAACCTCTGATCACAAGGGTGGCCCTGGGGTAACCGGCACTGGGGTGATGTGCAGAGGTAGGTTTGTATGGGATCATGCTGGGAAATCCTGCAGTTACTTTGACAGGAGAAAGGGAACTATTTCTGCCAGAGAGAGACGACATCTGTGAGCACATGGAAGTGGAGGTCTTATTTTCTCTTCTTGTCTCCAGAACAGCCCGGGTGCTACGTGAATACATATTTAAACAAAGGGCAAGGTTTTTTCCTGCTTCTACTTCCAGCCACAGCGTTTATTCCCAGCAGTGCACTTACAGAGGATTACTCAGCTGCAGCAAAGCCCCCTGCTCCTGTGTCAGTGCTCAAAGAGAGGCTTAAAACAGGCAGCATCTCTTTTGTGAGAGCAGTGTCTGATTTGACCTTGTACCCTTTCTCTAGCCCTGGTCCCAGCTCTCAACACTGAGGCCATGAGGCTGCAGACAAGAGCCACAGCTGAGAGCACCCAGGCTTCCCATCTGCCTGCCAGAGCCAGGGGCACCCTGCCCTAATTCAGCCTGGATGCAGGAAACACCCCCTCAATGGCTCTTAAAGACAAACCAGGTAGAAATCACATTTCTTGCTATTATTTCTATTTCTCCAGCTATTATTTCTATTTCTCGATCACTGACTTCTTGTCATGAATGTGTCTCCTAGAAGGAAAACGTCTAACTCAACAGCTTGAGAGCTGGTGAGAAAGGTGAGAGCTACATTTTAAATTCTGGCAAATAATTTGATCTGGCTACAACAATCACCACTGTGGCCCACCAGCACAGTTGCTGGTCTGCAGACACTGTTATAGCTGAAAAACACTGATATTTTTTTTTTCCACAGAGTGGATTTGAAGATATTTTTGTCCCATAAAAGAAAAGGAGGTAAAAGCTATTTACTTTGAAAAGTAGTTCAAATTTCACATTGGTTAACACTGTCTTTTTTATTATTATTGGAAAACAATGTAAATTTCTTTTTTCTTATTTTTCATTATTCTTGGCAGCAGCAAAACAAGTTCCAGAAAAGGCTACTTAAAAATCAGTGTACACAAAAATTCAATAGCTGCAGAAAACTGACCCTTCTTTCTTCTTGCTTTCTGCTTAGGCATTTTCATCTGGTGTTCATAGGTCTACTGAAAGTATCCAATATTTTGTGACTTAGGACCGATGTGAGTGGCCAGAGAGTAGCTGCTTAAGGACCTTTCTGCACTATGCATCATCCAATACCTGGGGGTTTGCAGTTATGGATCCAGCAGGGTTCAAACCCTCCACAACTGTCCAAATGAAACAGTACTGAGAGAACTGGGCTATATTACAGATGTTGTAGATAAAGCTCTCCTCTCCTAACCAAATACCATGGAGATGTGAATTAGACTTAAAAGATTGCTTTGTATGTTGTAGAAAAAAATTCTGCACGTATTTTATTGCTGGGTTGTCCCCACAGTGGGACCATGGGGATGGGTGGCTGCACACATCTGTGTACACAGGAGACAGCACAGGTGCTCTTTATACTTCACCAGCTTTTCACCAGAAAAATGCTGAAATGACCAAATACTATCATATTTCATATAATACTCCTCTTTGCACAACTAAATAGGTTTGTCTGAGTAGCTGTCAGCATCAGACATCTGGAGGGAGTGATACGTCAGCCTGGCTGATAAAAAAAATTGGTCAGATTCAGGGAAGACAAATTATTTCACAAGCCTCCATACCAATTAAATCTGTGTTTCACTTTCAAATTATATACTGCAGGTATCTGTAAACATAGTGAAGGGCATATTGCTGGCTGTCTCCCAGTCTGTATACATGATTTCTCCCCCAATCTGCTCCTCAACAGAAACAGAAAGGGCAACACACCAGCACTGGGTTCCTCCCCAGCCCTTTTCCCTGAGGACGCTTCCAGGGATGTGCTGGTTTTGCAGCCCTTCATGGGCACTGTGAAGAGGAAGCTGTGACTTGACTTGGACATGACACTGTGACTTGGAGGACATGAAAAAGGAACTTCTAAGAATCAAGCACTGGAGTAATTAACGTTTCTGAAGAATGAACTCCAAGGAGTCCACGACTGGGAATACAGATGTGCTGACACGTCTGTTTAATCAGGGCAGAGGATTAAACAGATCCACAGAGTCTGTATAGATCAAATTCCACTTGGATGCTGTGACTGAAGCTACACCAAACTCTGTTGAATCTGGAGGAATTGCTCTAATATTTTAAGAAAAAGTGCCCTACCTGCAGGGGACTGACAGCTCTCCAGGTCTTATGGGAGCAGGTGAAAATGACAGAAGAAAGTTGAATACATCAGCTGAGATACAACAGTGTGGTTAAGCTAGAATCTTTGAAGATACATCAAGGTAAATCAGGTTTTGCTTTTGCTGGCCTAACTACCCAACCACCAGGAACCCAAAGGAAGAGCCACAAAATTAGGTTTTAACCTGAATCTCCACAGATGTCAGAAGACAGTGGCTTGAATAACAAGCTCAGCCTCTGGCTAGTATCTGCTGCCAACCCGTTATTCACAAAGTGATGATCTGCATAATTATTTTTTTTAAATTGGCAACAAAATAGACTGTATCACTTGAAAATCTCATCTTAAATTTTCTTTAGAGAATAAATGAGGGCATATTGCTAGCAGGAATTTTAAGTATTGGCTCTTTAGTTTATTTACACCTTTTGAAATACATATAATAATTTTATAATGCCTTGCATTTGCTGTCTCTCCCAAGCTTTCTCATTTATTTTTCCTTCTTCCATCGTCTCAATTATCATAGAAAGTGGATAAACGCCAGCAAAGACAGACACAGCTTATGACATCTACAAATGCCCAAGGGGCAGGTAAGTCCCTGGGAAGGCAGGAGCCATGAGTTCAATGCAAATTTCAAGCAAAGTAAAGGAGGGACCGGCACCTGTCTCTTTCACACTCGAGAGAATGGTCTAATTGCTGGCTATTAGCCCTCTATATAGCTCAAAAATCTGGCTGCACACAGGGCCTTTTCCTCTTACCAAATACAAACACAGGACAGAATAACTGGAATTGTGAATTAGATGCTTTAATGCCACTGTAGATCTGGCAATAAACAGTAACTCGAGGGAGGAAATCTGACCCTGTTCTTTATCTTGTATATCGGTTGCACGCCTGAAGCACAACGATCCAGATTACAGTTGTTTGGGCACAACAGCCTCAGGATTTTCTGTCCCAGTTTTCAGGCACATCAAATTCTGCTTAAGTAGAGGAGTTACTGCTACTCTGAAGACCGCAAGCATCTGTTTCAGAGTCATATTCCTGCTTTCCAAGGCCGTGATGCATTTCTAAGAAGTCACCCCGGATGCTCAGGCCACATCCCCTTCATTTCTTGCCAGTCTCAAGGGGCGCCTCTATCTCACTTGTCCAAGTACTGACCCTAACCAAATTCTGACCCCTAGGTACCAAAATCAGTGAGATGGGGAATATCAAAGACACAGAACATGTAGCTTTTGTAGAAACCAAGGGCTCTGCCATCTGCTTCACTCTTTACCACTCTTGCTGAGTAAGATTCAATGTGCAATAGCCATAAAACCAGTAGAGAGGTTGATTTCCATGGAGACATCCCAGGCCAGGCCAGACAGGGCTCTGAGCAACCTGATCTGGTGTAAGATGTCCCAGCTCATTGCAGGGGGTTGGACTAGATGACCTTTGAAGATCCCTTCCAACCCAAACTATTCTGATTTCCCATGGTACCTCTGTTTTTATCTTCTTTCCAGCTTGCCTGAAATCCTCTGATCAGCTTCACTGCATCTTGACAGCTCCAACATCTCAGAGGCAAGAGAAGGGGCCCACTGAGAAATGACCGACACCTTCCTTGTTGCAGATCCTCCCACTTGACATGGACCTCCCAGGTCTCTGCTGCCTTCTGTTGATTCCCACCTGTGGTGGAAGGTGACCGTGTGTGCTTGGAAAGGGCGAGCAGGGTGTCTGAGAAAAGCCAAGTGCTGGGCATTGCCTGGGACAGGAGAATGAACTGCAAACCCACGGAATCATAGAATCATAGAACAGTTTGGGTTGGAAGGGACCTTCAAAGCTCATCCAGTGCCACCCCTGCCATGAGCAGGGACATCTTCACCCAGATCAGGTTGCTCAGAGCCCTGTCCAGCCTGGCCTTGAAAAGGCCGTGGCCACGCTTTGACTCCTCAGGCTGTTCTCCCGGCAGCCGTGGTGACCGTCGCGCTCCTTTGAGATGCAGTTTCTTCTTCCCATCCAGAACAAACACAGGAAGATCGTGCTGAGATAGTGGCAGCAAAGTCAAATGAAACACCGGCGCCTTATAACTGAGAAATGCGTAGACACAGGATGCAGCAGGGAAGGAATGTCTTTGAAGTTTAGCTAGTCAATGCGCCCCTCTGGGTTTTTTTTTTTTTATGCTCATTTTTCGCTTTTCAAATATATGTATTTTAAATGGTTGTGTAAATAAATGAGGACCTGGGAGAGGACCTGCTGCAGCACAGAAAGAAAATAGATTTCTGTGCACCACACAAAGAAATAAACCACGAGAGCACGTTGCACAGCCCCCTCTCTTGGTAGCAGTTGTTAACAATACCAAGATGTGGCAGCAAAGTTTGGATGTTCACACCTCCCCATGGCGCACTTCACTACACCCTGGTGTACTTGCTATTTGCAGCTCCTAACTGAAAGTTTTATTACACTAAAAAGCCCCAGGGATGAAACATCTAGAAAGGAAAGATCTCACACTTGCTACCAACCTGAAGTTCGGGGGGAAGCACCCAAAACCCTTCCAGCCTTTCCAAAAAGTTTTGGGTGAAACATAAAGTGCTCCTCCAGGATCTGGGGTCCCAGTGGTTAATAGATACTCTACAATAATACAGGATAAAAGAAGATGAAGCAGGAAAATAAAGGGAAGAAAGAGATTCTTGTGCTCTTCCCTAGGATGATATTTGTTTCCTAGCTGAATTACAATTCAAATCAAAATATATCCTCTTTAAATGAGAAGAATTCTTAAAATTGTTTTTCCAGATTTTTTGGCATTTAAAAAAAAATCAAAACAAGGAAAAAGAAATTGTTAAATTTCTCAAAACAGAGATGCACAGTTGAGATCACTCAGTGCTGTGACAGACACAGCATTTACTCTTTCGTATCTTCTCTTTTCAGACTGGAAACCAGAGAAGAAAAGAAATGCTCATTAGATGTTGAAGAGTAAATCAGAACTGGAGCTCGATGCGTTCTGTGAGATTTTAAGGTCATCTTGCTACAGAGAAAAGGAAATTATTACAGGAAATATTACACTTCAAGCTTCTGCAGCTGGATTAAGTGTTTTATTACTTACCGCTGAGGACACTTCTGTTTGACACAAATATATTTGTTAGAGCATTTTATTAAATTACACCAAACATCTGAATTCAGAGTGGGGCTATTGAGAAGCTAAATGTAAGAAGAATTGACATTACAGTGTCTCAGCAGCAGTAAAGCTGTAATCAGATGTGACAGATCTTACTCATGTGCTTTAGGCTCGATGAGAAGTTGTTCAGATACCACCACGGTGAAGCAGAGAGGAATGAAATATCAGCAGCTCCCTAGAAATGCAGCACTATCGAGAAAGGCTCTCCAGAGATGCTTCTCCCTATTTTTCACAAACAACACTACAAAACTGAGGGATTTAGGTAAATAACCAGTAAACACTTGGTTTTCAGAAAGATTTGGCACATTTGCTAGTAGTCCTGCCTCTGAACTCACGTGGCTTATCCATCATTTTAAAACATAAGCGTCTGGCCCCCAAAGCTGTAGACAAATTGCAGGGAGAACATAAAATTATTCCATTGAGTGTTTTTCAGGCTGGTTTTTTTTTAAGGGTTGTTTCATGAGTTTTGTAATTCTCATTTGATTTTTCAGACATTTGGGACCAATAACTTCACGTCCTTGATTGTGCTGTTTCTGGCAGGAGAATTAAGAAGAACTGGATGCTGGTGCCTGCAACAGCCTGGCAGGACCAAACCCAGGTAAGGGCAGCTGAGGGGCAGTGTCTGGTTCTTTCTTTCTCCCTTGGGCATGAGATGCAGGAAGATAATGTCCGAAATCACTGGCATCACCCTATTTATTAATTATGAGGGACCCCCAGTAGGTCCACCTCTCAGTTTTAGGTAATTCTTAATCCCAGGCCAGATGGAAATTATATTCAGCAATAATTAGGCCAGTCTGTAATGATGTGGGGTGCAGTATGACCCCTTTTATTGTTAGCTCTCACATGAGAACTACCGTGCAGGGAACATTTTTCACATTTGCAGTCTGTAGGAGGCATTTTCCAAGAGTTAAAGGCTTCTTGCTCATCATAGGACAATTAATTTCCCAGAGGAATGTTCTCAGGCTCATCCTTTATTCCTTTCCTTCTGCTTTATAGCCCTGAGAGTCATTAGAGCACAGGTACATCTTGAGTCATTTTTGAAATACCATAGGAATTGCACAGCTGAGATTATTTCCTCCCTCCAGCACGCAAATCGTCCCTAAAAGGGTTTTCCTGGAAAACAATTCCTTACTGTTTTTTCCCAAGGGGTATGTGCTCCTTTATTTCTTGGGGATCAAAATGCTTATGTGACGATGGATGAGGAGTGACTATACCTATACCTATACCTATACCTATACCTATACCTATACCTATACCTATACCTATACCTATACCTATATCTATACCTATACCTATACCTATACCTATTTATACCACCTTTTGAGGTAGCAGCTGCTTTTTCTCCACTTCACTTATTTTTCTGATTCTTTTTACCCATTCATGAGACCTTCATTAAGCCAGAAACTCAGGAAAAATCTTTAAATGATTGCTGAGTGTATTAGTTTGCTGAAACAAGACAGTTTCTCTGCAAAATTCACTCAGGCACCAGCTGATTGCTTGTAACTTCTTGCTGTGGACAAGTCTTTATAGGCTCCTTGGACTTCTTATTTCCCTACTCAAAGTTCACACGTAGTCAAGAGTATTGCAGTGAGCTCCATCCCATCTAGATTCAGTGGTGCTGGATTATTCTCGGATGTCTGTTACATTTCTGTTGAAGTCTCTTGGCCAAGAGCATGTCCTTTAAGTCTCCATCCAGAAATGAGTACCAGGTGCAAGATGTGTGGAACCAGGTACCACATATTTGCTTCTAAAGAAAAATCCTCTTGAAGTATCCAAACCACTTGTGTAGTCAACAGAAAGGGAAATGTGTCTTGAAAGATTTCCCAACTGAGGACCTTGATTGCATCTCTCTGAAGACAGACACAGGTAGACCACCTCCCAAGGTTAAATGTCGTTCTAGATTATGACATTAGGTGCGTGCTCATGTTCCAGTGATTTCGATACAAATTCAAACCCCAGACCCAGGAAACTAACAAATTGCAATCTGGCCATTCACATCAGGGCTGGGATTCACACAACTAAGCAGCAAGAGCTTTAGTGTCCCATGTACAGAGTGTTCCAAATTCTCTAATTGTTTCTGAAGTCAGACAGCTGCCAGCTCTTTGTGTTGGGTCTTCTGCCCCGCGCCAAGCGCGCAGGCTGTGCCGGCGTGGAAGGAGCTGCTCCATTGACCAACTCCACAGGGAGTCCTTCCTCCAGACTTTGTTTTCTTGCTTCACAAAAGGAAAACTGTTACAGTTCAGGCAGAATTTTCCAGTTCCTGGAAGCCTCCCTCAGAATGAAGCTGACCGATAAATTTGTGTGTTGTTTTTTCCTGGTTGTTAGCCACCCCGAGTCAAAGCCACTGGAAATTATAGCACCGTGTAGATGAGTTCAAGGGTCTGATGCAACAAAGGACCTGTGTGCTCAGCTCTTTTTCTCCCTTACAGGAGTAATGTCTTATTCTTTTTTAGTTTCCCCTCTGGAGAGAGCTTTATTTAAAATTCTGTTTGTACATTTTTTTTCCCTTTATTGCCTTTGTGCCTTGAGAAATCTGGAAGCTGAAGAATTCAAACCTCAAGGAGCAAAACTTCAGCGTGCTACAGCATTTTGTAAACCCCAGACGCTGCCTTTGATTATTGATATATGCCACTCACACTGCCTCTGTCAAACATTTTCTATTTCCACACAACTGGGTGAAAAATTCCCCATCCAGCAGGTGCCTTGTGAAGCAGAAAATGCTAATGTTTGTGTCTGTTGCAATGCACCGCCGGCAGGAAAAACAGAGGCTCTGTGCAGGGAAATCCTAGTGTTGTCAACCTCTCCTTTTCAGGTAGAGTACGCACCTATATCACGTTTTTATATAATCACTGCATGTTGGTCTTTGCAGAGTATAAAGAGCTTAAATTTATGGCTTACCTGACTGTGATTGTCCCCTGCAGCTCATTTGACTATTCATCATGCTCCACACCGTCAGCCCTCCATAGAGCTGAGGATGTCACCTATCAGAGGATAAACCCTTGGTCATGTTATAAAATTAATATCACACATTAATTACCTGTATTATTATAATACTGACATAATGTATTATACATATATTAAATCTCTAGAACTCCTTGCAAAGAGATCTGTCAGATCCTGCTCAGGTTGTAGCTCCAGTAATTACAGGATACTCCTGTCATAGTGGACCAGAGCTTCACCTGGCTGAAGAGGGAAAATCAATGATGTGACGCCACTGCTGCAGCTCTGCCGGTTCACAGCATGATGGACTGGCAGCATGTTCCTCCCCTTCATCCCATACAAGCAACACTGCAAGCTCTTACTCCAGCTCCCCAGGGGTGCCTTGGGTACCACAGCTCATCATCGCAGGGAAGGAGGTTTGATCCTCGATGGGCTGGGAAGCTGCGAGGACACAGATACTTGGGCCTGGCTGCAGACAGAGAATCACAGAATCATAGAATGGGTTGGGTTGGAAGGGACCTTCAAAGCTCATCCCGTGCCACCCCTGCCATGAGCAGGGACATCTTCACCCAGATCAGGTTGCTCAGAGCCCCATCCAGCCTGGCCTGGGATGTCTCCAGGGATGGGGCATCCACCACCTCTCTGGGCAACCTGGGACAGGGTTTTACCACTCTCATTGTAGAAAATTTCTTCCTTACATCTATCCCAGTCTGATGCCACATCTTTTTTACTCCAGAGCTGTCCACTGGAGCGGGTGGCCATGCTCTCCTGACATGTACCTTAGACACCCCTGTGATGCCATACACCAGTATCCACAACCTGCAGACACTTCTGAGTTGCTATCCCCTTTGAAGATCATGCCACCTCCTGCTGCTGTTGCTCCTTAGGCCATGCCCCAGAGAAAGCGGAGAATCCCAAGCCCCCTCCCGGGATGCCCTGCCATGGTGGCGCTGCTGCAGACGGATGGCACCACAAGGACGGCAGCAGAGGTGAGCACCGCTGGTGCTTCCCACAGGTGCAGCCCCACTGCATGGAGGTGTCCACCACAAAGAATTTCTTGGCCCAGGCTGGCATATCACCTCCAGCTATCCCCACCCGTAACCTCCACACAATCCTGTGAGCGGTATTACCTGAGGTGACAGTTCCCACTGGCACCTAAAATGGGACTAGATAACAAAATTGAGGCAACCCAAATAACATTACTTGAACAAACCTAAAAGGAGGATCTAGAAAAGCAAGAGAGGTACCAAACTGAAGGGTGCGGGATGGGATGAGGCAATGGAGCAGGTTGCTCCAATAGGTGGTGAAATCACCACCCTTGGAGAAATTAAAAACACACCTGGATGAGGCCATGACCTCCACTAAGCTGGCCCTGCTGTTAGGGTGCATCAGAGACACCCAGAGGTCCTTTCCAACTTAAATTATGCTACAAATCATGATCACAGATGAGATAAGTCAAGATGAGGCTCACAGGAAGGACCATGAGATACATAGGTCTTGCTCTGGCCCCTCCAAAAGACAGGGAAGGAATGATATGCACATCATCTGGTGTCATGTTACAGATTGATTTTCCAGAGAGAAACCACAGCTTAAGAAGAAGTGCATTTGATTTTCACTTGCTAGGCACAGAAATAACCGAAGTCACTTGAACTCTCCTCTTGCTCTTCAGTTTTACAGATTTTTCCCAGAAAGCTTCTAAAATTTAGCCATATTCCCAGGCAACCTTCCAAAACTCAGAAAGTAGAGAATATTGAACACCGTTTTCTTTCCTCTAGACTAGCTCATCAATTTTAATCACCAGAGAATATATTTTCAAAGTGGCACTTAGAGGCAGAAAAATCATGTTAAAAATTAAGGAGATTTCCATCCCTAAATCACCATGACCAGCTATAAATCATACCTGAAGGCGGCTCATTTTCTGTCCAGGCAAAGAACCAGGCAAAGGGAAAAGCTCTGGGTGCAGGAACAAGTCTGAATCTTTCTTGCTTGAGGAAGCCTCTTCATTTGCACGTGTCTAGGAAGGGTCCTGCACCCACTCCACACAACATCAGAGTTTATTTGGTTTTTTAACACGGGGTGAAAGAATGGAATCGTAGAATTATAGAATCGTTTTGGTTGGAAGAGACCCGCAGGATCATCGAGTCCAACCATAACCTAACGAGCACTAAACCATGTCCCTAAGAACCTCATCTAAACACCTTTTAAACACCTCCAGGGATGTTAACTCTGCAGGTCAGTGCCTATATACACAATACATATATATATATACACACAATACCTTAGCCAAAATGCCATCTATCTTCTCATTGCTGCAGACAAGACGTTGGCTTAATTGGTGTTCTAGGCCTGTCTTCTCACACTGCACTTTTGTTTTAACTACACCACATTTATTTTTCCCTTCTAAACTATCACAAATGGCACTGAGAAACCCAGATGCAGGCATATTCTCCTCCATTTTTCATATTCTTTTCATTCTGGGTGTGTGATATACACAACATATTGACACCGGAGCACTTGATACCAGAAGATTAAGATCCAAACACAAAAGCATTAAGTCTTTTGGCTTCCCAGTGAACTCAGTGGGCTGTTCAGAGTCTCAACAGGAGCAAAGAGTTGCAATGGTTGGCTGAATCAGAGCCTTAAGGAGGCGGCCAGGACCACACAGTGAGCCAGAATGAGAGCCAAGAATAAAACCCAGGAGCTTCTTGGCTCTTTGTTCCCCATTCAGGACATGGGATCTGGCTTTCTCGTTCCACTGATTTCACATAAGAGCAATAAGGGTTGACTCTAGGAGGCTACACACATGATTTGGAGACGGCCTGTGCATCTTCACATTCGCAGCACTCCAGGTAACCAACAGAGAAAGTATTTGAGGAGAGGGATGTGAGCAAATCTGAACACAGCTAATTGAGAAAAACAATAAAACAGAGCTGCACAAAGAACGAGGTTGAAAGATGAGATCTAAAAATAATAAAATACGTAGGTCACAATTTTGTTTGGTATAGCAATATGCAATTAAAACAATGGACTTCAGGGAATGTGACATTTTTAAACTTGCAGGATTATTAACAACTTTGTATGAGGCTTAACGCAATGTTTCCTCAGCCCTCCTTACCAAGAAATAAATGTTAAAATACATAAAAGAGAACACTGAATTTTAAACAGAAAAAAACGTTAAAGTGGCTGTTCATGACAGAAACCCACTCATTAAAGCATTTTTTTAGCACAAAGGAAAAGAACAAACGACATACATGAGACGATCCAAATAGCGGCCTTTACTTTGTTTTTCATAATGAATTATCTTGAGGCAGTTTTCCCCTGGCGCACACACACAGAAGCTCACACTGCACGAGCCGTGCTTGTCCTGCTGGGGACTCAATCACAGAATCACAGAATCAACTGGGCTGGAAAAGACCTCAGAGATCATCAAGTCCAACCCTTGGTCCAACTCCAGTTCATTGACTAGATCATGGCACTAAGTGCCATGTCCAATCTCAGTTTAAAAACCTCCAGGGACGGTGAGTCCAGCACCTCCCTGGGCAGCCATTCCAATGCCTGACCACTCTCTCTGCAAAGAATTGCTTTCTAATATCCAGCCTAAATTTCCCCTGGCAGAGTTGAAGCCCATGCCCCCTTGTCCTATTGCTGACTGCCTGGGAGAAGAGACCAATCCCCACCTGGCTAGAACTTCCCTTTCAGGTAGTTCTAGAGAGGGCTGAGCTCACCTCTAAGCCTCCTCTTCTCCAGACTAAACAACCCCAGCTCCCTCAGCCTCTCCTCACAGGTCTTATGCTCAAGTCCCTTCACCAGTCGTGTTGCTCTTCTCTGGACCCGCTCCAGCACTTCAATGTCTTTCCTGAACTGAGGGGCCCAGAACTGAACACAATACTCCAGGTGTGGCCTCACCAATGCAGAGTACAGGGGAAGGATCACTGCCCTTGTCCTGTTGACCACGCTCTTTTTGATACAGGACAGGATACCATTGGCCTTCTTGGCCACCTGGGCACACTGTTGGCTCATATTGAGCTTCCTGTCAATTAGTACCCCCAGGCCCCTTTCTGCCTGACTGCTCTCCAGCCACTCTGTGCCCACAGAGCCACAATTAAACACAATGGAGAGAGCTGGAGCTGCCTGCGCTTGGAGCACCATCTGCAAACATCTCCAGCACCGGTCCTACCAGCTTCTGAAAAACATTGACGTTCGCACTGCACACAATGCAGACATTTCTGAACTTAAATATCAGCTGAGATATTTCTGAACTGAATTCAGTGCCCCTTCCATGAGCTAACCCCTGCTTCTCAAGAGGTGAAACACAGTAGTCAGTCAGTCATGGCTGGAAGAAGGATCACGCCTATCTTCTAGTTGTGTTCTGGCTACATTTGGGATAATCCCGACATTTTCAAGACACTGATTTTTCAAGGCCCTTGGCTGAATACTGGCCTTTATGAAGACATCTGCTTTGAAGGAGCTGAATGTACAAAATATCTTCACTTAAATATGCAGGCATGTTGATAGATGTTTTCCTTTTATTTGGAAGCTTAGACATTCCAAATATCTTCAATTTTAAATTAGTCCAAGTATAGGGATGCCACCACTGCTGTATATGAACTCAGCAGCAACAAAATCCAAACTCGGTGGGGAATTCAGAATAAAATGCAGTAGATTTTATTAAAATCCTTAGGAATTAGAATAACTACTGATAGAAAACATTATCTTTTCCTGAATGCATGATTGCACAAATTCAACTCAAGGTGAGAAGAAGCAGATTTGGGATAACTTCTTTGACACCTGCCCATAAAACAGATATTCTGAAACATTGCTCAGGTCTGAAAGCTTGCAGTGAGAGGATGAAAAAAGAATATGAGCTATTGAGGTTTCATCCTCATTCACATTTCTAGTAGCAACCCTACATGTCATGATGAGTTAAAAACTGGGAATGGAAAAAATACATGGCCTCAAAAAGCTGCAACTTAATGCAGCCTGGCATTATCAAACAGATCCTTGTTTTGTAATTTGTGGTATTAAAGAGTATAAAACTCATTTGGGTAGTTGCTGGTGGGAGGGAGATTCTGACTGAATCTTTCTGAAAAATCACCCCTCATTTGGAAATCTATGCTAATGTCCAAATTGTAAAATACTGCACCCATAGTATTTTCAGTTTAATCTGACTGGAGTTGGAATGAAAGTGTTAGAAGATATCATGGATTTATAGAGAATTAAATCATAAATTTACAGAGGAATAAATCATGGGTTGGTAGAAGAGGAAGCCCAAGATTGCCCTAATTGAGTAGAACGTGGGTCTGTGAGGAGTTGTATGGGAAATGGTGCATGGGACGAAATGGGTTCAAACACTTCATCTACATGAACAGGTGACCTTCAGTTGCTGAGTTGTGAGATCAGATGGACACTCCCCACACTAGCGAGGAACAAAGAGACTCTGGCTATCGGAAAACAATGATGCTTTTATGAAATGTTGGTGTCTTCCTCCAAAAGCCCTTGAAATGGCAGGTGGAAATCCAGTATCTATTGTACATAACGATTTGGATGGGCTTGAAGAAAGAATGATGCTTTCTGCAGAGAAAACAGACGATGCAGGATGAGTGGTGTCAAGGTGATCTGCTGATGGGAACTCTCGCATTTCACAGGGTAAGTCAACTTGGGTCAAGGGTTGTCTTCTCTGCAGGTTGTCTTCTCCTTGCCCTGGTCTCTGGGACATCCCAACACAGGGGAAGGCAGGACAACCCAAATGGAACTGCAGATTGGACTGGGAAGCAGCAGTTTGGATAAGCAAAGTAAGGACAAGAATATCTGGACCAGCTTGTTGCTGTTGAGGATGGCACAGCCTGGACCAACATGGATTTGAGCTGAGCCTGCTCAGAGGCACAGAACACTCTGTCTGAAAAGAGAACCCATAGCACTTACCAGCTTCATTAAGGTATCCTCACTTCAACCTTGGAAGATGGCAAACTCTACACAGTGGGACACCATCCCCTGTGGTCACAGGAAGAACAGATGCTTCCTCCTGATGGAAGGGTGGCAGGAGCACCTCAAATTTGTCTCGAGCCTTTTCCGAGTATTGAAACCAGGCTGTGTGAAATGGCCATCTGCACACTGAGCCAAAAGCATTTTGCACCTAGAAGTTGTTTTAAAAAAGAAAAGACTGGTAGCTTTGGAGTAAGGGAATTCTTGAAATCAGCAATCGAATATGAACTGAAAGAACACTTCTTTAATCCAAAACTATGCATATAAAGAAGTAAATTTATATTGTGGTTGAGGCCACAAAACCACCAGCTGATACGCATTTCCAGCTGCAGGCAGGACTGCAAAACCAGGTCATTGCTACAAGGAGCAGAAACTACCATAAATATTTTGTCTCGCTTTTTAATTTGCTGGTTTTGAAGTGATTTCGCTTCAGTTAGTGAGGATGAGATAGAAATGCCTAGGGGCTGGGGAATTTACAAATGCACACAGAGTACTTTTTTGGGAACAAACTCTCAGCAGATGTTTTTGACCACATCTGGGCACCTCGCTCATCGTACAAACAGACAGCAGCTCCTGAGCTTCACTGGCCCACCAAGGGAAAACAGACGATTTAACGTCTGTTTTGTGAAACACCCGGATTTCCCCTGACCTCCAGCCTCCCATGGAAAATGCTACAGGCAAAGCCTGAGGTGATAAGATGGCAGAGGACACGGTGTGGATTCTGATGTCCCACCACCTGGTGTTGGGGCTGTCCATGGTCTTCTTCATCCCAGTGGTCAGAAGTCCTCATGACAAGCCCCAGAGGCAGCAGCCTGCCCAAGGAGAGGGTGGCAGAGCTGGAGCTCGGCAGGGAAGGACATCCTGAAGCTACCCTTTCCCTGCCCCATGGCGGACTGTTTTTGTCCTGCAATTTTGAGCTAGACATGTCCTGCAGCTTTCAGACGATAAAAGGATACAGTCCTGAGCACACCTTCTTCACCACATTTCAAGCAATCCTCCTGTTCTCACGTATTCATAATTTAATCTGTGTGGGTTTTATGGGCCAAAACAGGTATGTTTTGACTTGGAGGGTGTGTGGGACAGTAAACGTGGTCCACGTCACATATTTGGACCTGGCTGGGGGGCTGGAAAGCGTGTACAGAGTGGGAAGGGGGCACATGGGGGGTGCAGAGGGTTGACAGCCCTCAAACAGAGCATCCCTTTTGTAGGTAGATGGTGAAGACCTGATGAGGAAGTGAGTATGTTTGCACATAGGGAGGTGATTTGGATGCAGGCATGGAAGTGTGGCAGGGTCTGGCCAATTTGGCCAGGCTGTTGCTTGTTGTTATAGCAACAGGAGGAGTCTGCTGTCAGCTGGGAGGATGGAGTGAGAGGATAGAGAGAAGAGGAACATTTTTTGAAAGCAAGAGAGGGAGTTTGAATGGGTGAACAGAGGGAGAAGGTGAAGGTCTGCAGGTCATGATGGAAACTGCAGAGGGATGGGTGGGATATGTGGGAATCATAGAATAGTTTGGGTTGGAAGGGACCTTCAAAGCTCATCCAGTGCCACCCCTGTCATGAGCAGGGACATCTTCACCCAGATCAGGTTGCTCAGAGCCCCGTCCAGCCTGGCCTGGGATGTCTCCAGGGATGGGGCATCCACCACCTCTCTGGGCAACCTGGGACAGTGTTTCACCACCCTCAGTGTAAAACATTTCTTCCTCATGTCCAGCCTGAATCTCCCCTCTTTTAGTTTAAAACCATCACCTCTTGTTCCTATCACTACAGGCCCTGCTAAAAAGTCTGTCCCCATCTTTCTTATTGGACCCTTTTAAGCATGGAAAGGCCACAATAAGGTCTCCCCGGAGCTTCTCTTCTCCAGGCTGAACACCCCAATTCTCTCAGCCTGGGTGAAGATGTCCCTGCTCATGGCAGGGGTTGGACTGGATGAGCTTGGAAGGTCCCTTCCAACCCAAACTATGATTTCCATAACAAAAATCACTAAATATTCTTGCATTTCTCCAAGAAACCACCAGTTTACAACAGAGAAAGTCTCAAGAGCTCAGCACCACTGTATTTTCTGAGGAAAGCTTTGGAGGAGGAAGGAGAGAACAGCCTTTGCAGGCCCATCCCGCAGGGTAAAACGCTCCGTCCCGCTCCGCACGGCCCAGCCCAGGAGGTGGCAGCAGAGATGCGAGTCCGGTCCAGACCCGGGAGCCCCTGGAAACATAGAATCATAGAATAGTTTGTGTTGAAGGGACCTTCAAAGCTCATCCAGTGCCACCCCTGCCATGAGCAGGGACATCTTCAACAGATCAGGTTGCTCAGAGCCCCGTCCAGCCTGGCCTGGGATGTCTCCAGGGATGGTTCATCCACCACCTCTCTGGGCAACCTGGGCCAGTGTTTCACCACCCTCAGTGTAAAAAATTTCTTCCTCATTTCTACCCTAAATCTCCCCTCTTTTAGTTTAAAACCATCACCCCTTGTCTGGTCGTAACAGGCGCTGCTATAAAGTCTGGAAGCCCCTGCAGTGCTGCTTGGTGAAGTGGGGGGTGAATAACCTGGAGAGTAAATAATTTGGACAAGCTTTTCATCACTTTGCCCAGGGGTTGCTTCTATGTCTTTTAGATTTTGTGCTGATCACAGAACATACTTCTTTCATCCTCCTTCTCACCCCCATCGGACTTTTATCATCATGGCCCTTCTTTTTAAGTGGGGCTCAGAGATAAAAACTTTGATACAACTATACCAGTTGCTCATTTATGTTCTGTCAGACATCCACTCTGAATTTTTAGTCCTCTCTGCTTTTTCCCTTTGCATACAGAGTATTTCTCATTTCCACCCCGCACAGGCTGAGGGTTTGGGCTGCATTTCGCCCTTCCCTCTGCGCAGCAATGCAGTCGCCAGCCTCGAACACCCATTTGAGGGTCCGTCCCGAGGATTCCTCGTTAATTAAATGCCTTTCATTACAAACAAGCCCTGGGAAATAATCCAAGCGCAGGGAGGCCTGAACAGGCAGCAAGAGCTTGGGGTGAAAGGAAACAATAGGAAAAGAATCAAAAGCACCATGAATCTAAAAAGACATACATGATGTTAGATGTGAATACAGGGACGCACTCTGCCATCCTCAGATCCTCAGACTTGCTGTTTAACCTTGGGTACAGGGTGGAAATCTTCATCAGTCAGGGATTCACCTTCCCGCTGTCTGTTCCTCCTCCTCAGCATCTCCTTTGTCCTCCCCAGACAGCAACCCCTGCTCCTCAGCACCAGAATGGAGCAGCTCTGCCCACAGAGGGGCCTTTGAAAGCTGCAGGTGGTTTCATTTCACCCCCAGTCTGGTTATAGGCACCATTTCCCAACATGCAGGATGGAGTTCTTGGTGCAAACCAGAAGCAAAATGACAAAATATGCAAGATTTGTGTTTTGAAGATAATTTAGCCTTTGGTATTTAATGAGTTCATTTGATTTGTATTAAAAATGAGAGGAAAATATCCCTAACAAACCAGTAGTGGTGAAGTATAGGGCCCAGTGTGCTGAGCTAATTTCCAAATGCCACTTCTTTTATTTCTTTCTTTTTCTCTGAGCTCCGGTGAATTCTCTGTACGATTTCAGGGCTCCACCGTCACAAGCTAAGTGACTAGCACAGAAATAAAGCCGGCTGAAGACAAGCGCCGAAATTGTACATCAGGGAAAATCACTCATTGTGGTCCACGACCGCGGTGATGAAGGGCCCTTCCAGCTCTGACGGTGCTAAGTTTAAAGGGTCTCTCTTTTTTCCTGCTGCTACTGATAAAAGCGAATTCCTCATCAGTTTTTCATCAGAGAAATCTTTTAGGCTTCATTTACCGAAGGAGAGTTCAAAGACAGATATCCCGTGGGACAGAACCCCTTTTCCAGACGGGCTGGGCTGCTGTACCCCAACTCCAGAGCGGGTGGGATTCAGCGCTCCACCGACAGCTCCCTTTGCCTTTATCCCGAGTGACACCGCTTCAAATGGACCTTGCTAAGGCTTGCTGGGTGCTCTTTAATTTTTGAGCACAATGAAGCAGACTTGGCATTTCAGTAGCGTTATGAAAGATTAGTTTCTGAACAGCTGAAGTGGGGGAAAGAAGTGCGTTTCTTCTTCCCACCTAATCAGGCTGAAGTTTCCTGGTGCCAGCCTCAATCTGTGTTAAATTGCTCATGCCATCCACCAGAGAGATTGGACTTGGGTACATAACAGAAGTTAATTCTGGAATTGATTACTCAGATAATTAAGTACTACAGCTGTAGTGGGTGATTCTGGTGCTTGGAGCCCCCTCTCAGGAGCTTTGCATCCTCCTCCTTCCCTCACCATCGCTGTGGAGATGTCATCTCCTCTCCCACCAGCCTGGGGCAGGTCCCTTCTCCCCATCCACTACAGGGGCCACATGTTCCCCCAGCACCTTGGGTGCCATGCTGAAGATTCCATGGCCCCAAGCACCAGAGCACAGTGGAGAGACCGAGCTCTTTATCAGCTTATGAACCCCACAGAGATTAAGGGCCCAAGTTACGAAAGGTATCCAGGGGCCTCATCTGTCCTGGGGAGCAAAACTCCATGAAAAGGAATGAATTGTTCAGAGGTGGCATTTGAATTGCCAAGCTTCAGAGTCCTTGCAACGCAGATGATTCTCCCTCCAAGTTGGGCATTGCAGGCTCCTTTGCAGCCAAAGAATGGAACTGTGCTCCACTGGGCTGGTTTCTCTACAGTGGTATAATGAAAAATCATAGAACAGTTTGGGTTGGAAGAGACCTGCAAAGCTCATCCAGTGCCACCCCTGCCATGAGCAGGGACATCTACACCAGATCAGGTTGCTCAGAGCCCCGTCCAGCCTGGCCTGGGATGTCTCCAGGGATGGTTCATCCACCACCTCTCTGGGCAACCTGGGACAGTGTCTCACCACCCTCAGTGCAAAAAATTTCTTCCTCATGTCTAACCTGAATCTCCCCTCCTTTAGTTTAAAACCATCACCCCTTTTCCTGTCATAACAGACCCTGCTAAAAAGTCTGTCCCCATCTTTCTTTTAGGTCCCTTATAAGCACTGAAAGGCCACAATAAGGTCTCCCTGGAGTTTTCTCCAGGCTGAACACCCCAACTCTCCCAGCCTGCAGATGATCAGTTCAAATGCACCTGAGGTTCAGCAAAATAGGCCCCTCATACCCAAAGAATAGAACTTGGCCCCATCTAACCCTGGAGAGTCAGTGCAGGCTGTGTGGTGGACCCAATGCAACCTCTACCTGGGCCTAAAGCAGTGTCAAAAGATGGGCTGTAGAGCATGAGTCAGGACATCTGTGCTCTATAACCACCACTAATACTTCCCCAGGCCATGGTTTCCATCACCTTCATTGAGAAGAGTCACCCTTAACAGTGACAAGGGCACCAAAACTCTTTACTCTGACAGATGAAAGGTTTCAAGTAGAACACAAAAAAGTTTAAAGTGGTGAGAAAGAGACCTTGTATTTCTACTTCTCCAGATCCCATTGTGTGTTTGTGTTCTTTCTATGGTGACGTTTTGAAAACCCAACTTGCCCTCTTGTTCTTCACCCCAGAGACATCAGTTCTGATCCTGTGGAAACCAAACTGCTGAAGCTGTTCTGTCTCCAGCTGTGTTGCTCAGTTACTTTCTTAAGTGCAACTGGCCACCACAAGTGCCATCAGCCATTTCAGGTGACGAATGCCATCCACGGCCCCTGTAACAGCAGCCAAGGGACCTGAAGGTTCTTCTTTCCATCCAGCTACGACATGACACATTCCATCTGCATATGGCCACAGGGGCACAAAGTCCCCAGCAGACCAGTCCTTGCAGAACCACATGACAGAACATATTAGGTCAATGCCATCCAAAAAAGCATAGAAAAGGAAAATCATATTTCCTGCTGGATGTGCTACAAAAGCAGATCACAGGCCCTCACTGTTTTCTTTCTGGAGCTGGAGTGAAATATCAAAGGATAACTCGAAACACATTTGGGTATGGTTGAGGCAGGAGAGCACCGGGCAGGATCTCCAGCAGGCCGCAGGAACCCACCCTCATTAACTCACTATTCTTTCTTACCTCCCCCACATTTTGACAGCTCCTGGAGCGGCTCCAGCGCCATCGCATCAGCAGCACTGCCAGGGCCCGTTCCACACGCTGAGCAGTTTCTGAAGGAAAAAGCATTTCCTGACATCTGTTGTGAATTTGCTGCTCTTCTCCTACTCCACCACCAATTCACCCCTCGCTCCTCTCCAGCTCCCCCTCCATCACCACCTGTCCCCAGCTACCAGAGCTCACCAGCAAGAGCTGACGATCTTCGTGGAGAACTGATGACCCCACACCTGTTCCAGTCCTGTTCCTCCCCATGCTCATTTTCTCTGATGTTGACACAGGATTTTGCTCTTTGCAATGTCACTGAGCAACCTGACCCTACCCAAGCAAACCATTTGCGTGTGCACTTTCTTTCGCTTGTCCAAGTTTTTCCTACCAGAACCACAGGCTTGAGCACCACCTACATCAAAAGCACTTTTGCAGGACTGAACCCAGGACCAGGCTCACGATTCTTTCCTTGCTCCTTTTTAGGACGGAGCTGTCGTAATGCTGACAGTTCCAAGGTTGAACTTTGCCTGGTGTGCTTTGAGGTTAGCAGGATAGGGAATGATTTCCACAATTATTTGATTCCCATCAGCAGTTTTCCCTCACGCTCTGCCTCTGGAGTTGAACAGTTACACAATCCTAAAAATTTTCTGCATCAAAAATATACAGAAGAAAATAAGACTAAAAAACACGAGATTTTTCTGCTAACCCACCAGTAATTTTGTATATACAAACACAGATACAGTTTAAAGGCACCAAAAGTCATCACGATGTCGCTACTCCCTTCTGCATTGCAGAACTTTAAATAACCTGGATACCCCAGCGCAGTCCATGAGGTTTTGTTTTCAGCAGGACACGACAGACACCACCACATATGCCAAGCATGTAGCAGATTTTATTAAGCATAACTTTGGTTCTAAGTATTTCACCCTCACTCTCGTAATACCTTTAGTTAAAAACAATTATACAAGAGCAAATACAAAAAATATTAAATTATGAAAACAAATCCATTAAGGCTCCCTTTTTATATTTATATATATTTATATATGTACACTCAACCAAGTGCAGATATTAACAGAAGGTTAAAGCCACAAAAATGCTAAAAAATTTACTATCCTATCAAAAGCAAGAGTTTTAAAAAAGTACAAAGTGGTAAGTGAGCCATTTTCAAATCACTGAAGTATTTGCCTCAAATCGGTTGCTTCAAAACCCACACAGCTAAAGGTCGATCAGGAATTGCTTCTGCTCCCTGACAAGCAGTTTCTTACTCGAGTAGCCGCACGGGACGCTTGTGGCGTGATGAGCGGACCACCCATTTAAGCATTGCCCATTCTAGCCCAATCCTGACTTAAAAGACAAGCTTTTGCCCGTCAAATCGACAAAAAAGGTGGCTGGAATTGCTAGACTAAAGGGGCAGTGGAATTGCGAGATGTTCTAACACACACGTTGATGATCTGTTCACACAGAGAATTAATTCCAACTGGAAACAAAAACCTACTTCACACCGTATGTACAAGGGAGTTTTCTGGCCTCCTGTGTTTCAGAATGAGCTCTACCCTGAATCACAAGCTGGCATGGAGAGAAAGTAGAAGGTCTTCAGCCTTGGAGGGCCCAACCCAACACCCACTGAAGCCAAAGAGGGGTCCTCATCCCCCACTGCCTCCCGTGCCTTTTGGATTACGCCAACTTGGCCGCACTGGCCACGTTCACCACAGGGAAATGGCTGAGAAGAAACGGTCTGCTCAAGCCAGAGAATGGTTTCCTCACCAATTTCTACACATTTCCATACTGAGCAGAAGGTTAATTGTAGAGTGGAAACCAAGAGTGTGAAGTTTGTTAGGCTGGGAACAGCTCAGATAAAACATGAGCGTGGCGCGGAAGGCTCATACATAGTGCTCTCTTAACGAGATAAAACAAAATCAGTGCAAGTGTTTGAATAATTTGCTGCCAGAAAGGAAGATCCTCTCCTTCCAGAAGAAGGAAAGGAGAGAGGGAAGAACCTGCAGCACTCAGGGTGCTCCTTTGTTGAGAAAATACACGGAAGTGTCTTACGTTTGGCCTTTGTCTTTCGTATGTCCATAATCTGAAGAGTCTGGTAGACCATCTTCACATTTAATCTTCCAGACGTCAGTCACACTGCAAGTCCAAATCAATGGCAATACACTTATCACAATTCAATCTACTCTCAATCTGATTATGTCCTCATGAAAAATGCCGGAATCTTGACAAATTGAAGTCTGTATCTAGGAAACATTTCTAATTGTGACCACTTTGCCCAAGTGCTATGCTGAAATTGTATTTAAAACATCCAATACTTACAGGAAAGGCAGAAGGAACTAAAAACCAAACCAACGAACCCTCCCCCACCACCTTTACAATACAAACACGCCACTGTTGATATTAATAAGAAGTGGTTTTGAACAGCTATGTCCAATATAATTACAACGTAGAAATAGCAACCTAAGGCAAAGACTAGGGATCAGATCCTCAGCTGATATGGGTGAACACAGCTTCAGTGAGAGCTGGGGCTGTGCTGGCCAAGGACGATCAGGATTTCTCCCCAGCTTCTGAAAATAAGATATCTGCACCCATTCACACCAGGTAAGAATCCAGTCCTGGAATCCTACATGAGTAATCTGTTCCCCTCTCCTCATCCCAGGCTTCCCTGGATAACTAGTAGTCATAAGCATAAAGGATCAGATTCTGTCATCCCCGTGCAAGCTGAGCAATATTCTATTTAATGGCAAGTCGCAGGGGCAACTCGTGGAAAGGCAAAAGGTGACAGAATGGGACCCTAAGACTCAGTGGTAACACACTTCCCTCCTTTCTTGAGGCTAAAGGAAGGACAGGATAAAATGAATTTCATATTATGCCTCACTTTAGAGAAAAAGATCCATTTCAGTAGATCCCAATGATCAGTTTGGTCTGGCTTAAACACTGCTCTGTTGCAGGAGCCACAGCAAGCTCCTGCAAGGAACTGATAGCAGATGAGATTCCTGTTTCAGTTCCAGCAAGTGAGTTTAAACACTCCCAAGTAATGTGTTAGCACTGCAAGCAGATCAGCATGTCCTCAGAGAAGAAAGGCCACAACAGTAAAGGAAGCAGGATTTCAAAACACAAAGTAGTAGAAGACAGGTCATTTTGCATTAAGAGACAGAGGTAAACTCACAGGTAGCACTGCACAGGCCTGTTCACAAGGTTGTAAGTTTACAGACAGAGATAAATCAGCTTCTGGGTTCTCTCTGGTGAGAGGATCGTGTTTCTGCTCTTTCCATAGCCCAAATTCTATACGTAAAACAGGGAGAACGAGGCTTTAAGGCTGCTTGACTGTTCATTGCTGGTGAAGTTTAAGTATTCTCAGTTTGCTCACACCTGTCTATCCTAGTGGGGATGGGCAGCAGTGATCAACATACCTTGTATCCTCCCAGATTTGATAAAAAAATCCAAGTAAGCACAAATTATTGTGTAATATGCACAAGCTGTAGGCCTAGATGGAGGAAATATACCTGCACAGCAAAGCTTCTTCAGAAACCACAGGAGAAATTTTGTTCTGTTTTAAAGCAAAATATAATCTGTGTTATCTCCACTACACTAGGATCACAAGAGATAAAGCAGTGCAACACTGAAGGAGTTTCTCTAGTATCCCTGGTTAAAATCTCTGAGTAAGCACATGATGCTGGTCCCTGACACGGAACTGACAGACAGACTCCTTATCCAGCGATCTCAGGACTGCATTTGGCAAGTCAATCTGTTTATGGTACTTGTCTTTTTAACCCACGCGCCTCAGAAATTCAAAAACTCATCTTCAGTAAGTGTCAGCTGGATGCTGTTATCTTCCCTCTTGAGGGGCAAATCTGAGACAACTTGCAAAAGCCTCTCTCTGCAGGAAAGCTGCGAGTCTTAGCGGGCACCGGCTCTAGGAGTCTGGTGCTTCTGTAGCGTCCTGGACCGTCCTCCTCAGGTTGCCCTTGACTTTGACAAATTCAGGTGCGTTTTCCTGCTCTTCCTGTATCTTCTGTTGCTCTAGTTCCAGCTTAAAAGAGAATCACATGTAAAGAAAAAAATGTGTGAGTCAGATCATTGAAATGCAAGACAAAAAAAATAAAGGTTTAAAGAAACGGCCATGCAAAACTCTTTAAATTGCTTCCTTTCTCGCATGGAAAAGATAAAGCCAAATTTCTTTGGGAGTATCTGTTCTCACAAACAATAAATCTTTCCAAACCCTTGGCTCTAGCTTGTTCCAGATGTCCACCTTTGCCAGATGCACAAAAACTCTACAAGCCCAGTAGAAGAACAAGATTTTTGAAGAAATTCTTGGACATCCTCATTAAAGAGCCAACCATAAACCTCTCCTCTGGCTTCTACAACAGGGCATGGATAAATGTGCCTTGTGGGAGAAGACATGCAAACAGCTACTACTTAGCATACTTGCCAAATCTATTTCTGAGTGTCTAGGTATGGATTTCTGTATCTAACTTGAGCCTCTTTTGGTGTATCTGTTTAGTCTATCACAAAAAGTGATTTAAAAAAATAAAAAGAAACCTCCTTAGCCTTTAGTTGTTCATTTTTGAGAGCCCATCTGCTGATATTTTTAACCCTGTTGGAGCTTCTGCCCATGCAGATGCTTGAAATTCCCATGTGAGGTCAGACACCCTGCGCTGCAGGGCCAGGCCATACAGTGCCCATATAGAATGTGTCCTACATGTCGCACAGAATATGGATTGTTTGACAACCCTCAGTGAAGGCACAAAGGAAGAAAGAGCCATTTAAAAAACTCTTGAAAGGAGCTTTGTGGCGTTTTTTTAACAGACCAAGGTCTCAATGATTAATGGGGACCACGTACGCCTCACCTAAATAATCTTTCTTTTGTCTCTGGCTCACTGACAAAGGACATATCTTGTTACAGTAAATCATGACAACATTTCTCCACTAGTAGTGCTGTCAATTAATGCCATTCCTACGATGTTTACAAAGTCACAAAGTTGTTTGCAATGGGCAGGCTTTTCCTCTTGTAACAGAATTTTCTATTCTACATATACCCTCGGATGGCTCCGTTTCAAATCAAATCTTCCCACAAGCTGAACCATTTGAAGCTGGGCCCTCAGGAGCAGAAAGGAAAAGTGACAGGATGATACACTTAAAAACAGAATATCATTCTCCCTCCAAAAGTATTTCTAAGCCTAATTTAAAAGAAACTATAACAAAACCCCCTAAACCTAAAAAATTGTTGGATTATACCTCATTTTCAACAGAGTAATTATTTGGATTAATTGATTTCCACTGAGAAAAACAAGAGATGCTGTTTTAAGCCATTTATTAATTTAGAGATAAATGCAATGCTTGACGCACTGTGACTTCTTTACTGAGGTGTTTTGCTGTATAACTATTAACATTTCATCGCAGGTTCTCCAAGTGCCTTCAGAGGCGCAAAGACATTTGTCAGGTTCTGTGCCCGGCAGCGAGCTTCACCACCACAAACTCCAACCCCACATCATCTCCATGCTCGGGGTCTGAGGATCCTTCACGTGAAAACACCAATTGGCTCATATATTTTAAGGCTATAAAAGATCTTTTTAAAGTCTTCTAGTTTCTTACGTAAGGCAGACACCATATGCGGTTCCTGCACTGTGACAACAAACAGGCAGTTGTAGAGTGTGATTTGACTCATCCTAAAAAAAACATATCTGCATTTGATCAGAGGAAATGTGCCAAAAATCGGCTGTTGCTTCTTTTCTGCCTATAAAGGGAGTACTGGGTAAGCAGCTCAGACGTAGGTGCGGTAGGTGTGTGAAGGTGGTGTTGTTATTCCCCATATTACCTGCTCCAGTTTCTGCTGCCGTTTCAGTAGCTCTATTTCCAGGTCCGATTTCTTCTTTTGTGCCTCCTCTTCTTTTTGTTGTTTAATAACTTGATCTCGTTTCCTTTTCTCCATCACCTTCTGTAGCTCTGGTTTGTTCTGAGGTGCAAGACCCCTTCAAGTTCAATGGAAGGAATGTGGGGAGGGGGAGAAACAGGGAAGAAAGATGAGTTTTAATTAGCAGAAATTCACACAGATTTATAGGCAGGTTTTCTAATGTCAAGCAGTTGCCTATTTAGATACATTGGAATATAAATATTCAATTAAAAGGAAAAAAACATGCAGACATTTGCCTGGTTACTAACCAAAACCCTAAACTAGAATGTAAGCCATATTATTACTGAGGATACTCCCTTATAACATACATGTTAGAGTTTCTCCTGTATAATTCACTATTTTGACTTTCATCTTTAGTCTTCCCTCTATTCTCTCAATTCCGTAAGAATGAATTAAATAAACTATCACAAATCAAGACTCCAGCAGAGCTAGAAACAAACTTTGGACAAAAAGAATTCCGTTGCTGGCTGATAACCCGGAGAGATTGTGTTCAGACAGGGTATGATGCTGTCGAAGTTTGCACGGACAGAACAAAAAGTGACCTCCCTTTGGATTTTCTCAGCTTGCTCCTGCAAATTGTGGATTCTGTCCCTCCTCGAACATGTGGCAGGTTTACCCACGCCTGGCTGCAAAGCTGTTTCCAGTGAGAGGCTACACTCCAAATCACAAAGAGGCTAAGACAACAAAAATCCAGAATAAAAAGGTTGCAGTCACCTTGGAGACCAGACAAAGGCTGGAGGATTCTCCCTCTTGCAAGGTTTTAGCTACTACATCAACTGAATGTTTCAGGTCTGTTCAGCACAAATTGCTTTCCAAGCCAACTACGCGGAAATGAGAAAGCTCAGACCTTGGGAAGATGCACGACTTTATTTATACAGGCACACACACACACACACACACACTCTCACTCCTATTTATTTGTGTGATTTCAGCTATTTCTTTAATCTCTGTTATGACAAGACGTTTTCAAAATTTCTTCTAAGATTCAAAGCTCTCCCAGTTATTCAGATATTAGTATCACTTAAGTCTGACCAGAAAGATCTGAAATTTGTCTTTGTTATTGTTGTCTGTGAAGACCATTATGTGAAAACATACAAGCATTAAGTTTAACATCGACCATTTTTTATTTCAACTTTAAGAAATTCAATAATCTGAATAAGCTTTCAGAAAGTATATTTTTACCCTTTTTACCCTTCCCCAGGTATCTGTGGTTGCCTAATTCTTCTAGAATATGCATATGTGACAGTGTATCCAATAATACATTAAAATGTCATTTTATGGTGACATCTATGAACGACTCCATATATTATGCAACACTCTGTCCCTGTACATACCCTGACAGCAAAATCAAATATTTAGCAACACCAAATGTGTTCCCTATTTCTCATAATGGATCTCATGGTCTGAATGCAACAGAAGCTACAAGACTGTGTTAATATTTAATGTTTCATGCTATTTTAATTACATTTTAACACATGAAGCTTAAATCAGGCAGAGAAAAGCTGGAGTGATTTTTTTATTACTAGTACTGGTTCAGTGAGAGCTGAATCAATGGAAACTTGTGTGCTGGCAATTAGCAATCAAGATAGCCATGTACCAGAGGCAAGCTGCTAAGCAACATTACTTGTTCCTGATTTTATTAAATAAGTTTGCACACAACAAAGCAGAGATAGAAGAGTGATTTGGATGTGCTGTAGCTGCAGCAAAGAGGACCCACCGACATATAAGTAAATACAACCTCTCAGGCTAATCAGGTGGGGTTGGTGGCCAGATCTGTAGCAGAACAACTGTAACGTCAATCCTATTTTCACTCTCCCCATGTAAGGAAAAGCAACAAACAGGTGGCTACTGGATGGACTGAGAGGCTTGTATCACCTCCTTGTTCTGCCTAAAGTTTTGATATAGAGTAAGCAAAGGGTGCAACAAGTTAGAGCCGGTAGGGTTAAAACCTCCAGAATGGACAGGACCAATACTCTGCAGAGCTGAGGCTGAGGTTGAGTCCTAATATATAAAGCCAGTTTAAGAATAAGGGGAGGTTTAGATCGGATGTTAAGAAAAACTTCCTCACAGCAAGGGTTGTCAGGCATTGGAACAGTCTGCCCAGGAAAGCGGTGGAGTCACCATCCCTGGAGGGATTTGAAAGACACGTAGATGAGGTTCTTAGGGATGTGGTTTAGGGGTGGACTTGGCAGTGTGAGGTTATGGTTGGACTTGACCTTAAAGGTCTTTTTCCAACCAAAATGATTCTATGATTCTGTAAGTGACCAGTGCCTTGAGGTACCACCACCTGGATCTTTGTTTGCCCAAAACAACTATTAATACCACTTCTGCAAGTTTAAGAAATAACGATGTCAGTTCAAGACCCAACAGATGCTGCTCAAATGGAGAACGATCTGACCAGCATGGGTTAATATCTTCTAAGACCCAGAAATGGCTGTTCAGACCTGACCGGTCCAAAAACGAAGCTGCTGGTGCCTACACTGAGTCTTCACAAAAAAGTAAGGTACATGTTATGCAGACTTCTGTAAAAGCCCTAAAGTTCCTCCATATGTACAGCAATTCGCAGTAACAAAGCAGAACACAAGCCTAATATCTACATTACTGAAAAGCCTCATATCAGAGGTAGTACAGTGACACGAAGCACAGAAGACTAACCCTCTTTTCAAAAATACCAGTTTTTCTGCTGGTGAAAACCCTCCAAGTGTTTCATTTCTGCACCAATAAATAAGAATCTAAAATTAACAGCTGCAGCTAATCAAAATCACAATGAGAGTGGGTATTGAGGGCTGCACAACTCCTCTGTGTAATAGGATATTCTCCTAGAAGAAAAGAACTCCATACTATTTAGAAGTGCTTTATGCTTTCATAAACTTAAAAGAAAAAAAAATAGCCTTAATTTATTGCAGCCTCCACATCCTTTAGAATAAGATCATAAGTCAGGAAACTTCAACTATCTTTCTTTCAATGACTAAACTTCTTGGTGCCAGGAACTGACTTTGATGTTTAATCCCATTAACAAAAAATAGGACAAACACCTATTTAGGCCAGTTTCTTCCAATTCAGTCAGCATTCCGTAAAACATTCCTACTTCTTCCTTACTAAAGAAAATCTGTATTGTGCATGCAATTCATTTAGAATTAAGTATCTAAGGCTAGCATTTGGGAGGATTTTGCTATTACATATAGAAAAGACCCCTTCTCCCTTCCAGAGGGGAGGGGGAAAAAGGAAAATAAAAGAAACTCTCATCTTTCATAATGTGACTCTCCCTGTTAAATAGACAAATCTAGCTGTGCTGGAATAGACAAAGCAACAGCTTCCTCCTCTCCTTTATTAAGGTGCTGCGTCTCAAAGCGCCTGAATGGCCACTACCAGCAGCTTTATTCTCAAATGCACTCTGAAACACTCTTCTTCCACCTCTGTTCTGTGGATCCCCACACTTTAGCCTTTGGAAAGCCAACTCTGGACAGCTTCAATGCATCAAATCGCTAATTTATTCATGGGAAGGTTCTGTTTGTTTAAATGCAGGAGCCTCAACAGGCTTGGTGGCTTCTCGTCCAGTGTCTGGTCTGGTGGCTGTTGTCTCAGTATGTTTTTCTAAATGAGCCCTCCGTTGCTGAAGAGATTGAATAACAGAACTTCAGCAATCTCTGCGCCAAGTGCTTGTGTCTCTGAAGTTGATGAAATAAAGTCCCAGTTATTTGAATCTTTAAAAGCAATATATAGAGCATCTGTGCATCCCATCCCAGAACGAAGTAGTATTTGCATAACATACAAAGAACCACTTGTGCAGCAGTGGTGCAGGCACTGGACTATCCCGCTGCATCGCAAGGAAGATCAAGTAAGCAGAGAGCAGTTTTGTATGAAATAAAATACAAGATTTCTTCAGAACTGGTTCCATAAACTCAGTGCGCTGGGAATGAGGAAAACCCACAGATTTTTATCATGCTGCTGGTAATAGCAAAAATGTTGTCAAATATTTGATAAAGTTAAGAGCTCAGGATAAATCACAGTGCCCAGGTAACCAATATAAAATGTGATAGGGGAGAACTGAACTGCTTTCCCCTGAAACTGACCCTTTGTGAGTACTCAGAAAAATGAAGCGAGAAGTCTTTTACAACATGCTTTTTGCAGAGCAACTGGAATTCAAACAGAAATAAATGCCACGGTCAAGAATCAGAGACCTTTCATCTACAAGATCTGAATCAACAAAAAGCATGTGCTGGGTTTTGGATAAAATGTCATTTTGATGAAGCTAAAACTCAAGCTGTGTGTTTGGGGTGGGAGGGTGGCACAAGTGATTTTTAGACTCTTACCTTTTCTGATTCATCAGCAGCTCTCTGTGGAGATCTTGATGATTCCGGGATGATTTCACAGGATTAATTAATTTCTGGGGTCTAATTAATTCAGGATTGTCATCATCTATGTAGTCTGGTTCAGCCATAATCTTTCTTGGAATGGGATATGGATCTTTGGGTTCAGTGTCCTTATTCACAGTATCTGTAGAACAGGGAAAAAGCTGCAGTAAATCTACATTGAAAGGCTTTTTAAAGATGTATTAAAACATCAAGGCAGCATATTACACTGGCAAAAGCTATGCTTTTCCCAGATTAATTTTGTGTGTGTTGAGTAACGGCTCTCAGAGCAAACATTAGTAGTATCTATTTAAATAAATGGCAATTTCACAACAATGTCATCTCCAAGAGCCTCCATCCATTGACTCGGAGACACAGATTCCTTCCACTTTAAGAACAATTAGACAAATAATTTAGGTTAAGTGTGTGAAGAGCCCTATTGATTTTAATAAGCCTACTCAGACGAAGCATTTCTAGATCAGCAATACCGAGACCCTAAAGACATTTAAAATACTGTCTATATTAAATACTATAAATGCGTACCAAAGCCATATAGAGTCTCACTTTCTGCCACCAGTATCATGTCAGCTACAGGGAAAACACCTCCTGTGGATAAGCCCTGAACTGTACTGAGCAAAAGCTTCCATGTGGAAATTGCCAGATCTGCGTTTGTTGGGACAGAGGTCAGATTGCTGAGTGGAAAGGTAGGGAAGAAAAAGCTGGGTGAGCTTGTTTCTTTAAGGCCATATTTCACCCAGTGAAAATCCACAGAAGTCGACTGATCTGAAGGCAATGAAGACTTGATGATTTACATCATCTGGAAATCTGGCATTTTCCTATCCTGCTGTAGAAAGCATATCTATATACCAAATCACAACACTTTTAATCAACTGATCAGCTGATAAGTAAGCTTTATTTTCAAATAATGCATATGTAGCCATTCATACTCCCATCAAAGCCACAGTCACTGAAAGTTCAGCATCCAAACCAAAGCACGTTCAGAGCAATTCTGCCTCTGTTTGCTGCTGTGGAAACCTGCAGGCAGAACCTGGTGCACTGCGATTATCAGTTTGATGAAACATTGGCCCCTCAAACAGACCCCAAAATTTTAATCTCACAGCATGTGGGTCTACAGACATGAATTGATGGGACATGAAAGAAAAGGCAAGAGACCTCCATTAGCCTGGCTGGCCGAACAGCTGAGTGCTGCACACCGTACAGTACGGGGCTATGAGAAATCAGAGAATCCCTGCGATCGGCCCCGTATTTTCCAGTAAAAGCTGAATACGCGCTTTAATTTAAATCCTGCTGTTACCAGCCCTTCCCTCCCTCTCACGCCACAGAGCTGTAAAACCTAACTTCAGCCTCAGATTAATCCCTAAACTATTTTGTTTCATTAGGAATCTCATATTGTTGCTCAGAGGGTCTGATTGAAAATCCATTTGATACAGTGGAGAGATTTCCACTAATTCTTCAGTACATGAACACTGAACAGAACAACCATCACCATGCTCTGGTTGCACATGCACTTAGAGACAAAGAAGCAAAACAGCAGGACTAAGTTTTCAGTGGATTCGGGGAAGCCACTCTGGATTTGAATGTGTCCAATGGATCCTGAACAGCCCTTTCAGCCTCTTTGTCTGAAAGCATGATGTAATTGTGTTTTACTGGTGCTACATCTCACACACCAAGTTTGTACGGAGCAAAGTCGATGAGAAATGGCTTACCAGTGTGAGCCGCTCTCAGGGTGGTCCCTGCATTAGTTTTTCAAGGCAATTTTATATGAAACGTTTTTGAACTCTGTGGGGGTGCTAGTTCTCACATGGATCTCTGGAACTAATATAAAAATTGCCCACAGTTCACAGCTATGTAAGTATATTGCTGTACATTACATAAAACTCTTAATGACATTGATCATGCAATAAAAATATTACCCATTACCCCTTAGAGTCCTCCTTGCTTCAGTCAAGCAACCAGCTATCACCACAGGTGCCAAATATACAGGTTCATTGGAAAATTAAGGTCAGAAGAAACCTGGAAAGTTTCTAGTTCAACTTCCAGATAAGAGCAGGAGCAGCTGTAAGATCAGACTAAGCTGCTCAGGGCTTTACCCATAGAATCATAGAATGTCCTGAGTTGGAAGGGACCCACAAGGAGCATTGCATCACAGAACCACAGAATGTCAGGAATTGCAAGGGACCTCGAAACATCATCCAGTCCAATCCCCCTGCCGGAGCAGGAACACCCAGATGAGGTTACACAGGAAGGTCTCCAGGCAAGTTTTGAATGTCTCCAGAGGACACTCCACAACCTCCCTGGGCAGCCTGTTCCAGTGTTCTGTTACCCTCACCATGAAGAACTATCCAATGCCCCACATCCTACCATTGGTTGCCACCGAGAAGAGCCTGGCTCCATCCTCGTGACACTCACCCTTTACATATTTAAAAACATTAATGAGTCTCCTCTTCTCCAGCTCCAGAGCCCCAGCTCCCTCAGCCTTTCCTCACACAGGAGATGCTCCACTCCCTCCATCATCTCTGTTGCCCTGCGCTGGACTCTCTCCAGCAGTTCCCTATCCTTCTGGAACTGAGGAGCCACAACTGGACACAATATTCCAGATGTGGTCTCACCAGGGCAGAGTAGAGGGGCAGGAGAACCTCTCTGACCTACTGACCACCCCCCTTCTAATACACTCCAGGATGCCACTGGCCTTCCTGGACACAAGGGCCCAGTGCTGGCTCATGGTCATCCTGCTGTCCACCAGGACCCCCAGTTCATCTCCTGTCCCTGCACAGGACAACCCCACAGTTCACACCATGTGTCTGAGGGTGTTGTCCAGTCTCTTCTTGAACACTATGAGGCTTGCGGCCGTGACACCTCCCTGGGAGCCTGTTCCAGTGCTCCAGCACCCTCTGGGTGAAGAACCTTTTCCTCATGTCCAACCTGAACCTTCCCTGCCACATCTTCCTGCCATTTCCTTGGGTTCTATCACTGGTCACCAGAGAGAAGAGCTCAGCCCTTGTCCCTCCTCCTCCCTTGTGATGAAGCTGTAGCCGCCACAAGCTCTCCCCTCAGTCTCCTCCAGGCTAAACAAACTGAGTGACTTTAGCTGCTCCTCATAAGTCTTCTTCTCCAAACCCTTCACCAGCTTCGTAGCCTCTTCTGGACACTCTCTAGCAGCTTTATATCTTGTTTTTTTATCCTGTGACGTGCAGACCTGCACACAGTGCCGCAGGTGAGGCGGCACCAGCGCAGAGCAGAGTGGGACACCCTGTTCATCTCTCTTCATGGTGAAGATTTTCCTTACACCCATACAAACAACTTCTTTCAACTCATGTCTGTTGCTTCTTGCCCTCTGGCCGTGCACCACAATGCAGAGCCTGCTTCTGTCTCTCAGTAAGTTCCTCCTCGGCACAGGGGCTGCTCTCAAGTCTCCCCAGCCCTGTCTCTGCTTGGGCTGAGCCAGCCCAGGTCCCTCAGCCTCCACCACAGCACCTACACTCTGCCCGCAGCCCATCTCGGTGGCCCTTTGCTCAACTTACATCTCAATTCCCTCACTGTTTAATTGCAGGCCATAATAAAAAGAACCGAAACCCCTCAAAAATCCAGAACACAACATACTTCTCAATTTGCACCATGTTGCACCATGCTGTTACTAAAAAGTGTGTGGAAGTCTATTCTCCTAACCATAAATATTTAACAAACTAGCTACAGCTTGGTTGTTTTGTTTTTAATAAGGACACAATTCCTACCTTATCAGCATTCACAACACGCTTATCACAACAAAAACAACTCCAATGTTACATATCCAGCCTTCACCCCAAATAAACCTGCTCTGTAAATATTTGGTTTTCTGCACTCTCTCAGTCCTGTTGCATCGATGGGGCTGTGAGCCTTCTACAAGGTTTTATCACAGACAGCTCTCCATTAAAGTACATCCAAAAATAACCTGCTGCTTCTCTCAAGACAAGTCTTGTGTTTGCTAGGGTGAAGAAAAACTCAGAATTACCCTACAACTGTCATAAACAATGTACTATTTTTCTAACACAAGCCCCTGAAAAAACAATTTGACTCAATAATTTCTCAGTAAGTTTGATGTAATATTTTGCAGCACGTAGATTTGCCTTTGGCAAGCCCTTAAAATGAAGTCTATTTAATCTTCTTTCTTCTGTCCCATCTCTGTTTTTAAAAACATGTATTCAACTCAGAGGTCAGGAACTGTGGTTTCCTTGTGTAACACAAACTCCACTAGCAGCAAACTTGAATGAATAAAACTCCCCTGGGAACTGCAGACGCTTTCTGTGTGTGATTAAGCTGTAAGTGATTTCAGGCAGGATTTCCAGCCAGAGCCAGCAAAACAGGGCACCCGGTTCCCACTCAGTGAATCCTCTCACACCCTTTGCAAACCTCAGTCCTGGCTCAAGGCCACCAACCCAGTCCTGCAGAGTCACCGTGTAATATTAGACACCAACAATAAATTAAGGCGGTGTGATTTCTACCCGTGCCCTTTCAAAGCAACATTTACAAGAGTACCAGTGAGTTACATGGAAAAAGGAAACTGAGGCACAAACAAATCGCCAGGTAACGACGGGCAGGATCAGAGCAGGCAGTGCAGCCCCAGAGCTTTATTCTGAGATTCAGGCTCACTCCAATAAACCAGTCAGGCGCAATGACAAAATACCTTAAAAATCCTTAAACAAAGTTCAACTAATGTTCGAGCAATAACAATTAAATAATTCCACAAGTCTCTAGTGCTCATCAGCACGGAAGTCACAACCATAAAGCTGCTTTCATATCATCACTAGGTGCAACGGCGGGACATGAATAATCCAAATAATCACTTAGCAGGAATGTGCTGATTTACGAGCATCTAAGAGGCTCTTTATAACCATCTACTATTACATGATCACTACGAATACACAATTAATTTCTGTGTTTCCCTGTTACCTTGCTCCAAAACAAAGGATTTGGGGGATGTTTTAGCTAAGCTTGGCTCAGGTTTAACACAGGCACTTATTTGGCAGGTGCTCCCCCAGCGCATTTGCTGAATCGGCTGCTGCTGCACAAGCAGCACAAAAGCATTCATCTACCCTACCTTGTCCTACCTGAGCAACACCCAGATTTTGTCCATGGCTTCTCACCTACACATGGATTTTCATCCAGAAAGAACACACCGGGCATCCAGCACGGAAGAGGAATTTTAACTCCTTAAACAGAATGCCAAAGCAATTTAAATTTTCCACTAAACAAGGTCTCTATATAAAAATAACTTCAAGTATCCACCCAGACAGAAGTTTAAGAAGTTTTCAGATACAAAGAGATACAAAGACACTCTTCAGATACAGCTTCAAAGACACAAAGACACAGCTTCAGATACAAAGACACTCTTAGAGCAATAAAGCAGTACCATACTGGTACCTCACTCTTGGAGAGCCAAGGCCAAGCTGTCACATACCTGCAATTCCCTCATTTATCTTCTTTGGAGCACAAGTAAATTCATGGAGAAGAGACCCTTCAAATTGATCACACTGAACAGATACAACTGAACCGGAGGGTGTGAGAAGCACCCAAGCTACATTTGGAGGAGATGTGTTTGCTTCCAATGTTATTTATTTTTTATTCTACCTATATAGGGGTTTTTCAGCAGAAGTCCCTTCATGGTATTAACACTGGAAACACACGTGCAAAGAGAACTGCAGACAGGCACCGGTGTTTTTAGCAGATTCAAGGCAGATCTTAAAATCAGGTTCAAGGTTCAGCAGCTGCCAGAGCTTTGCTTCATTGGGGCTCTCATGGCTTCCACAACAGACCGAAGTTCATGCCAAAAAAGCCCCAGGTTTATATGGTATGCAGGGAATTGCATTTATTTTCTATCTGGTATGAGGAATACCAGAAATTGCCCTCTACATATGGAATCCAAATATAAAAATTCCTGTGAGACACCATTTATTTTTATTATTATACATATATAAGGCGTTTTCGCCGTTCAAATGATTCCCACAACTACTTCCAGCTGTGAAAGCAGAGGCAGAGTTGAGGCCCCTTAAAAAGCAAATAAATAAATGCCTAAAAATACCGATGAACATCAAAATAATAGACTAGTCCGGGATCCAAAAGTTACATTAACGCTACATTCACGTTATTTCCTTTTTGCCTTAATAAATTATTGAATTAATATCTTCAACAGAAGCATGAGCTCAAGCAATTAATACCTCCCAAAGTAAGATTTAATTCTCAAAAAAGCTTCAACATCTGTTCTGCGCTGTACTGTAAACCATCAAACGCTATTTTTTAAGACTTAACATTTTTAGCTCTTCAAACTGCTGCGTAGACTTGCGGTTTGCTACAAGTAACCCAGAGGCATTCTTTGTGAAGAAATACAGCTTTTTACTCCCCCTCTTCCGATTTGGAGAGGAATCGGAATATAAATTGTTCAGCGTGTCTCTGCTCAGACTTACAAGACCAGCACGGCCAGTTTGGGTGGAAAGCAAAGGAGCTACTTAAATATGCAGAATGTGCTTTGCAGGCACCACCTCGGGGCTGTTTGCACACGAAAGCGCAGCACCGCTATCATTTTTATCTCCATGCTCTCAGTGCAGTAAGAGGCACTTGACTAGAGAGATTTACTTGATTAATCCTTGATTATAGATATCATTAATAACTTCCCACAATTCACCCCTTAATTCAAAGTGAGAATCCCTGAAAACAGAATAGAAAACACTCTTCCCACCCAATGTGCTCAAAATAGCCACTGTCTAAGGAGTTTGGCTCTTATCCCCACCGTCTTTTGTGGCTGGAAGCAATGACGGGGTTTGGATTGTGGCAAAACGCAGCGGGAGAGCTTTGGAGGGAGCGGGGGGACCGGAGAGGACCTGGAGGCTGCGATTCCCCCCAGCCCTTGGTGCTTTGTTCAAAAAGGCTGCTGTTTCCCAGCTATAGGAGTTTTGCTTCAAAAGAGGAGATTGTCCTCACCTGCCTCAAAATCAAACACATTTAGGGCAGTATGTATCTACTGTTCCATGCAGATTGCACATTTGATATCCTCCTGTTGCCAGATTACATACTATATTGCTATTCTTCAAATAAAATAAAGACCGTCGAACTTTCTGACCCTTTTGGCAGTTACCTGGGTTGTGTGTTTGGCTCCAGCCTTACCTCACCGATCTTAGGCAGGCTCTTTCATCACTGTGTGCCCCAGCTCTCACTTATACAAGAGAATACTTTTAGAAAGCACCATGAGCTTCTGCAAGGCCAATCTCGCTGCTCCTTGTCATGCACTTTAAAATATTCACATCCCAGCAGACAAAACAAAGTAGCAAGACTGAAAAACTTCTGTCCATGCTATGCCAGAACTGTTTAACTCACAGCACCTTCCTTACACTGGGTATCACCAGTTAACAGCTTCATTAATTGCATGGCTGCCTAAAGCCTGACAGACCACATAGGCTTCTCTCAGGAATAAGGGTTCACTCATTGACCGTGGCAGCCCAAAGTGATCTCAGCAATGTCAAGGATATGGGGCTGCTGGCTACTGGAGCTGTCCCTGTTGTCACTTTAGAGGATGTTAAAATGAACTAAACCACTCAAATTCTCAAGGAAATCCAGTTAATGCTCCTTTTCTTCCCTTAAGTACTACAGAAAGTGTAATGTCAACAAGCACAGATAAAACACCCACTAAATAAGAAACCAGGAAAAAGAGGGTCCTTATAAAGATGTTTGCATTGGCACCGACACCTAAAGAGAGTGCAAGATTTGGGGCAGTGCTCCACGCTCTTACAATTCTCTCAAATGCAAAGAGCTGCTTATGGGTCTGGTTCAATTTAAACACCACCAAGCAGCCTCTGTTCTGCGCTTTGAAGTTCAGTCAAGTTTTGGGTGCTAAGGGAAGAGCCCGGATCCCCTCAGAGGCTGGGGGCTGAAGAGCAATGCTGGTGAGAACAGAATAGCTGGTCCTCTCTTGTTCTCTGGTCTACTTGGACAAGAAAGACACAAGGAGCTTTAAGAACAGTCTCACCTTTTGCTGAAATTACCAGGCCCGTGAACAGGAACTGCATTTTCCCTCTGGTTGCCAAATCTGCGATGAAGCTCTCTGCTGCTGGCTGAAAGTACCAGGTCTAAATAGTGGCATTTCTTCTCTCTAAATAGTTGCATTTGTTCTCTTGCTCAGTTAAAATGCTGCAGAGGTATCAATGAAGCTGTGTAATTAGAGGTGGAAGAACAGAGAGGAAAGAATGTGCCTTTCCACTCCTACTGCAAGAGGTCTCCATGCAAGGGAGGCTGTAAGAGCATCAGGAGAAAAGCAGGAGATGAGACCTTTGTTCACCACCACAGGCAGAGACTGGATCCCATTTTTGTCAGACATGGGCAAAACTTAGATATAGACTTTCCCTGCAACAAATTCCCTAGCATCTAATTTTTAATACAGGCAGAGAAGGCAGAAAGACACAGCATGAAGACTTACACACTGCAAATAGCGACCATCCTCCCTAAATCCTGGTCTATGCTTAACCCACTGTAACATCACAGTTCCAGTTTAAGATTAGTGGCAAATAAGGTAGACTATGCATCTTACATCACTTCTCTTCCCCCAAAATCCTGCATGTTCATTAAGGATTTTATATTCTCCATACTCATTTTGCTCAGGTCCTTGTGGTTACTGAAATCCCTAGAGAGGGTTGGGGATGCAGAAAACCATTCTGATGGCAAGGAGAAGACCTGGTGTTCTGGACACCTCTAATCAAAAAGGCCCATAGAAATTACATTGCTTTCTTCCCGCAGAACAACAGCACGTCATTCACCCATCCCCTCCCCTCCATCTCCTCTGATGTCATTCATCTGAAAGGAATAAATCATGACTAGCAAATGCACGCAACTGAATATATATCTGGCTTCCACCAATACACTACACAAGTAATTATTGCACCACAGTAAACATGATTTTCAGATCATCGAAATTACTCCTCCTAGGAAACGCACTCCACAGCACAGTTTGCAACCAAATTAATCCCAAAAGGTAAGTAGCAATTTATTTACACATGGGTCAAGAGTGATCCGTATGTGATTCTGAAATTATACACGTTTTAAAGAGATTTTATGATTAGAAAACTAAGATCAGTTTATAACCCATTCAGCTATAGGGCATCATCAGTGCTCTAGACCAGTCAGTCTGGACCACTTAGTCAAAAATCAGGGCACATTTGGTTGAATGAAAATATGGGATTTTTTAATGAAAACCAAGCCTTGATTCAACATTAGCAGCCTAAGAGAATGGTTTATTCAGGGCTTCACTGTTGCAAACGTTAAGAACTATCAAACAGTGTCACCCAGTGGTGAAGGACATCCTGCAGACAGGAACCCAGCAGGAAAAAGGAGGGGGGAAAGGGGGAAGACTGATCCAAATCCATGTTTATATACAAAACGGCCAAACTTGAAGAGCAAACAAACTAAAGCTCACACCATTTAAGGTCTTACTTGTAAGTCATACTATTTCTGAAATGTCAGCTTCAGAGGATAGTAATTCCTCAAATATAAGAAGTTCAACACTAAAGAGGTGTGTTTCTCAGGGAACAGGGGAAACCCGGAGTAGGCAGCAACCTCTGATTAATTCGGAGTAAAACCATTTCAAGCCATGTGATTTGAGGTGGTTAAAAGGAGATTGGTGAATCTTGAGCACTCTTAAAACTCCAGTTCAGAAGACTTCACCGAGACTCTTCCAGGGAAGATGGAAACACATGGATGGTGGTTGTTTCTGCACTTGTTCTGTATTTTGTTCGCTAAGATCTGGTGAGCAAGGTGAGAAAGTAACGTGTGTCCCAGTGAGGCCAAGCAAGATCCAGAAACACCAGAGTGTAGGTCACACTCCCTGAACAGAAACACCCTTCTGGATTACGAGGATGACGATGGAGGATTCTGGTAAATATTTAACCAGACAGAAGGCTACACCAGATATAAGCCAAAAAAGTAAAATGACCTTTGATATAAGCGACAAAATTCTGGAGCAATAGAAGAGGCAGGTTACTTGGTACCCCTGTAAACATGATTGTCATGGCAAACACAGTTTTGTTATTTATAAAGAAAATAGGATGTTAAAAAGCAAACGGAAGAGAAACAACATTGAAGAACTTGAGAACATGCCCTATATTGATGCTGTAATAAAAGCTCAGTCCATTTGCCTTTTTAAAAGTGAAGATTAAGACCAGTCCTGTTGTCTTATAAACAACAAGCCTAACAATAGTTTGAGAAGTTTCAGTGACTAAAAATGGGGGCTAGGAAAAAAATTCCTAAAATAAGGCACACACTTTCAAAGCAAGGGGAATAAAATGCTAATTTACTAAAAGATTTGTGATAGCAAATCAGAAATGGGTCAATTACACTGAGAGACCAATTGACAGGATCATAATTAACCCTTCTAATTTTACAAATATATAAATCTCTAAATGCAATTATTGAATGTTTGCAAGGGGGGCTGAAGATTAAAATCTCTGCATTAATCATGTAATTATGCATTCAGTAGCAAAAAAGAGACCAAGTGAGCTAAGTATTTTTCACGCTGCATAAGTTACCCAACCTCAGAGCATTGCCAGTCGGGGTGTACAGGGCTGGTGAACCTCCAGATGTTCCTTGGTGAACCTCCAGATGTTCCCAGGGCACACCAGTGTCCTGCCTGGGGTTAGGACACATCTCGACCTGCTGCATGTCACACCTCCCCACCCTCATTAGGGGTGTTTCTGAATGACAACCCAAAAGGAGTTCTACCACCCATGAAAGAAGCCCATTTCAAATTAATTTAAAAGCAGTGACAAATGAAAAACACACAGACCACTGCAGCTTGCCAGCTCCCTAAATACATTCATAGGTAGTTATGTAAAAGTTAAGCACTTCTTCAGACTGAGCAGATCTGTACCAATTACCTGCCAAGTCAACTCAAGTTCCCTTCGTTTTCTAGAAGAAATCCCTTTCCTAGGAAGGAAAAAAAGACAGACAAAAAAAATCTTCACTAGTAGAGATTGCTTTATTCTTCTTTCTTTGGTGGCAAATGGTTCAGAGCAAGGACCCAACCTCTACTGTGATTTCTTAACGCAAGGATTATCTTTTCTTAGAAATGGAGAAAAGGAAACAAAATAAACGTATCACTGCTCCACGCTAACACACTCCCAGCTTACTCACAGGAAACAAATAAAACCTTCACCTCAAGAGTTAGTCTTGGCTCAGGCAACTAAATCCCCATTCCAGCCTGCACAGTGTCCACAAAGAGCCACCCTTCCTTGCCCAGACCTGTTGCAATTACTTGCAGCTGTATTTTAGGTACGTGGATCCTCACTGCAACTCGGGTGAAAAAGACACAACTACAAAGGCAAGGAAGGAAAAGGTAAAAACAAAGAGACCAGTAAAGATGATCTGATCTTCATCAGAGGTGGGGCAAGAAATTGAAGAGAAGGCTGTTCCATACCCTACTCGTGACCTTAACCTGAACCCTAATGGGTTTAAAAGGAACAAGTGGGTGTAAGAATGGACACCAGCCAGAACAAACCTCCTGGAAATGTGTGCTGCAGGAGGCCAGGCATACACCAGATGGCTTCAGGACAGCCAAGCCTGGTAGACATGAGGCTTTTCAACTGCAACAGTGATCAACAGGAGCCCTGCAAAGAACATGACACAGTATAGGGTATTTAGCAGAACATCATCTTCTCATGGTTTGATGGAAGAAATGTGAAAACAGGAATTAATGGAAAATAAAATCGGAAAAAAAGTTGGCACCAGGTCATATCTGTCAAAGCTGGTGACTTTTTACATGTTCTCTAGGAGCAGCTACAATCAGCAGCTACTGCAACCACCTAAATCAGGAAGCTCTGACCCCAGGGCAGGGCTCGGTATCAGTCAGTACACTGCACACGAAAGGTAACACAGCTGCCTTGCTGGATGGAAGGGAATGGTGTTGTTTTCTAAAGAAAAACACCTCCCTCTAACAGTATCTTCAAGTGTTGTTCACACGAATTGCCTTTGGCCTTTTAGACCCTCTCAAATGAAGAACCTGAATGTCAGCACCTAAACCAAAAGTAGTCATGCAAGCTTAGCATGTGCACAGGGGAGATTTTAGATAAGACTCTGGCAGAACAAATTAAGTCATGTATGGTGAGACCAAACTGTTTGCAGGATATTTTCTTAGAAAGGTCTGAAGAAGTTCAGGAAGGGAGAAACAGACCACCGCTCCCTAATACCTCCAGAAAGGAACTGCTCAACAAATTCCAAGCAGTTAACAATGAAAAAAATAAGAAACTAGAGGGATGATCCCAGTCCCTCCACAAAGGGATTGTTTGTTGAGCTTGTGAGCTGGTGGCAGAAAAGGAATTTCCTACAATTGTTACCTTTCTGCTTAACAGACCACCTGGAGGAAAGTCTCAGACTGTCCTTCCTCAGCAGCGCTCACGAAGGGGACCGGCCGTGCCACCGGAGTTCGTAGGACCGCTCAGCGCTGCTCCTCACATCCTTCTTGAGGGCTTTTGAGAGGATGGGTCACTTGCTTTATGTGCTACAGAAGCAGAATAGAACTGGACTTAAACTTGAACTGAAAGAAGTCTTAAGTACCTAAGCTGAAAAAGCTAAAAAAACCCTCAGTAGTCCTAAGAGGCACTACAGGGATCTCCACCAAACTGTTAAAAAGCACCACCTGCAAACCAAAGAGTCACATGCTTATTCACTGTGGTGTCACAAAAGAAAATAAAATGTGCACATTCTTGTCTCTTCAAGCTTAAAAATAAAGAAAAAGCTTAAAGAACCCAAAAACCAAAGGGCTGCAAAACAAGACTCGCACAGAGCCAAGAAAGGGGCTGAAAGTCTTTTGTCGTTAGATGCCTGCAGCTGAGGAACAAAAGCAGAGTTAGGTCACAGCTTGGCTCTTGCTAGTCAAGGTTCAAGAAATCACTGTACAGAGCTTCCAGAGAAGAAAATGCCATTTGTCACTTGCAGATAGACACCCAGGCAGCCGTGTCTCTGAAAGAGGGTGCTGTCAGCCTTGAAGAGAAAAGCGTTTGAAAAAACCCTTCTCACAAGCCGTGGAGCCCTCTTATTAAAACCCTTTCCCAGGTGACTCAGCTTACAGGATGAAAAGCTGTCCCCTAGCTCCGGTTTTAACAGCAGCAGCTTAATTAATACGATGAATACCTATTGATGGGCAGTCATAACCGCGAATTGCCAGCTGTACCTCTTCACAGCAAAGCCAGCCCTGTTCTTTGTTCCTCTGCTGAACACGCAACTCGGGGCCTCTCAGCACCTGCTGGGCCTGACACCAAAGAAACTTTCAGGCCAACAAACTTTATATGAGGGCAATAAATTGCATGTTAAGGGCTCCTTAAAAATGTCACCATACAGTGTCTCCAGCAGGATACCATCTCACTGTCTCAGATGTTTGTAGAAGGAAGGAAAAAAAGGCAAGCGGTGTATATGTGGTCCTCTTCCTGCTCTCCTTCAATAGTTAAATGAGCTACTTTGAAAATAACAAATACAGAAAAAATGTAATTAAAATTCCAACGAGCCTACATGACCCCCATGTTTTGTAAAAAGCACACCTCTGTTTCACGGTCAGAAGACACTCCTAAAAACAGACATGGGGGAGTGAACACATCATGCCACATCACGTCCCAGCGAGCAATGCCTTTTGTGTCTCCTATCACTGAAATAATTCCTAGTTTTCTCCATGGCTGTGTTACCTACAAAGATGTTATGCGCTTATTAGAAGGAGAGGAACTACAGAGCTACAAAGACAATTAGGGGTGTGGAGCATCTTTCTTATGAGAAGAGATCGACAGAGCTGGGGCTGTTCAGCTGAAGAAGAGAAGCTGAGAGGGGATCTCATCAATGTTTATAAATATCTCAAGGGTGAGTGTCAAGAGGATGGACCAGACTCTTTTCAGTGGTGCCCTGTGATAGGATGAGGGGCAACAGGCACAGGCTGAAGCACAGGAGGTTCCATCTGAATATGAGGAGAAACTTCTTTATTTTGAGTTGCCAGAGCCTGGACCAGGCTGCCCAGAGAGGTTGTGGAGTCTCCTTCTCTGATTCAAACCCACCTGGACACATTCCTGTGTGATCTGCTCTGGTGAACCTGCTTTAGCAGGTGGGTTGGACTGGATGATCTCCAGAGGTCCCTTCCAACCCCAACCATTCTGTGATTCTGTGTAACTGCCTTGGTGTCCAAGGGTGAAAGAGGGGTTGGTACTTGTGTAGTCATCTCAGGCATACTTGATTCCTCACTACAGGAAAGGTGCTCTGCATGTGAGCACTATTTCTAAAAAATAAAAGGAGGTGGAAGCCCTTTACTTTTAGTCTAAATTCTTCACCTGTTACTGGTCCCATAAATCTGAATAAACCAAACCAACTTCCCACAACACTGAACCCAAGTTGCTCAAGTTCCTACATCCATCACAGCCTGTCCATCATCTCACACACAGTCAATTTCTCAACCTGCTTGTTTAACAAGTAGTGGAGAACTCCAGACTGCCAAAGCAGAAAATTAACATCTGCTTCTTCCTTTTCTTTTTTTTTTAATTAGACAATCATGTTTTGCCATGATTCACTGAAGAATTATGGTTTAAAGCTGCAAAAAATTACTGAGCAAGGGGAATTCATCAAAATATAAAAGTGGCACCTGTTTGTTGTAATGGGCTTGGTCACAACAGAGGCTCGTTCACCCAGAAGGAAAACTGTCCCATAATTACACCGAGGAACTGAACTGTGACAGAAGAGAGAGAGTCTGTTCTCAGCTCTGCCAAAAGCTGGATTTGTGATGCTGAGCAAGTCGCTGAGGCCTAAATTCATCTGGAACAGGCTGTGGTTGTCAGCACAAGACAACATTTCGGATACCAAATGCTGAGAGAGCAAAACACACTTTTTTTGGATGAGCAGATCACTAAGAAACATCATAAATTACGAAAACACTATGTTTTGTTCTATTATAGGCAGTGTGCTGTCAAAAGTTCTGGAGCCATTTCATGTTAAGCACTCTTCTTTATGATGGAATAAACACTGGTTTTAGAATAAAGAGGCAAAATTCAAACCGGTAATTTGCTGAATGAAGTTTAGAAAATGAAATTGATGATGTTTAAAATAAGCTAAAAGATTACGGATTAACAGATGCACAGAATAAAATTTAGAAAATATGTTAGAGTTAATAATACACAGGTTGTGAACCAGGGATTTATGAGTCTTGTGCCTCAAGGACTGAGGCCCAATTCACCCCAACCCTATTTTTATGAATTTCTTCCTTCCCAAGTTATTAACAAAGTCCCTAGTGTTTTCTTTTTTGTTCTTTGTCTATGGATTTAGCATCTCGACAACAAAAGACGACACATTAAACACATGCTTTTGCAAGCCGCACTAGTAAATGTGTTCTCAGAAACTACTATAAAACGAAGATCCACATTGCAAAGCTGGAATGAGAGCTGGGAGCCTGAGGGCTTTTCCGATCCCACTGGTGAACAGAGCACGTTCTTCTCGAGCATGTTAGTAATAAGACAGAGACTCATTTATCAAAATCTGTCCTCTTTAAAACAGCATGTACTCCTCAACAGCGCTCAGCAGGGTGTAAATACTGCATCTTCAGCCACTACGTGAATGTGAGTTTACCACATACATTAGTGTTTAAGATTACAGCAAATGTTTGCTATAGTTCATAGAATACTTTGGGTTGGAAGGGACCTTTAAAGGTCATCTAGTCCAACCCCCACAGTAAATCACATTTCATCAAGAGAATGTTAATAGTCAGTCAACGTGTGAATGTTCAAAAGTCAGCCTTCAGTTTTTTCATATCATCGAGATACAGGATGTTGTAAACATAGGATTCCTACCCACTACACTGAACCCAGCAGCCTGTCTGCACAGAGGATGTTGCCACACCTGCTTCAGCACTGATCCCAATGCGAGCTGCCCAGAAACACAACAAAGGCAGCATTTTTACTGTCAGACAACAAGACCCATTTCCAGTTTAGAAACACATTTGGTTCTGAAAGCAACCACGCTATTAAAACTCACCCAGGGGCCTTCCCCTGCACAGACCTGTCACGAAAGCTTCTTGTTCTCTCACCCACACCTTTCCAGCACCGCTGAGAGCAGCAGCATCACGGGTACCCACGGCACCAAACTGCAACTGGGAAATGTTTGAACATGGGGACATGGTTTGAATGGTGTTGTCTTAACGATCTTTACCAGAAGATGACAGCTTGCTCCAGCCAGTCCCAAATCAGTCATATTTGAGAAACTATAGCATCAATCAGCTCATGTTGCACCCACAGGAGCCAACAGCCCCTACAAGGAAGCAAAACTCCCAGGAAAGACAGACACAGTGAGCTGGGATTGTGCAGCTTCTGTCAGTGCAATGGACTAGTGAAAATCAGCACATGGGTCTGTCTGTATCAGTATCAAAGTTATTCCAAGCTGGGAACAGCTGTGCCAGCATAATCATGATCAGCTAGTGCGGAGAATCGTAGCACTTCGACCATACAGATAAAGCAGTACAACTTGCAGGAAAACTCAGAATCTCACCAGCAATTAAGATCAGACTGGGAAGTGCAGGTGGAAATGTGAAAACTATCTATTAAGGACACTGTCAGGAAACAAAATCCCAGCTCCTTCATCTTTCATTATATATGAAGGCAACGAGGAATGAGTTGCAAACGGCTAAAATGACAAGATTTCAATCATTATTATTAGAGTTTCAATAGAGTTATAAATTTATTTTACAAACAGCAATTAGAACCAAAATTTGAGCAACTTCACTGTCCACACACACTTGAGAGAGTCATTAAGCTCCACAAGCCTGTAGTCTACACAGAGGGCTGAATCACCTTTTATCCTAAATCTTCACAGAATTACAGAATGTCAGGGATTGGAAGGGACCTCGAAAGCTCATCCAGTCCAATCCCCCATGGAGCAGGAACACCCAGATGAGGTTACACAGGAAGGTGTCCAGGCGGGTTTTGAATGTCTCCAGAGTAGGAGACTCCACAACCTCCCTGGGCAGCCTGTTCCAGGCTCTGTCACCCTTACTGAGAAGAAGTTTCTGCTCAAATTTAAGTGGAACCTCTTGTGTTCCAGTTTTAACCCATTACCATCTTCCTGGAAGCCAGTGGGCTTTGGGGCTTATAAAATAGGAGAACTTTTACTTTTGACTGTGCTTATTCAATGTCATATTCCTCCAGAGAGACAGGATCTTCATCTTGTCTTTCACAGGAAGGTGCACGTCCCACTCATGTTTTAGGTAAATGCTTAGTTTAGATTTTCCAGAGAAAAAAAAGATGTTAACTTCATCCCCAAACCTCACCTTGCTAGCACTTCTAACCTGTTTGCTGCAAATTCGGGCTGCATGAAATGCAATATTATGTGTCTTTGAGCAGGGCGACAGTCACCTCCATGGGAGTCCACCAACATGGCACCATCGCTAACAAATCCACAGTTTCCAGTTAAACACCCTCTTTCAAGAGCAACTTCCCCCTCACAAACACACCTAATTAAACACACACTTCAGGGCCCGGCGGAACAAACAGTAAGTCTTTGTGGTTGTACAGGGGTGCAGATTTTGATTCAGGAAGTATATGTCTGCACATTAATTCTGATCTGCATCCTACTGTGCTCAGTGTTTTCCTACGGCTCCTATTCAACATAAACATTTACTACCATTGAAAACCCGGTGCTTCCAGGAAAACAATGTTTAGTTAAATTCGCACAGTAATTTTAAAAAATGACAATAAGATCATTAAGAGTTTGGAGTCAATGGATGAACTTTGCAAGTGAGCAGCAGTGGGTTTACTAGAGCGCGAGCAAATGTGCCTGTCCACCATCAGAAGTACCGCTCTCACCAGCAGGGAGATTAACAAATATATCAGTTCTTTCCAGTAGAGTCAAAATGGAAAAGTTTTCAGAGGCTACAGCACAGGTTCTTAGCAGGGAAAAGAGATTTCTGCACAATTTCGGAGTTCTTTAATCTCCCCTGGGGGGTATTTCTATTGCTAGAGGGTGCTGACATCCATTTTAGAGAAAACCTCTGAATGTGTCTTTTAAATATCCCTTTCAAAAAAACTCCCAGGGGACAGCTGTATGACTTCAACAGGCAACATGAGATGCAGGAAGGGACAGTATGTTAAATGAGTAAGGCAGATACACGGGAGACCGAGCCAACAAGACTTTCATCCCAATTCTCACATCTCCTTCTCCCCTTCTTTACATCAGACGAATCCATGTAGTTCAGCTGTAAACACCTTCTATTAATCTCACTCCAGACCTCAGCTAAAAGCTGAAGACATCAACCACTTTTCTCTGTGTCGCTTAAGACTTCTTACATATCCCACTCCAGCCCTTGTTTATACCATTATGATTTTTATCTAATTATAAACAATAGTTTGATTAAAACATACATATTTATAGAAGCATTCATGTCACCTACCTTTAGGCCTTTGACTTCTGTAGCTAAAATAGGAAAGCAAGCTTCTTATAGCATTAGCGTGGTTATTTGGGGACAAATCAAAGCAGCTAGGCTGAACACTTAATGTCAAACATCATCTCTCTCAAGCAGCTCCCAGAGACACTTGCCTTCCCGCACTGGGGTTATGAGAAGTCCAGGGAGCCTAAACTCCCAAATTGCTTTTTAATAGCAGTGGGAAAGGTCCTTTCAAAAATCAAAACCGTTACCAGCCTAAATTTCATAAACTGCAGTAATACTGAACAAATCAAACGTGCGACTGCTTTGTGTAGTATCTCCAGTATGCCAGTTACTTCCCTTCACGTACTATATCATGTAAAACCATGGCAAATACTCAATTTAATCATTTCCTGTATTATTCACTGCATTGTGTGCAATACCTTGTGGATTAATTATCTAGATAACAAAATGACTGCAAGTGCCATTAACGCCACCGGTCTAAAGCAGTCGCCTAAAGATCCAGAGCAATGTGCTCCTGTGACCTACGGTGTGAGGGAAACTGAAGAAGAATTCCTTCTACCTGCTACATACAGTTGAAAAAATCCCCTTCCTCCCCATGCAGGAAGGTGACTAAACCACTGTGCAACTGGGGAAAGTCCAAATAATTGGGAAAATTGGAGACAGGAAAGGGCTTTCATACCTGGAAACCAAACTGTTCAAAAGAACAGAGAGCAGGGTCACTAAGTCTAATACATCTGAGTCATCTTCATCTGAAATCCAATGAGCCAGAACTTCTTATCCATCACCACATGAACTTACTACGTAGTAAATGCTGTATAGTAAAAACTGTTCTTACTCCTGTATGCAGAATGCCAGAGGCCAGTGCAACACTACCAGCGTTCAACTCACTACAGAGCCCAGTGGATCCCCAGTACCGACTGCTCAGAGGATGCACATCCCTCCCCCCTTCCTCACAAGCACCCAAACTTAGCCAGAAAGACTCAGCTCCTGGCTTGGAAGTGGTCATTTAGCACTGGGAACAAGGCAGGAGTGCAACACAAACAGTCACTAAGTAGGACAAGTCCACTTCATCAAATAGTAACATCTAAAAGCCATGTACCCAAGCTAAACTGGTCCTTTGGGTTGGTCTAAGCCAATCTTGACTTCTTCTGCAGAGAAAAAGAGAACAGCACCTTCAGGAAATGACTTGTTAGAGCAGGTCCAGAGGAGGACCACAAAAATGATCAGAGGGATTGAAGACATCTCCTATGAGGACAGGCTGAGAGAGTTGGGGTTGTTCAGTCTGGAGAAGAGAAAGTTCCGGGGAGACCTTTCAATACTTAAAGGATGGACAAAGACTTTTTACCAGGGTCTCTAGTAACAGCATGACAAGCGTCAATGGTTTTGAACTGAAAGAGGGTAGGTTTAGATTGGATGTAAGGAAGAAATGTTTTACAATTGAAGCACTGCAACACTGGCATGGGCTGCTCAGAGAAGTTGTGTCTGCCTTATCATTAGAAGTGTTCCAAGTCAGGCTGGATGGGGCTTTGAGCAACCTGGTCTAGTGAAAGACATCCCTGCCCACAGCACCGGGGCTGGTTTCTTCCAACCCAAACCCTTCTGTGACTCCATGATCACAGTTATTTTGGGATGGGATAAACATGTTTTTGAAGGTGATCAACCGAAGCCCACGAGCAGAATTCCTGCTCTCCCTGGCCACAGATGTGGCCACGTACCACCACCATTCTCAGCTTGCACAGCTGGAAACATCTCATTTCTGCGCGTCCTGCTTGAGCAAGAGGCACCGATTTCTGTTTGAAGGCAATATAAACTGCACCACTGGAAATACCAGTGGAAAAACTTCTGTTATTTCCAGGCCACCAAACACAAGTAGCACTTACTAGTTTACTACTCTGGTTTCCAATTTGAGAAATGCCTTTAATGGAAGTGCTTTCTTAAACACATACCAAATGCCACTGAACATAAATGTGCCTAAACCGCGGCTCCAAGAGAGCTCTGTATTTAAATTAACTCAGAGCATATTCTGGCCTAAAAAGGGAAGGGGGGAAAGAGGAGAAAAAAAAAGAAGAAGAAGAAAAGAGGAAGATGGTCTCTTTTGTGGCCTTTTTCTTCCTGCGAACACAGGAGGAAATAGGTGTTGGCACAAGCAGAAAGGCAGACGGATTTACATCTCCCAGTTGCAAAACAAAGTGCTATCAGCAAAAATATTAGATTATTGATGCAGAGAGAGAGGAAGTGGCAAAGCTGCTTAACATTTCAAGAAGCTGTGAGGCTTTTCACTCAGTGCTGTAGCTGGAGAAAATCAAAATATTCTTTGAGTAAGATTTAGTAACTCAATAACAAAAGTCAAATAGATTAAATGCTGCATCTGTTGTTATAATTAAATTAACAAAGTACTGATAGAATCATGCATGTTTTCCCCTTGTGTACCATACCCTGGGCAAAGATGTACTGTAGCTGTACATGTTTCCTGGGTTATAAATTAATACACAAGTGAAATTCACGCTTCCTGCAATGTTATTAAAAATCAAGAAAAATTACTCCAGGGATAAATCCGTCCCAGAGATGTTTTTCAATGAAGATGAGTTTCAGAATAAATTCTAGGAAAACAGGTCTGTAAGGAAATACTTGAAACATTTTCACTAGTGTTCCCAGAGCACTTGTTTAAAAATATATTGGAAGAGATAGTTCCCAGTATTAAATAGGTAGAAGAGTTGAAGACGGTGTTTTAGAATACTCTGTTTCCAGCTGCTCAAACCAATATTCTTACAGTCTGGATTTGGGGTGGTGGTTGTTGCTGTTTCTTCTTTTTTTTTCCCCAAAGGTTTTTAGGGGGTGGGGAGGGATCACGGAGTTTGCAGGGGGGTTGTTTGTTTGTTGTTGTTTGTCTGTGTGGGTTTTTTTGTTTGGTTGGTTTTTAATACCTAAGTATATGCAGTCTTAAATCAAGGCCACTTTATATGCAGGTCAAGTTGTGTATCAAGAATCGAGGAGCTCAGAAATTACATGTATACTTGGAGACTCAGCCCCGTGCATTTGAGACATTACAAATTTTTATATTGAGATTACACAAACAGATGAAATGATACTATAAATACCATCAGGTTAGACTCTCAGCTGGCACAAGCTGGGGCCAGTCTACTGAAATCAATTAATCTTCCTCAGCTTATCTGACTCACTCAAGGAACATGTACAATTATTAATATTACAGTTCTCCATGGGGCTGCATATGCAGAAGTGCTGGCAAGGGCAACGGCCTTGGTTAACCTTGGTATGCAACACGGTGCTGCTGGAGACCTGCATGAATGCACCTCTAACGCTTCTCCTGCAAGACTGCATTGACTAAAGCCATGAAAACAGCCATAAAACACTCACAACCTGATGAAAGCAATTTATCTCCAGCAATTTGCACAGCTAACAACCATTGTAATCTCATTTTTACAGAAAACTGGGCTGGAAGGAACTTCCAAGAGGCCGTTCAGCCCGACCCTGCCCCAGGGCGAGCTGTAGCTCACCTACCTGCCCCTGCCACCTCCTCCTTCCTTGGAGGGTTTTGCATCAAAATGTTTTATTCTTGATCTCAGTCCAAAACAAGATGTGGTTTAAACCCAGTTGTTCATCTTGTTTTAAGCTCCACATCTTGGCCTTTAATGCTAATAAATATATAGACATCAAACTGACTGGCTCTTTCCTATGTGAATCAGAGCCGAGTCTTTGCTAATGCACAGACAGCAGAAGACATAAACAGGTGGGATTAATGATTTTATTTTAGAGCAAGAGTCAAACAGAGAAGAAATAAAAAATCTGTTCAACAGATCTCCATTGCAGGAGATATTTTTAGCACATCTGGTGGAGACCATAGAGGTAATGAGAAAATGTGCAAGGCTCTCATCGAGGCCATTCTCCCCATGACAGGCACTGAGGGGCAGCAGCTCTACCCTCCCACTGCTGTACCAAAGAGGCCACTGTTCCCAGAGAGCACGATTCCCTCCAGCCTTGCTCTGCCCAAGTGTGTTTTCCATCCCCCAGCTTTTACAAGTTTGTGATAAAGTCACTTGGAACAGCACAGGACCCTGTACTTCTCCTCCGCTCTGTTTTCCCACCAGAAAGTCCCAGGCTCAGAGGAGCATCCCATGGAGAGGACACATCCCAGCTCCCCCGGCTCCAAAACCCCCTGGGGCACAAATCCAGAGATGGAGTCTGTGGAGGAAGGAAAGGGGAGGCTGGCAGGGAAAGCATTGAATGTGCCATTTTGCAAAAATAGTACTTGGATTCTCACCAGCACAGAAGGATTCAGGACTAACAGTGCTACTGATGGTGCTTCCGCAGTAAGGCAAAGAGAGAAGGGTCTGGACATCAGATCCTAGTCTTGCAAAAGTTTTAAATTATTAAAGCAAGGCATCTATTCTTATAAGAAAGCTCTGAAGCTTATTTAAAGAAAATAACACACTAATAAGAACATTTATTTCCTTCCCCATTTTCCAGGCATGGCATCACTAGGATCTGTTTGGAAATGTTTCCACTGCTTCTGCCACAGGCCTGAAAAGAATCTCGTGTTTGTAAAAAGATGCAGCCCAGTCTCCTTGTGATTCTACACCAGAATACATGTTTCTTCTATTCCACACTCCCCCCCCCCCATATTTCTTTGCATGCTATTTTTCAGATAAATCATACTCAGTCTCCTGGGACTCAGTTTATACCACTAATTCAGAGGGCTTTTTTCTTCTCTGATATTGTTTTTCATGGCAAGGTTATTTTTTGTGTGTATGATACTTTTTCAATTATGCAAAACCCAAGGCAAAAGTGTAATAAAAAATGCAACAACTCTATTGCTTATTTTTGTGGTCTGACATTTTCATTTCACGTCATAATGACTCTAATCAATCTATCCTGCATTACACACATATCACATTCCTAACCAGCAGCAATTAGAAATAGAGATTTGATTTCTTTCTTCCAGAATGGTACAGAAATTAATGTCACTTGTCACAAAAAGAGTTGAGACTACAAAGAGCGACACACAAAACACTAAGTATTTTAATTTGACACCAGTCTTCATGAAATTCCCAAATCAAAAGCAGCAATGTTAAATTCTATTATTAATCCTTTTGCTTAGATCATCACTCTGAATAAGGGCATTAGTGAGATGGAGACCTGCAAAGCATCGTCTTCAAAACCATAAAACGTGACTTTAAAACTGAAACTGAACAATTTGGTCCTCGGGATTAGAAGTCCTCAGCAAATCACATAATCACTAAGAAAAGGCTAAAGTGCTGAACAAGGAGAGTCTGTGGCGGCTGTTCTTTTCTGTACAAGTGACAGGCAGGGTTCCTCTTCAGTGACAAACGCGTGAGTCTCCCCGTGACCTGGATTAGAGCTGTTGTACCCATTGTGGTCCAGGAGCCGCGCTGGCAGCTTTCCATTCCAGGGCTCGAATTCCCACAGCTGCCTGCTCACAGGGCTTCTCCTGCTCTTCTCCAACACACTTGCCCTTATTTTCTGAGGTAACAAGCACAGTTGTCCCAGTGCAGCAGGAGGTGTCCTGCACCCTCACACCCTCCCAAAGACCCGACCAGTCTCAAGTTGGCAGCTGCAATAAAAACAACTGCTCCACATCGACAAGGAGCAACCAGTTGCTGCAAGAGCCAGCTCTGCCCCAGCTGATGGAAGTGGGAAATGGCGACGTTTCTTCATTTTGGCTGCAGAAGCCTTGCCTTTAATTTCACATCCCTGTCCCTCAGGTTTGTTCAGTTGGTGCATCAGTCACTTGTCCCTTGAAAAGTCCAGGCAGGGAGGAAAAAAAGGATATAGAAGCTGGGATAATGCTGAGCTCTTCTGTACCTACAGCTTCTGTGTCTCCAGAGGTGGCTGTATCCCATGAAGAGTGTGCTTACCAGCTCAGAAGTCAGAGGGCAGCCCCAGTTTCAATTCCCAGCGCTGCTGTGAAATACAAACTGCGACCAGAGCAAAGCTGGACAGGAAGCACCAAAAATTCAGTGATTCAGGCTCAGCTCTAAACCAGCTACTCAGATGTTACACCCACTTCGTAAATACATCCACCTGGATCTGTTTATGTGTCAATGGAGAGAAAAAAGGCTAGTGTAGCAGATGTGCAAAGCTCAGACAACAATAAAACAGGTCACTGATCAGCTAAACTCTCAGGGTTTTTCTGTGCCAAAGACAGCTCACAAGGTAACAAGAGAGATGGGCAGTTAACACCTACTGCAAAATGATCTCAAGAAAAGGGAGAAACACAATGACATTTGTATAGAAACCTGTATAAGCTGAATTCCATACAGTGAATGCAGGAGTGGGGGTGCAGGAATTCCTCATACAATACCTGAATCCTGGACAAAACACCCGTGGCCAGCTGTCCTGGGGACTTAGGGAAGTCGAACAGCTCACCAGCTGCTACTGAAACCTGTATTCAACAAGAGGCTAAAAGCAATACCAGGCGATCTCTTACTAGGTCCTGACTTGTTGTTGAAGTAACAAGATGGGCAGGATCCAAGGGGCTCCTTTATTTGAGCCATCCCTTGAGGCAGAGCCCGTCCAAGAGGGACAGCAATTATAAAGCTTTCAGTAGTGAACCATTAACCTTGCAGTTTCCAAAAACCTGAAGATTCACTGAGCAAATGAAATGTTTTCACACCCTTTTAAATCCTTTGTACAATCTGCATATCAGCAAGTGCAGATTACCATTTATATTTTCATATAGCAAGCTAAATAAAACCCTGACAGTAAAGAGTGAAATAAAGAAACAAGTGCAATTTTGAATCCTGATGGTTATTCCCTCTCCCCTCCCCAACATTTGCGTGTATCTTCCAAATACTGAGTAAATCAAAACCCAGACAGAAATACAGACCCTGGGCCAGATCTTTCAGTAGGTCTAAGTCAGTATGGTCTGAATGACTCTTCATACATAATTATGCTGCCAAATACTTGATGAAAAGAACTGAGTGGATGTCAGCACATGCTTTTGTAAAACAGACAAGAGGACCTTTGTCAGACAAGAATTAAATTAAGGCTCACTATAGGAACTGTATCATACGGTTTAAAAGAAAACCACACTACAAACACATGTGGCAGGACTGAAAACTGGTGTAAAAGGCATGAGAAATGTCTGCTGAGGTCTGCTCTTTACAAGAATGGAGATTCCAGAGCAAGGGATATGATTATCCATTACATCCAGATAACTAGTTTTATAGGAACTGGCAGGCGTGCTGCTCCAAAGCAGCTGCTTGAGCATTTAGCTTGAAAGGAGAACTTATTCCTTCACTTTTTCTTTGCGTGTCTTTCACTCGTATGGCTAAACCGCTCCGCTGACACAGCAGCACCAAACAGCAACACGTTCTGTAGGGGACCAAAGTGCCTTTGGGCTGAACGGGTGCCTGGTAAAAGCTGCACGTGGTTTATATGGTTTATATGGCATGCAGAAGCGGGGACCACAGCGCTGCACCAATGCCAGAGAAGCCTGGAAGCTGTCACACAATTTTTTGAGGACACGGCTCAGTGTGTGCAGGGTGGTTGTACATGAGCCATTTTCGGTGGTGTCTATTTTATCGTAAAGGAAGACAAAGAGTGAAGGAGTCTCAGTAAAAGCTGACACAAACCTGCGCATTCAGGAGAGCAGCAAATGGCTCATATACTGTAGAGGTGCACACAAGACTAGTCCATGCTAATCAGAGATGGTATCACAGATAATAACTCCAACAGTCTGCATTATACAGATACCAGGTTTGCAGCCTACACATCTGCCAGCTTTCTTACCAGTCTAGATACTGAAAAACAGCACACATCCAATCACTTGCCAGCAATAACTGCCTTTCCTGCTTCGGTTTTCTGTTACACAGCTTCATCTGGTCCAAGAGACTTAAAACATATAAATTAACATCTGATTTTTTGCTGGAGTATTCAAATGATAAATTGAAACATAATTAAAAAAAAAGGTAAAAAATTAAACTTAACCAACCAAAAATAATTTCCAAAGCAGTGGTTCAAACTGGTGTATGATTTTACACACACAATGGGTTTTCCACATATTAAACTAATGCTACCTAGAACAAAAGATGTGCTCAGCTTTCCTTTGTAAAGCTCATCACATCAGTAGGCATCTAATAAACAGACAACTGTAGTCTGATACAATATGGCGATTTCAATCTAACACAAAATCTTGCTGGCACTGAGGCAGGAGCCACATATTTTAAAGGAAAGCTACCAGACCTTTCCTGGTATGAATATTTATTGTTTTGAAAGAAGTGAGAGAATTTTGTGTTTAGAAGTTACTCCATCAGAAGCACACGCTGTTCTCTTAAACGCTTTGTTTTAATTTAGAGTTAACCAGCTTGTAAAATTGCTCACAAAATCTCCAACCCTAAAGCAAAAAGAACTCAATCAGTAAATCCATGGATAAACAGGATTACCAGTCTGTCATGCAAGTGAGAATAGCCTGTTAAAAAGGGCAGAATCACATTTCCATGTGGGAAATTTTAAAATTACTATTACTAAATATAACAACTCTGATTTTTTCCCCCCCTATTTCATTTACAATAATATACATGCACTCATCTCTGCTCATTCCATTAAATAAGTAGAGGTAGGAGAGCCAAAGTCACTTTCTTGTTAAAAATCACTTGGGATTTGAGAGCTCCCTCCAGATTTTGCCAGAGTGGAGCAGCAACGCTGAGACCACAGGGCAACAGGCAGGAATGTGCAGGGGGAGAGGAATAGGAGATAATAATACTCACATGTGGCCCTCAGCCATCTTCATAACCCTTGTCAATGTATCTGCAAGGCAGCCAAAAGTCCTATACAAATCCAAACTGGGGAGGGAGGAGGGAAAGATTCAAGTATTGGGACGCTGCAATTTTAAAGTGCTATAAAGAATTGCAATTATGAGCTAAGTATATTGGGGGGGGTGTTTTTAAAAAAAAAAAAAAAAAGAAAAAAAAATCAAGCAAAGAAGATCCATTTGTTATGGCACCTAGATGGCAAGGGAGAGGAGGATTTATTCCACCACAGTGAAACATTTTATATTCACAGTCATCGCGGCAGCATTGACCAAAGTGTTGCTGCTTGTTCCTCGTCGCTTTCTCTGCCACAACACCCTCTGCCATCCAAATTCCCACCCGCTCTCACACCTTTACAAAACGTCAGCGCAGTGACTTTCTAGGAATTTGGGCCAAGTTCAAGAATCCCCATCTGCTCCCGTTGGAGAGCAATGAGCTCAGACTGCAAATGCACGGCAGACTCCTAGCAAGGAGACACACAAGCACCATTTGGACACGTATGAAAGTCAGTCCCAGCTTTCTTAATCCAAATTAAAAACTTTAGACTTGCCTCTGTCTCTCTGTAATGAAGCATTCATATATTCAGCTCATCATCCATTTAGGTTAAGTGCATGTATAGGCAAGCACTCTCAAGACACTTCATTAATCTACATTTGTCTTAAAGATGTTTACAACTGCAGACATGCATGCACAAGATGATTTTTTTTCCCAAGACTTAAAAGCAATTAGGTCTTGAAAAAAGTGGCTTTGGCAGCACATGTTCTCACAGTTATTTAAATAAATTCAGACCAAATATACGCTTCAGTCAGCACAAGGTTTCTCATTAGGCACTGGTGTTTTTTCCAGTTTTAAGAGCTTTTTTGAATGGCTTTGCGCTGCACACTGAGGAGCATCACTCCACAGGTAGTCCACTTGCAGGATGGTTCCCCTTGACACACGTACAACACAGGCTCAAAAGTGGAACTTGTAATACTTGTCATTATAGTTGGTAGCACTATGGAAATGTATATACAGAAGATGTGCTTTGTTTTTAGAACAGTCTTTCAAGCGACTTGCAGGAACAAACTGCAGAAAGAGAGGCAACAACTGAAGAGCAGCGACTCCCTGACTGCTGGGAAAGAAACACCCAGAACACAGAAAGACCTTGACAGTAGGAAAGAAAGAGAGAAAACACCACAGCTTCCCTGAACTCAGTCACCTCCTCATATGCTCTTAAGTGCATAAATCTTGTCAACTTCTGGAGACATTTCTCCCCACCTGACTGGTTATCACAGTGGTCCAGGGCTAAAGTTAGGAGTGGAAGCCTGCATTGGTCTGAACGCTGTGCAATCTACCTTCATAGCACTCTGCAGAGCTGAGATCAAACCTCCTTATTGCATAAGATTGGGAGAAAGAAAACGAAATCACCCCATAACACACAAATCAAGGTGCTTGCCCAAGGTGTTATGAGAAATTAGAGAGAACTGGAAACTCAAGGGGGATCATGCAAGTCTCAGTTGAGCCTTTCTGCATTTCACCATCTACTACATTTCTAGATGCTCAGTAATTTCAAGTCCTGTCTATTTAAACTTTAACAGAGGACTCTTGAATTTTCCATCATTGGTAAAAGACAACCCCTAACTCTGGCAAAGAATATGGAACTTCCTTATAATCCCAAGTGTCTCTTGCTTGCTTCTATTAATTTGCCTTTTAAATCCACATGTGGACTTAAAAGGATCATAAATATTCCATAAACGTGGCCAAGAAAAACCAATGTGATTACATGCTGCATGTGGCTAAAGCCTGAAGCCTGCTGTTTTAAAGCAAACACAGAAACATACAGATAAATATGTACATATGCATATAGTCACACATAGATACAGCCTTTCTTAATAATCAGAACAGATCTTGGTGAATCACCTCTATTTGATTGTTTTTTTACAGTGATTCTTGCAAAAAGCAATCACCAAATGTACAAACTATTAAGAAAATATGTGAAAAATCAAAGTCTGATTGGCAGACTAAAGCTGTAAGCTGAAGAAAACATAAGCCTGTTCAGCATTAATGCCAGAAGATCCCCTCTCACTCTAAAAAATCTGACATGCAATTTGCTTTATTAGCTCTAAATCTACTGTTCATTTAATTTACATTAAAAATAGAAAAGTAGAAATTAATACAGATGATTTAAAAACTGAAGTCATGCAAAGACAGCCCTGCTTTTTCAATGGACTTTCAGTTTGGAAGTGAATATTACCGCAGGCTGCTGAATTGCTATGACAGTCCGCAAGGCCAGTACTAGAAGTCTGTTGATACAACCATTAAGATTTCATTTACCACGAGTTGATTAACTCAAGGTTTCCTTTTCCGCCAACAGAACACCACAAACTGTCTCCAGTTGTTATGAGTTTAGATCTGCGTGTATGAGCAAGGAACCTTATGCACCACCTAGAATTACAACTTCACAGATCGAGGAAATGAAACTTTTAAAAACTGGGAAAAGAAAAAGGCAAGACAGTGCTTCACCCTGGTCAAAACATCACTGCAACTCAGATTAACTTAGAATTAATGAAACTTCAGTCAAGAAAGTAAAAATGAAAGTGTGACCCCCTAAAAAGGTCAGATGTTCCAGTAATTTCCTTTTCTATTTTTGTGAAGCACATGGTCAAAGGTCAGAAAAGAGTCTATTACAAGTCACAAATATGCCACCAGCAGAGACCCAAGAGTTTCCCTTCCAAGCTAGAGACAATTACCAACCAGAACGCACCTCTCCAAGACTAATAAAGGGAGCCTGAGTTGTTTATCAGCAAACATATTTAATAGAAACGACGATACAGGGAAGCAGTTCCACAGCTTGTGGCTGGCACGGCACCTGGGCTATTGGAACAATTAATTCTAGCAGAATGACATTACAGTCGTTCATACCCCTGCTCGCTGCAGGGGCCGTGATAACATCCGTGTTTACTCCTTTGGGTCAATGCCAAGAACTTCACAGTCCTCACCTACTGAAAAGTGCTCTCCTGCTCCACCTTTAAGCTTCTCCACATTCCCACAGTGAGAAGGGACAGGCTTCTTAAACTCCATATAAGTTTGTTTTAATCACGCACATGTGGGCTTTTTTCCCTTCCAATATTTTTACTGAACATGAAAGAAGCTGATTTATTTTTTTCATTTCATAATTCCCACAAAACCTTTTTCTGCTAAGTACTTTGTCACAGGGCTGCTGCACAGCACCATGACTGGAAACCAGGATTTTATAATGGAAATGGTGATGGAACCTTAAACACAGCAGCGAGCTGCGTGAAAACCCTGTCATGCTTCTGGAAAGAAAACGCATTTAAAACCTAACAGGCTCTGTCATCGTCACAAAGCTTCACTAAACGGGGCCGGGCACAGCAATGAATTGCAGCCTCCCCCACTTTGTACAGTCCATGGGCTCATTACTACCAGGAGCTGGGACCATCTCCACGCTAACAAGGAAGATAAAAACCTGCATCACATTAGAATCTAGTTGTGTGATAACAAAAAGAATAAGGGAACAATATTGGTGTGAACAGAAGTCAGAGCTGGAGGGTTACCCTCACTACCTGCCCATTATACACTCAGTTAGTCTTTGCTTTGCATTAACACCCATCCATTTCTCCAAACCGTGACCCTCATTATTATCCTTGTTCCTTCGCTGTTACCAAACCAGCCTTCCTCTGGGGAAGGTTTATCAGCTGCTATGAACACCAGCCACTGTACTTAACATAACATTTGGAAATTTTGAAATTAAGACAGTAAATTGCAACTACCCTCTGCACAGAAAAGACAAGTGCAGACATGACAAAGATGTAATGATGCTGGTTTATTAAACCAGTAAAAGAACACTGATGAGAAGTGAAGAAGACGTGGCCTTAGTGAACATCTGAAAGTTAACAACCCTGAATTAATAACCCTGATGAAAACTGCTGTTACGAAAATCTCCCGGAATTTAACACAGAACAAGTTTTACTGTTCAAACTATACTTAAAGTGCCCTGGATGATTTAAAATCTATGTGAGGGACAAGGGACCTTATCTAATCAGGAATATGCTGTATTAGCTTCCGATTCAGAGGCCATCAATTTGTGTTCATAGACTATGCACAACATACCATAAAATGAAACAAGAGATAAAAGGGCAGAGTTGATATGGCAAAAGACCCAAACAGTAGCAAGGAGGGGGAATAAAAAAATTAAAATAAGACTATTTTAAAGACAAACTACCTGCATGTCCCAGCTTCCCTCTCGCATTACAGTGTGTGCTACAGATAAAAACAAAGCAATAGGGAATAAGAGGGCTGTGTTGCCTCTTTTGAAAAGAAAACACCACCACCATGGAAAGCTAATAAAGAGAATAGCAGCAACAGGCAAGCCTAAGAAAACAGAGAATGAAAAGTAATAGTATTGATTCACATGGCTCATTCTTTATTCATGGATATACTTTTCAATGGATATCATAGAGGCATTTTATGTTTAATAGGTGCCATCACTGTGTAAACGTTTTCTAAAATAAAGACTGACTTATTCCTAAGGACAGAAAAAAACCCTTTACCAAGACATTAAGTGGCTTCATTCCCCCATCCAAAGCCTGCACGGAGGGACGTATGTGAGATATAGCAGAAATATGCACAAGTCCTTCACAAAAATGTCATCATAGGAAACAGCCATATACAGAATTGAAGGACAAAGATAAAGTATGGACCATGTAAAACCAGAAGAACATTTATCTTCAGTGAAAGCCCATTGATTATGAAACAATGTAACAGAAAACTGGTGCTACAGGTGCTGAAATATTTCATTGTTTTAATTTGCAAAGCAAGTTAAATCGTGTTTTCATTTTATAACCCTGGTTAATTAGTCAGTGCTACCTGACTTCTCAGAGAAGAAGGCATGTGTATTATTAACTACCCTTCAAAACACTTCAAAGGAAAAACCTCAGTTGGATACACAAATCCCAGTCTCAGGGCCTTACAGACAAAAAGAGGCCAATTCGTTCCTACTTCTCTCCCTTCCTCTTCCTTCTGCTGATTTAAATGCTTCCAACACTTACGTCTGGAATATTTATCCCAAATTCAATCTATTCCACATACCTTAACTATAAAAGCCCAATTCAGATAATAAATCCCATTATTTAAACTAAAAATTTTCATCCATAATTAATATGTACACCAAAGCTGCTTTTGATGCCTTTTGCATAAATTGCTTTCCTCCTTCCCCAGTCTCCATGATAGAAAATGTTGTTTGTCAATAATGTGCTTTGTAATCTCATCAGCAGTCACTTATTCCCTCTCTCATGGGTTAGGTTTTGTGTTTAGATAGAAATATCTTCAGATACTGCCTGGCAACAATTACAACTATCACATCTGGTTTGAATCGAAAATGTTATTTAATCTACTGTAATTTTGTTGATATCAAATATTCAGAGTAATAGTAAAGGTGGTATGGAAATTGTCACAGCTTTGGAAGGATGTAACGTACTTGATATCTATTTCCTTTATATCATAGAATGTCCTGAGTTGGAAAGGACCCACAAGGATCATCCAGTCCAACTCCTGTCCCTGCACAGGACAAGCCCACAGTTCACACCATGTGTCTGAGGGTGTTGTCCAGTCTCTTCTTGAACACTGTCAGGCTTGGGGCTGTGACACCTCCCTGGGGAGCCTGTTCCAGTGTCCAGCACCCTCTGGGTGAAGAACCTTTTCCTAATGTCCAACCTGAACCTCCCCAGCACATCTTCCTGACATTCCCTCGGGTTCTGTCGTTGGTCACTAAAAGTGAAGAGCTCAGCGGCTGCCCCTCCTCCTTCCTTGTGATGAAACTGGAGCCACCATGAGGTCTCCCCTCAGTCTTCTCTTCTCCAGGCTGAACAAACCAAGTGACTTCAGCTGCTCCTCATATGGCTTCCCCTCTAAACTCTTCACCAAATTCGCAGTCCTCTTCTGGACACTCTCTAGCAGCTTTCTATCTTTTTTTATCCTGTGGCTCCCACAACTGCACACAGTGCTGCAGGTGAGGCCGTACCAGCACAGAGCAGAGCAGGACAACCACCTCCTTTGAGCAGCTGGCATATACGAAGCAAACATGACAAGCAGCACGTGTTTTCCTCCAGCAACCCAAAAAGTCAGGTGAGAGGGTCACAGGGACTGCAACCAGAGACTGTGCAGAAGTACGTCCCTTTCTTGCCCATCAGAGTTGACACCAGGAAGAACAGACCCAAGGAAAATGCTTCCCTCAGAGATGCCCTTGGGCAAATGACTATCAGATGACTGATGTCAAAGGCAGCCAGGAAGCAGACTGCTAATGAAGCACACCAGGCACTCCAAAAGCCCAATGGGCACTGAGAAGAGGCGCTGGGATAGGACTGGCAATCTTCTTTCAGAAACCAGAGCCTCACTGGCGCAGCTGACCTACATTCTCCAAGTCAGCGTTGACAGACTCGCCAAAACATGCATAAATAATGAGTCCATATCAGCTGAACCTACAACCAGCCCGTGCTGGTGAGAACAAGTCATCTCCTCTCATCAACTGCTCCATCACCAGCCACAGATGCTAAATACGATCCCAAAGCACATCTGGTTTGACTTGCACAAGGCCTTTTACAGACCAGAATGTATCTTGCCAGACCTCATGCTAGATTGCATTTACTCCAGTGGTGGTGAGAAATCCAAAGTTTTAAACGATCAACATAACCCCCACCTTTGAAAACTAATTAAAAACCAGTTTTAAGACTTCCTTCTTATGACTAATTGCCTTTATCCTAGCATCTGTTAGATTCGAGAAAGAAATCGTAGCAAGCTTCAACTTTTAAACTTGTTTTTAACCAAGGTAGCTCATCTTGGAAAGACCAAAAAGATTCTTTGTGGTCCGCACATCTAAATATGTTCTTGCACAGCCAGGGGCAACTTCTGCGTATTCAAAGCTTGCAGTCTGTGGTTTTCAATGTTTGACATCAAGTGCGAAGGACACACAGGCATCGAAATCATCCCACACCTCCATTTTTCACTTCGGCTAAAAAGGCCTGAACAAGACACATCAGAGGGGAAAACACTGGTGTTGATTTGTATTCTAGAAATTTACAGATACCAAGAGTGAAAATTATTTAAGCAGAAATCTTGTTTGTCAAATATTTGTAGCATTTTCTACCTTTCAGTTATTCTCTGCAGAAGGGCTGCTGTAACATGAGCCTTTTGTTTGCTGAAGAGGCAGATAAATTACACCACTAATTGGTCGCATATAACAGAAACTTACTCAAATTCTTTATTACACATGGAAAATGACTCACTTCTAATGCTCTAAGAGAACACATTTTCAGCTGTAATTCTTATCAAGGCTGCGTTAAGAGACATAAGCGAAGGCAGATTAAGATAAACCAGAGCAAAACTGATTTTATTTACTTGGATACAATGACCTGAAGCAAGCTGTGCACAAAGTGGAACATTTTGTTTACAGATCAAATTTATAAAATGAATTATTACCTAAAGTTAGCAATTTCATTATTTTTGGTCCAGACTCCAAATTTTAGAACTGGTTTCTATCTCTGTCATATTCTTGACTCTATTTTCAGCTTTGGAATAACTACTTAGTGAATTGAAATAACTAGTTACTAAATTCATTGAATAAAAATAATAAATATCAAGCAAATATATCTGAATTCAACAGAAAAACTACTGCAAAATTTTGCTTGTTTCTCAAAAAAAGAAAAACCTGGTTCCAACCCCCTCACCAGTAAATTTCAACAGGTCACAAATGTTCAGGGCAGGGAGGGAAGCCTTAAGGTGCATAGATCAGGAGAGCGGGGGAGGTTAAGTTAGACTGAATATTTCATTAAGGCTAAACTAAACATTTATTTTAAACTTATTTATAAAAAGGATTTTTCCTCATTATTTTTTTTGTATTTCTAATCCAGTTTAAACTACTGTTTCCATATACACAATCCTAAAGATCTATCCCGATATATATATATATATATATATATATATATATATATATATATATATATATATATATATATATATATATATATGTATATATATTCAAGAAAATACTTAAAGAAGATTCAAAGTGGACAAATTCAAATAATAGGGTATTCCATCCTGAAACAGGTCTTTGCCCATCTTGAATTTACAGTCAAAGTCTTGCATCCCCAATAGAGGATCTAAAGTACACTCCTCAGACCTTACCTTGACCAAGACTCACTCCTGTGTCACAAAACTTGCACAACAATTGTACAATAAGAAAAAAGCACAAACGTGGTGGATGCTTCCATACCTCGTTGAGCTCCCAGTGAAACAGCAGACCAGTAAGGACCTCAGCAGCGCTGCTTCACCACACACCAGGCACCCAGAGCAGGATCAGATTTAAGTCAGACTTAAGCCCAGCAGAAAGTCTTCAGGCTCTGCCGACCTGCATTATTCTTCTCTGGAGAAGCAGAAAATGATCCTTCGAGAGGCACGCTGCTCAAAGAGCTAAAGTCTGTCTTCCTGCTACAGCTCAGCTACCTGCAGTCAGTGATGGCTGCTGCAGGTGCAGGATGGCCCCTTTTAACTTGCATCCTCACCTTTACTGGCAACAACAGAAAGCACCTGGCTGCAGGATCAGATAGCAGAAGCTGTCCTGCTCACCCTGCAGCAGCTGCCATCAGCTTTCCCCACTCCTTTCCCACCCCCCTGCACCAGCCCTGCTCTGGGGGGCTGGCACAGGGGTCAGTAACTGTGGAGGGGACACAAGGGACACGCAGCTCCAGACTGGGAGGTTTCGGTGTCTAGAGCGGTCGTGCACAGGGAGGTGGAACTACCTTGTAATCTCAGCCTGTGTTGGCTAAAAAAAATACAAAAGCAAACACGGGACTGCGCACTTTTGTGTACGCTTCAAAATAGCAGGAGGCAGAGATGGTCACAAAGATAACGACTGTAGGAGCAAAGGCAGAAGTGCCAGAGCCTTGTGAAGCGGCAGACGGGCAGCGAGACAGGCGGGTCGTGATGGGAGCAGGGAAAACAGCCCTGTAACAGAGAAACCTGAACTGGTTTAATTGGGCCCTTCTCCTTATAAAATACTTATAAAAAGAAATGTGAGATTAGAGGACCAGCTGAAACTGGCATGCTAATAAAACACAGGAAGCCATTGATCTCAATAACGTTTACCGAATGTGTACAGAGAACTAAGTCTGCAGGGCTAAAATATGTTATTATTTCTTATTAGTTTGTTTTTTTTCTAAAAAAAGAAGTACAGTTCCTTGTAAAAGTCAAACACAGCAGCTGGAGAAAAACCATACCCAAATGACTCCACGGTGATCATGGTTTCACTGAAATTCTGAAGGCAGATAACAAAGCTTTTCCTGCTTAAATGCATGGCTGACCACTTTAAAAAAGCTTTTTACAATGTCCCAAAACAACTTTGATGATATCACAGCATCTCAAAAAAACAGAGGGAACATAAGGAGTTCAGAGAAAAACTCAAAACTATATACATTTTTACCTTTTTATCTTCCCATATAAAATGACTGTGCAACTGAGGTCCCTTTAAACTTAAGCATCACGAACAGATTAGCCAGTAGCACACCAAGCCAAAAAGCAAACAAGAATACAAAAGGAGATGTAGAATTTACTTAACAATGTCTACAATAGATCCCAACATATCTTTGCCCCAGGAAAAAAAAAAATAAAATAAAATAAAAAATTGAGAAGACACCAGAGGACTTTGTAAATATGTGTCCATGCTCACATATTGCTCAGCGTTACATGCGGTTGCACAAATTCACTGTCTCATGAGATCATCCGCATACACCCTAAGTGATAAATTTATGCCAGAACCAGTCAGACATTTTATTTCCACAGCTGCTGAAAAGTATTATCACATCCATACTCTACCATATCCAAATTTTCCTGGCTTTTTAAATGACCCATGCTTCCTCCTTAAAGCTTCAGCTGGAATGGACGTTTAGCTCATTTCACAATGAGTTTGGTTATACATCTCCCTTTATGAAAAATTTAAACTGTTTGGCTAAGAAGCGGTTTCTTTTTACCCCAATACACTACTCCAGCAGCAGTTAAGTAGATGATATGAAACAAAAACAGGGAAAGGAAGCAAAGTGTTTTGTAACTAATGCAGAAGAAGGTTTTGGTTTGTTTTCATAAACTTCAAACAGAAGAAGTTTTATGATTTAAGTAAAATGAGTGCAAAGGGGTTTGGAGAAGGAAGGTTTCCATTAAACAGATCCGAAGTGGTTCAACAGTAATTCGAGCTCTTTATGAGCTCACTTTGCTGTGCCACAGTCAGCAGTGAAGCAAAAGCTTCACAAAACAGAGGGGGGAGCTGATGACAGATGAGAGGGCAAGAGGCAATGCAGAGGCCATCTCTGAAATAATTACTGGCACTACATTACAGCCTGCCACGAGAGAGCCTTCCCCACATATTTAAAGCTGCAAACGTAAACAGCACTTAAAAGGAAATTTAACTTGAGTGGTGAATCAGGAAATCAAAAAAATGCGCTGGAAGAAAATGATGGATTTTCCTGTGTCCCAAGGAGCAGCGCTGGGAAATCCTGGCTGTCAACAGAGAATCCCAGCTCATGGTCACCAGAGCTCTCCATCCGTAGGGATGGGACAAGGGGAAGCTGTAAGGCATCTCAAGACAGCCTATGTGCAATAAGCTTCAACTGCTGTCGGGATCTGGCAGGCACACCCTGGCTTGGGGAGTCACATTCCACCTGCACTTATAATAAGTCAGTTCTAATTCACAGCAAAATAATTTTTTGGGTAGTGAAAAGCAGCTACTAAAAGTGCAGTTTTGCAAAAAACAGTGCCAATGAAAAGCTAATCCAGGAGACTCTCTGACAGCATCTGCAATTTATGGGAAATGGCCAAGCAAGGAGCAAGCTCAAGCCAGGCTCAGTGGTGGGTGATGCTGCCTGGAGCTCATCCCTGGCTGCCAGAACCCACATCATGCAAGGGCAACCTGAGCACAGTCCCAGCGGTTCCTGTGGCAAGTGACATGTGTGACACTTTGGAGAGGGGTCCCAGAGTCCCCCAGCACTGGCCCACAGGAGGATGACCTGGGGAGTCACACCAAACCTGCAGCCAACAGGAGTCCCGGCTCACACTCTGTGTCAGGGCTTTGCCAGTGCAGATGCTGTCCCCTCGTGCTGTATGGGATGGCACCTGGGGACTCCCACAGCTCCAGCTCAGACAGCAGAACCCTGGAAGGAAATCGTAACACTCCATCTGCCTGATGGGTACCTAACAAGACACCACTTCACCTCAACCAGCATGGCAAGTCTCCCTTCTGACAACTTAACATTGCACCCGCAGATCTGCGTGTAATCAGCTCAGCATTAGAATCTGTGGTTAAACCTCACTGGCTGACCCTGAAGATTAGAGATAAAAAACAGGAGATTTGGGAACAAAAAGTAAAGCAAGGCAGTCAGAATTATTGCTTCCCTTCTCATGACTCACCACTGTAACTGCACCCGAAGGAAAACCACTTGCAGGCAACACTGACACCGGTTCATTCTCTCTGCAAAACTGGGCAGGCTGGTACCAGCCTCCAGCTGAAGTTGAGAACTACCAAAAGCCTCGCACGGGTTTGGTGCAGGGAGGTTCATTCCTGCCGGGGGAGGCGAGACGAGCCGCCATCTGCATTGGCAGCCCAGCCGCCCAACACCCACTCAGACGGTTTAAATCCTGACTTAGTATGTTGGGCAGAGGTTGCAGAAAGACCTCGCATCAACAGGAACCAGGTTAACAGTGCAGAAGCAGCCACAGCACAGGCTTTGCTGAACGGGACTTCTCCTCTCCAAGGAATTCTGCAAGGGGCATCACACGCATTGCGGTAAAGCGAGACAACCCTGGGCAGACCGCATGAGCAAAGTCAACAGTAGCCCTGCTGTGGGTTCCATACTTCATGTTTACAAATGGACCCTATAAGTGACTCTGTAGGACGCCAGTGCAAACACACAAATGCAGGGAACAGCATGAGCCGAATAACCAAGATTTCTGTGCATATAGAGACTTGTTAGCCAATTTTTCTTCAGCTTCACTGCAGGATGGAAATGTAAATGGAAGCGTATTTTTGGTAACAGGTAATAATGACTTAGGAGAGCCTCTCTGATTCTTATTTATTACATAGGCAAGAGGCCAGACAGAGCATTTAGTTAATTAAAGTTTTATTGATAGTAGAAGTGGTATATTTCTGACATCCTTCTTTCTTTTTTCCTTTTTCCCAGTAGAATGTGGTCCTTAGCCTTCCTTTTATGTACAGCAACAAAATAACCATGGAACTTCCTGCAAGATCCAAATAAAAAGCTACTGCTAAAATAAATCAATAAAATAAAACCCAAATTCATCATTCTACACAGCCATCCCTATAAAAATACTAACACACAGGCGAAATGGGAAAGAACCTTGCCGAGGCTGTGAAGGTGAAATGCTGTATCAAAAAAAGGTAAGTTTGGAATACAAAAAAAAAAAAAAGCAAAGTAGGAAAAATAATGAGATCCTTACACTCTGCGAGTTGGCCAAATGTACCAACCCTTGTTATATTTATTTGTCTTGTGTTAGTCACTAGGCATGTTCATGCACTGGGAAGAATACCAGATAAAACATGTGGTTATTGGCCAGCAGAGATAATACAGTCAGAGCGCAAGCTCAGGTCTGCAGCAGCTTTCCTTAATAAGTATATTCCTTAAATATTTCCTGTCTAAACAAAGGCTGATCCTACGTGATGTGACAGGCCACTGATACAAATAAATTGCTTTATAATATCTTTGACTGTAAAACAAACAAACAAAACCAGCCAATGTATATTCACTGTGGGCTTACTGAGTTTCATACGACTGTGTCTGTAAGTTTGCATTTCATGTAAAAACAACTTTTATCTTCCCCTGATACAACCCAGCAGTATGTTGAATTCAACAGTTAGTCTTTTAACTCAAAGGCCTGAAGCCAGTTTACAAATACATAACAATGTGAAATAACAAGTTTCTATCTGTTCTAATTTTCAAGACATTGTGATGCACTTGTAGTTGAGTTTACAGGAATAGCTCATTCAGTTACAAACCCTTCTAGAAGGAAGTGATAAAGGAACGTTAGGCCTTAAGAGCTGTAACCAAACGAGGGGACTGAAATACACAGGGGTTTTTCCCCCATCTTCAGCTTTACAAATTTTCATGTGGTTCGTTGGTCAGAAATTTAGCAAGAATGAAAGCGCATTTACTACTCCCCATCTCGGCTACCCACCAAATGACAGTTAAACAGAGCCAAAGGAAATTGGTGTGGTTTGCTTGCATAACAGGCTTTCTAGAAAGGTAGCAACCATGTTGTAAAGCATTTACACAAGAAGTAGGAAGAATCTAAGACGCTATTCTGATGCCCACGTTAGATAAATCAGCATGGTTCCCGCAGGACCAGCCTGCAAAAGCTGGGCTACAAGAGCCACCACAGGGAGTTCCCTTGGTGAAAAGATGAGCTTGCAAACACACACCCAGAGAGACTGCTGCATAACTAAGATGCAAACACAGGATCAGGTCAGGTATTTAAGTTAAATTACCTTCTTAGATTTCTTATATGATAATTTAAGTGTGAATTCACAACCCTCCTCATAAGTTTTGGCAGGTTTCAGCCAAATTTTTAAAGGGTTTGAAGCTTCCAAGATACAAAGCTGCCCTGAATTTTATGTAAACTGGTGGCTGAGTAATGAAAGACTCCAGCCAGAAGTCCAGGCTCTGACAGGGCTCATTCCAGTGCTGCCAGACAACAGTTGCAAGCAACAGGCCTTAGAAGCATCTTAAAAAGCAAACAAACAACTCTAAGAAGTTGGATCAATAGGAAATGAAGTGTCAGGAAAATAAAACCAAAGTTTATCAAAGGCAAAACTGGAGGATGCCCACATTGACTCCATGTGAACTGGATGACAACAGGGATTCAGTTACGCAGCACATAAAAGCTCAAGCTTGTGATGCTGGTGCGAAAGACTCAAGCAAGCTTATCTGTGCAGATCATCTAGAAAGTTTACAGCTTCAGTTTGCAGCAGAAATACATATGGTACAAACCACTTTTTTTTTTTCCACCAATTATCTCACATTTAATTTTCTTTCCAGTCCAGTATTGCAGCCTGACCCATTTTCTTCCCCAATCCAGAGATCAGGTTAAAATTTATCAAACACAATGACAATGAAAAGGTCAACTCTAATTGTACCTACCTGCCTGCATTCCTTCTGAAAGTAGGTGTCTTGTAGGATTCCTCTGGCTTCTGTGGCACATTGAAGTAATTAAAAAAAAAAAGCCCCAAAGCCCAAACTATTCCAGCTTTAAGTACAAAGACCTCTTCTGTTAGGGAAAATACACTATTATTGTGATGAACATTTCAGGTTCTTGCAAGAACCACTTTTGGTCATTTTACAAATTTCCCGTAGTTTGCTAATTACATAATTGACACCTATAATCTAGTGCATCTTTCACTTTAGGAAAAAAAAAACACATTATTAACCTTTGGCAAATAGATAACGCAACACAGTATAACCCTGCTGCAATGAGAATAAACCCAGTTTAATCCCAGACCAGATACTGATTTGAGGACAAGTTGTGTCACTGAAAGTCTTTCCAGTTACTGTCTGCTTCACCTTTACTTCTCTTGCTTATTTTGTTCATGCTTAGCGCAGAATCAGGGACAGACCCAGTGGTCTGTTGCAGCCCAGCATCATAATTTGGTGCTGGAAGATACATACAGGCTTGTACTGAGCCACACAGCTTCACCCTGTGCTTTACACCCTTCCTAAGAAAAGCAACAGATGGAGCCCAGAGAAAGGCTGGTGCCACCACCAGTGACAGCTGAAGGCAGCTTGATTTTACAGACTGCACACGTGTGTGCACCTCCGCTGCATTTCAGCCAAGGGCCCTTGGCTTATGAAGTTGGGTTTTCAGCTTCAAAACAGCTGGCTCTGGATAAAAAAGTTTTATATTCTTAACAAATACTACAGCAACGGGGAGAGGAATTGCACTGTAAATTCAAGACTCACAAAAAAGAAAGGTAGAAGATATGTGCAACAGGAAAAAATATCTCAGTAGAGACTAAATGGTCAGTGAGTTGAAAGGAAGATAACAGAAAAATCCTATCATTTAAGCTGACAACCCTACATTTGAATAGTATGTTGATGTTCCCACTCCCACGCCAAACTGACCCTGTAAACTTCAAGCCCTATATTAAATTATAAACCTGAGGGAAAGATAAAGAAAGCCATTTTAAAAATGCTCTTCTACTCCCCTTCTATTAAAGACTTAAAAGCAATAACACATGTATCTATTCTAGGCTTTAAATCTCCCGGACTTTAATGATTCAAGCTTTTAAACTTCCATTCATCCAATCTTCATTCAACAATTGATTTACAGAAAGACTTTAAAATAGTTTTAGAGAGCACCATGGCTCACTGTAGGAGCTTCTGATTGTCTAGCATACACTATCACTTATTTACGTTTGGTTTTCCATTAGTCAAGTACTGGCCAGTTCACATTCAAGTGAATACAAGCACCAGAGCAAACAAGTCTGTTAAGGCAAGGGAATCTGATTCAAACAACACCCAGTACAAAAGACATCTAGAAGTCCAGAAAACTATGGTAAGTTTGCTTTGCTTTTTAACTTAGCATGTTTTGAAATAAACAAACAAAAAAATCATTTAGAAAGCCTGAAATTGCTTAAACTTATAGAGAAACACCACTAGAAACTCCCTATCTTTTTCATGGCTGACACAAAGGCATTGACTGAAAACAGTGGCTACTGCAATTCATTAAATTGCTTCCAAATGCATCTACAGAAAAGGTGAGGGGGCAGGCGGGAAACCCAAAACCCTGTTCCAGGACCACAATGTTCTCCCAAAATGCACAAATACTAAAGCGGTGGAGTAATCGTGTGAGCACTATCACCCCTCCAGCACACAATTGAGAGAAGCAGTGAGTATTGTGCTTTAAGATGCACTGTCCTTCGTATTAAAAGAAAAGTCACGGCCCTTGTGATCCAGAGAACTTAAAAGCAAAAAAGAAACATTTATTCTATGCTCAGCCCAAGTTGTAGTGAAAATTAACATTTGACCAGGACAGAGGGAAAACTGCAATTTAACGAAGCGCAGTTAGTGACATCCCACAACACGATGCCAAGCACTTGTCTTTGAGTCAGCTACATTTCCAAATTTAGTACAAGTGCTTCGGGTGACTCACACCAATAATCTATCTGGGAAATAAGTAAAGGAAGTCTCTAGCATGATTTTATTGCGGCTTTTAAAGATAAAATGTAATTTGCTTGGTGCGCCTCATCCGAACTTCAATGACTTGAAAATGTAATTTGAATTCCAATTTGTCTTTAGGAATTTTCTCAAAAGCAACAAGCTTAACAGGGGCACCATAAGAGGCACAAAACTGTCAAATAAGGTAATGATCACGGTCTAACCAGATCCTGTTTTCAGCAAGAGGCAGCTTTGTAGGCTGCTTGCTTGCCTAAAGGCCTTTATTGGAAGGTGATTTTTATATTGGGGTAGTGAGTTTATGCTTGAAATATAAAGTTTATATTATCTTTTCATTATGTTTCTGTTTGCTCTTCTCTTGGTTCAAAGTCCCAAGTTCAAATTTTATGCTTGCACTAATTAATTATAGCTGTAAGCAAGTCAATTCAGCCTTTGTTTCCCAATCTGTAGAAGGACAACAATAAATATTTATCTACTTTAGACAGATATTGGAAGGATTTGTTTACCCTAACACAGTTTGCTTTTCAAATACACAATGACTCTATAAAATTCTAAGCCGAAATTACCTTGTTTAACCACATTAACTGGAATTGTTGTAACTTTTGTAAATGGCTTGTTGAGCTTTCATATTCTGTGCTTTCTAAAGGATAAGGCTTCCTACAGCACACTTGTAAATCTCCCATTTAGCAAACCATGATACTCTAATCTGAGTTTGTGGCATCTTAACTATGGCAGAGTTGGGTTTTTTTTTTGTTGTTGGTTTGTTTGTTTGTTTAAAGAAACAATACATTGCTAAGATTAAATCTCTTTGTAATCAATCTGAACATCTGCATTTTAGAATACAGAATTTTTCCAGTCCCCTTCCTGGGTGACAATACCCACTAGGAATGATGGCAGGAGCTCCTTATTTCATTGTTTTTACAGTAATGATTTATCTTTGATATTCAATGCTTTGTTGACTAGTATCTGTAATCTGGTGCTTTCTAAATCCAATCTTTGCCTGACTTCATAGCACTCCAAACAGCTGCACTTAGAATGTAAATTAACTACATCTTTGGCTGTTTTAGCAGTCAATTAATAAGCTTGCCATTAGAAAGACAAAATACCCTTAACCAAAGTGTCATTCTACAGGTAAAATAAAGATTCATCTCAAGCTTGTGAAGCATCAAAACTGAATAGGAAATCAGCTGATGCTTCTTCATCGTTAGAGATAAAACAGGAGTAAATGAACTTACCACTATTTCAAATGTTAATACTTAATTCTACTAGTCCTGATGTTACTTGTAATAAAGAGATTAATATCCAGTGCCAAAATGGAAGGAAGGGTCTGGAATGATCCCTGAAAGCAGTAATTTAACAAAGCACCATTTTATCAGAGAATGCTATTCCCAATTTGATAGGACTCTTCATTAATTCAAGTGAATGTTGGAAGGAATAAGCTCTTTGAAAGCACACAGTTCTTTGCCTTACAGTTGATTACTAAACTCTTGCCTTTCAGTGCACAGAACAGACATTAGAAGTGCAGCCCTCCCCCTGGATGCTGCCAGACGATGGCAGTCGAAAGAATTAAGCATTAAAACAAAGCCTTCCGTCGACGCAGAGAAACATAGAAAAGTAAAACCAGTGACAGCATTGTGCTTCGGTAGCTAGAGCATCTTTTTTCTTGCACAATCCTGAGAGGATAATAAAGGCTCCAAAACACAGTTGTATTGAAAGATGATATAGGGAAACTTTAGAGATTAAGAAATTTGTATGGCAGACACTGAGCCCTTAATTAGAGTATAAATCCTGGGCATCCTTCTGGATGCAAAGCCAAGTACATCACAGACTGAGCCCATGACAACCTCAGCACCACAGAAATCTCTGGCAGATGCTGTCTGCAGTAATCCTGCACCAGCAGAAGAATGGAAGAACTACTTAGCCACAGGAAATTACAGCAGTGAATTAAGAAGAGACCAAACAGATACCTGCATTACAATTGGAGCAGAAAAATTAGCTACCTATGTACCCATATGGCACATTGCTACGCCATCCAAGAAGTTTCCCAGGATTTAAATACTTTCCCCTCTTCCAAAGTTCATCACTCAGTTCCTTTACAGCATCAAAGGATCTCTGACTCTGCATCTCAAACCAGCCCCTATTTTTAGAGTTGTCTGCTATAAAATTCTACAATGAAAGTGACATCAGTTGGGGAAATTTTCCAGCAAAAACTGATCTTTTTTTAAGCCCTGTTTTATTTGAACATAAGGTTTACTATATAGACCTATGTTTCTACTTACTGCAATAATTTTTGGCTGAAGCTAGCGAATGGATTACATTTAGCTAAAGGAACATGTTGTCTTGGATCTGTTAATCCTAGTAGATATCTGGAAACAGGTAACAAGGTTGAGTAGGTGCCTTTTTAGTGCTTCTATAATGCAAAGTATATAGATCCCTATGGGGCATCTTACAGTGTTAAATTTGTTCCTCTAATGCAATGAACATGAGTGACAAAGTACCTTTATACAGGTACATAAAGCTACATCTACACTGGGAGTTTTGGAAAAAATCTGTCTCTCTAGCAAAGCAGCAGCATTCAGTGCAAAACTGTTCTGTGGTGCAAGAAAAATTTCTCTGCTTCAAGTTTGCAAAACCATTGAGCCAGTGTCACAAAAAAAAAAAAAATAAACCAACATGCTTCATCTTTTTGTGTCTCTAATGTCCATTCACTCACTCTCTCTTTGCTATTTAAACTGTAAATGCCTCAGGGCAGAGACTGTCTCTGTAGGACAGTGCTTTGCAGGAAGGGCCCTCAGGCTACTGGGAAACAAAACAATAGTTGGCAATCTTATTTTCTAAGTTGGTGTGCTAACTTGTCCTCACATCCTCCAGCAAGGAAATTTATTTTCTTCTGCTTACATACTACACTGAAAAAAAAAATATTCCAAGTCATTGCACGTTCAGTAAATTATTGAGTTTATAGAGGAAACTTGAAAGAACCGTACTTTTGCACAATTAGAAAAAGGATGTATCATGTAACACAGCCAGCTGATTCCTCCAACCTCTCCCTTGCTCAGTTTCATCAGTCACTAACTACAGGAAAAGTGAGACAGCCCCAAGAAACTCAGATCTGAGCTTCCCCGAAAAAAGTGTTTTGATACAATGGCATCTGTTAACACATGCTTCAGCCTCTTAAACTAAATCCTCCACCAGAGACGGACGTTCACAAACTACAGTCTTCATAACAAGCTCCAAGGCTGGCTTTCTACTTACTGCAACTTCAGAAAAATATTTTTGTAAATCTTTTCAATGGATACAGCTTCACCTCAAGAGATACATGCCTTCTGCTTTTCAGAGACATTAAATTTCTTGAATTCTAAAGCTGGCTTTTAAGGTATTTTCTGAAAAAAAAAGGAAGAATATGTTCGCTCATATTTTGCATAAGAAATTCATGACTTGTTCAGCCTTCTTGTACTTGGAAGAAGAAATGGGTAAATGAAGAGTAACGGGTACGCTCCAACTGTCTTTGGAGAGCCACCCTGCCCCCCGCAGTTACTACCTGTAGTAACAAATATCATGCAGAAGAACAACCCCAAGCACATCCAGGGCTTCCTTCCAGAATACACAAGACTCCCCACGCCTGAGTGTTTCTGATCAGCAAGCGTGTCCTTGTGCTGCTCACTGTGACAAAAGGCACAGGAGAAAGAAGAAAAAAAGAAAAAGCTGGTTTACTTTTAGGAATATCAAAAAAACACCTCCCACCAAAATAAAAAAAAAAAATAATTCCCAAACCAACATGACTGTTTCCCCATCCTTCCTCCGTTCTCTTAAGACACACGAAACTGGCTATAAATTTCTCCCAGACTATTTTCAGGGGACAGTGGTAATGTGCCAAGGATTATGTGAATTAAACATGAGTATATTATATGACAGAGTTTATCTTCAAGGTCAAGTTACCTGGAAAAGCTCTAGGGTGGGGGTGGGAGGGGGAAGAAGAAAAAAACCCCCACAATATAATGCAAGACTACCATAACCCAAACTTCTCCCTATTCTCTCCAAAAATAAACCCCCCAAAATCTCAGTGGCTTCAGATGAAAATTGGTTTTCTTTCTCTACCAACAGCTGACCCCAGATATCCACTCTTCCTTGAAGGGCACTGAGGAGCTCAACTACTGCAACAAGTCTAAAGGACGCAGCACCAACACAGTGGGATACTCAGCAAGTCACCTGTTTCCCTGATGACACTTAAAAGGAAACGGAGGTAGCAGAGACACATTTCAGTTGGAACAGCAGAGCAGTGAGCATATTTGAAGGGCTGCTCAGCAACTCATCCTGCCAGGAAAAAGAAAATTTCCTTTGGCTGAAACTAAACTCCTTGCTCTCCAGAGGTACTAAACATTAAAGCTTTTCCTCTGTCGTCATATGAACACGCAAAGCTACTCAAAACCATCCATTCTGATCCCCATCCTTAAGTGCTCTGCTCAGTTAGCAGTGCACTTCATCCATCCCACAGCGTCAACTCCAGCTCCTGTTAAATCTTTTCAGCTTGTTCAGAAGCATCTAGCACAGGCACTGGCCTAGATCAGGAGTGCAGTTATACACACACCAGTGGTCTTGACCCAGTTCTCATCATGTCGTGTTGACTACTCGGAGCTGTGAACTCTGTTTTATTATTAGCACCAGAATAAAAGCCTGTGTTTGTATGTGAGGTCTTATGAATGCCCATTCATTTTACAGGCAAGGAGCTAAAAGAATCATTCTATTATATCCCATCATCATCCTCCTCTTGCAAACCCACTGAAAGACCCGCTAAATGCCATTGCTATAGAAATACCTTCGACTGGCAGTGTTTGGCTCCCACTCAGAGCGGACTCCAGACCTGGTGAGTTCACAAGCATGGTGAACTGAACATCTTTCTGAGGTGGACAGGAGAACTCTTAATATTCAAGAAAATAAAGGAGCTTAATGCAAATTTCCCTTTACACAACAACAAACAGCTTCAAGATTCAGTTTCCCCTCCCTAAAATATATTGGACTGCAAAGCGGAGGGACTGCTTCAACCAAAGTCATATGTGAAGGCAGTTACTCCTTCAGAGCATTTGTGGGTTTTAGCTCTCCAGCTTACAGGAAAGGTGAATAATTCCTAGGTACAAGGTAAAAAATAAGATCCATCCCACCACAACAAGCAGCAAGGTTGCTGTTCAGGGCATTAAAGCACATTTCATGCTTTGTCATTGTAACGATAGTTCTCTATAGGACTCTAATGCAGCTCATACAGGGAGGCAGTCAATATAAGAGGCTGAGATTTGGTAAAGGACAAAACAGAGGAGTTAACAGTTCATCCTGCAGGCATGTACACTGCCTGAAATCACAGTATAAATTAAAAATAAAGAAATAGGTCTCATCTAAAAGCAAGGAATTTGTCCCACTGTTCCTAAATGACTGTGCTATCCCTTTCTGAAGAGGAGCATGTATTTGCACAAAAAGACAATCTTCTGGTTTCATGTTGCCAGAGAAATTTAAAAAATGTAAGCAAATCCAGGAGTTTCGCTTGTAGGATAAATAAAGCTAAATAAGGCAAAGGTTATTGCATTTGTGTTCCCTGTCTCATCATGAAACTAAGATCCTTCTCCCATCTAAGCAAGCTGATGAGCTGCTTGATTAACTACAAGCCAGACTAGATCTACACTAGAAGCAAAATCAACAAGCCACTACAAACCCTGCTCTTTCAGCTACAGAGCCAGGCTAAAAAAAAGATCAGATTATCTCATCATTTTAAATATCATTTTTAACTGTGATACAGACCAGCGGACAGAGCACTGCACACAACTGCTCAAGAATCTTTCTGGCTTTTTTTTTTTTCATAAACACAACTTGGAAATGCTGCTTTCGCACCTGTGAGTTTCCTATCCTTCATTGCATAAAACTTACAGCGTTATCCTAAACACAAGAAGTAGGCTGCCAGCTTGAAACCTGTTTTGAAACTCAAGTTAGAACTATGACAGACTTTGCAATTACAACAGTCAACCACAGCACTTTAAGGAAAGGTGATAGTTCAAACTTCAGTTTTCCCAGTGTGATGAAACATAGAGGTAGCAGGCACCCTCCGATGTTTTCAAGTTACATACAAGAGGGAAGAAAAGGTTCTGTTTGACCACATCCTTCCTCTTCTTGCAGACGTCAGCCCTACCTGCACATACAAGCCCTACAAGATTTTTGTCACAAGGTAATTACCACACGCAGCTCCTCGCTGTGGTGCAACACACATAGTCCTTTGCACCAATGCCCTGGAGAGGAAGAGAGTGTCTGTGAACAGCACAAGTAAGAGCAGTCTCCCATTTAGAAACCACCTTTAAAAAGAAGCACGAGTCTCATCTCTCAGGGTGGGGATCTGCACTCGCACCATCTCGCCCAGTCGCTGGGGTCACAGAGAAGCAGCCCTGGTCTCACCACAACATCCCCAGCTCCACAAAGCCTTCGTTGCCCTTCTGCCAGCACTTGTTCACAGGCAACTGTACAACAGGATAGATAAAGGACCTCCCCAAAGATCCATCCATAAATCTAACTAAAACCAGCACTCACTATTTACAGGGAGGTGTAGAAAGGAGAAGAAAAGTGTCCCTTGCTGTTTCTTCCTCTCTCCTGTGTGCTGAATGTTTTTGTTTAAGCACTTATCATTACAAAAAGAGACTGGACAACACCTTCAGACACATGGTGTGAACTGTGGGGCTGTCCTGTGCAGGGACAGGAGTTAGACTCAACGATCCTTGTGGCTCCCTCCCAACTCAGGACATTCTATGATTCTATGATCAAAACCCTTATGTTTTTTCATGATCTAACAAAGCCAACAGGTATGTTGCTGGTAGCAGAAGCAGTTGGCTCCTAACTGTATCACACCCTGGTGACCAAACTGATTTTCATACCGTGCATCTACGATTATGCCTCTTCACTCTTTTCTTGCTCCTTTGTGCCAGAATTTATTTCATTTCCGCACTAGCCAATAGTTCAGGAGACACAAGTTCAAGTTCTTGCATCACTACACAGTTCCTGTGGAATCACAGACAACCCATTTACTTTCTTAAGCTTTTATTCCCCATCTGCAAAGGGAAGGTGTTTCCCCCACAGTGGGAAGATGCAGCACCTTTCCACTTCAGCACAGTTTTGAGGAGATTCATATAAACGAAGCATGCGCAGAGATACACTTGACAAGACCAAGCGAGATGTGAAAAAATGAAATATCATTGAGAAATGTAGTTCTAGGCAGATACTTTATCTTTCTCCTAAAGAACATTTTTCCTATCACGTTTGCAGCTCTGTGCTCAGGTTAGCCTGTGACCGGTGCCCTTTCCACAGCTGAAACCTTCCATCAGCTTATGTTAAAATTAAACATCAAAACCTCAACTTTTACAGTCTTTAAGTAAATACAGAAGAGTTGCAGGCTCTTTGTAACACCTACATTAAGCTGCAAACCATACTTCCACTGACACTCAAGAACACGCCAGGTCTGGTCAAACCAGAACAAACTTTAGACCAGTCACTGCATCAAAGAAGGATTAAGCATGTTTTGTTTTTTCCCTTCCAAAGCCAGACAGTGCATGGATCTTGCTTTTTAATGCCTGCTGTTTCCCAAAGTGTCAGAACAGTATCAGCTGTGAGTTGTGTCTGACATGTTCTTTTTTGTGTACTTATGAGATGCAAATAGATCCAAAGTTGTACAGCACAAAGATGTCAGATATAAAAATGGCTCAGCAGAGACTCTGCAAATCTGAGCATTGAAACTTCTTTTGTTTAACACTACCACAATGCCAGAACGGCCTCAGAGTTGGCCACGTGTATTTAATACTACTGACTGAGTATAAACATAGTTTTATTAAATAAAATATTTTTTTAACTTTAATGAAGCCAAAGTTCTATTAAAGCCATTTACTAGTTAAACAATTCTACTCTTCTTCTGACAGCAAGTAAACAAGAATAATCCCTTCTATCTCTCTCCATTTTTCCCTTCTGCTGCAATTTTCAGATGATTTTCCCGTTCTTACCAATGCCATGAAGGGGTGTTCTCAAAACCAGTTGTTTCTCAATGCTCCAAGTATATGGCACTGTGTAAAGACTCGGAGACTCCCCCACCTCGGTCTGCTCACTGAGTCTCTCTCAAGCCTGGCTGTTCCACTGTGTGTGACTGTGTCAAACAATCTGCCACCTCAGCAAAAGCACTGGCCACAGCCACCACACAACAGCTTGGAAAGAAGAGGAGTATGCGAGAAACATCTCAGAACTGCAGCTCCTCACCCAGCTATGCTGTGGTGTTGTATGGCAGTTCAACACGGTTATCCTCAAAACCTTTAAATGCTTAATGGTGAGCTGGAGTCCTGAGCAACTTTTGAAAAGTTGAAAGTAGAAAAAAGGTGGTGAGACTGATAAAGAAGGAAGAGAGTAAATTAAAAGGATATAAGATCCGAATCAGAAAGGAGAAGGCAATTGCAAAAGGATTTAGAGGACCTGAAGAGATGACTCTCCCATCTCTACACCTTACTTTCAGGAAGCATCAGCGTATCATTTTAATTAATAATACTTAAGAGCTGGAGGCAAAAGAGCAACAATACTCTTGAGAATTTTGGATTCTGAAGAACACAAGTGACACTTCACCTGCCAAAATCATCCCTGGCAAAACTCCACTGACATCAGTGGAACTACACCAAGCGTGAAATTGGCCCACAGTTGCCTTAAGACAATAAGGGCTTTGTTTCAGGAGCGTTTGTGGTTCTTTTTAATAAAGCTCAGCAAACAATTGTTTATTGTCCCTAAGCAAATATTGCTGACAATAAGCAAGCAGCTATCACATTCACAGTACATGCTGTTTGTCCATATATTGACAGGAAAACAACCATCAATAAAGCAAGAGATTCTCAGTGTCCTGTTCATGTCACAGGGAGATTAAAGGCAGTTTTAATGGTTTTAATGCCTCTCAGAACACCTACAAGATCCACTTTTAACAACGTTCTTCCACGTTTCTACTACTCTGCCAAGTTAATGAAAGTTAAATATCCTCATTGGCGCTACAGGATTTAGCACACACATAAATACCACAACACAAACCAGCACCGCTGCCAGAGACTTATTCAACAATACTCCCACCGCAAACTATACAACAGCGACCACATCATGCTTACACAGAAGCATCTTCTCCGCGTTTTGTTGCATTTTTGTTTGACTATGCGAATTCCCAACAAACCCCCAAAAGCTCACGTGTTCCTGCCCCTCTCTGGAGTTTGCTACAAGCATTGCCTTGAACTTACAGAACCACACTGTGCTGCAACACCATGCAGTACCGACATATGCCAGAACCCAGTAAACCATCAAAAAAAAAATCCAACAGAAGAAGCAAACAAGTAGTTAAGTTAAACAGTGCGCTGCACCCCTGCCCCTTGCAAGCCCCCAAAAGCCATTTATCCCCGCAGTTACCCTGGCCAGCTGTACCGTCTTTCAAACCAACAGGAGGAAAATCTGGATATTTGGAGTCTCGGAGCCGTTCGGGGAAACTCTGACAGAACAGCCCTGGGAGGGATGGGAGCTCAGGGAGACATTCGGGGCTTGCAGCATTCCCCGCTTTTACTTTTTTTAAAAGATTTGTAAGGAAACATCCACACTCCACATCACAAGTTCAGCTGTTTTAAATTCCCAGTTAGCAAGGCAGGGCATGTAGGAAATAAAATATGTATATTTGTATTCGGTTTTCCTTCTCCACCTCTTCTTCCTCCCCCAACAAGCCCCCGGCCCCACCAGGCTGCAGCCCGCAGACCCCACCGGGCCGCGGGGATTCCCTATGAAAAAAAACATACACCGGAGAAGAAAAGTTGCCCCACCGGCGACCCGAAACGCCCCATCGAGCTCCACGGCCCCGGCGAGACACGGGGGGAAACCCGCGGGGCAGCGAAAGGCTCGGCCGGCGGGACCGGCAGCTCCCCCGCTGCTCCGCTCCCCTCTGCTAACGATTAACTCCCCGAATCTCCCCTCACGAACGAAGGAGCGGAGATGGCGCTCTCCCGCCCGGCACCCCGACAGCTCGGGGATGGGACCCCCCCCGCGGACCCTCACACGGAGCCGCCTTCCCCCAGCCACCCACCCCGCCAATGCCGCCGCCTTTGTGTGAGGAGACACAAAACCTACCTCGCCGAGGCGGCTCTGCCCGCCCGGCAGCGCGGAGGGAGGAGGGCAGGGAGATCCCGAGACGCCCGGCGGGAGGAAGGGAGAGAGCCCGGCAGCCGCCCGCTGGCTGGCTCACTGACTGACTGAGGGAGTCACTGCCCGGCGGCCCCGCCACACGCGCGGAGCCGGCCCGGCCTCGCCTGAGGGGAGCGGCGGGGCGGGCCGGGGGCGGGCCCGCCGCTGAGTCACCGCCCGGCCGCCTCCTTTGTTGTCAGGCGTGGAGAAATCCGGGGGGTGTGTGGAAGCCCTGGCTGGGTGGAAATCCCGAGGGAAGCGGAGGTGAGGAGGGGGGAGAGCCAGCACTGTGCCCTTGCGGCCAGGAAGGCCAATGGCATCCTGGGGTGTATTAGAAGGGGGTGGTTAGTAGGTCGAGAGAGCTTCTCCTGCCCCTCTACTCTGCCCTGGTGAGACCACACCTGGAATATTGTGTCCAGTTCTGGGCTCCTCAGTTCCAGAAGGACAGGGAACTGCTGGAGAGAGTCCAGCGCAGGGCAACAAAGATGATGAAGGGAGTGGAGTATCTCCTGTGTGAGGAAAGGCTGAGGGAGCTGGGTCTGTTTAGCTTGGAGGAGGCTGAGGGGTGACCTTATTAATGTTTGTAAATATGTAAAGGGTGAGTGTCACAAGGATGGAGCCAGGCCCTTCTCGGTGACAGCCAATGACAGGACAAGGGGCAATGGATACAAACTGAAACACAGGAGGTTTCATTTACATTTGAGAAGAAACTTCTTCTCAGTGAGGGTGACAGACAGTGGAACAGGCTGCCCAGGGAGGTTGTGGAGTCTCCTACTCTGGAGACATTCAAACCCACCTGGACACCTTCCTGTGTAACCTCATCTGGGTGTTCCTGCTCCGGCAGGGGGATTGGACTGGATGATGTTTCGAGGTCCCTGCACATTCTGTGATTCTGTGAGTGTCTCCTCGGGTGGGGGCTGTGGCGGGATCTCGCTGCTGCCCTGCAGGAGGACAACACACGTGGGTGCCCAGGAGCATTTTTAAGGCTGTTGGTCCTTTAGAGTGGCCCCACTCACCTGCGAGAGCCACCACTCTCTTAATGGAAGAGAAATCTCCCAGCTGTGCCTTTCTTTTAACTTTCCCCCCGTGGTTTTTTCTACCTTTCCATGACCCAGAGCCCTGACCCCTGTGGGTGTTTTCACCGGTCAGTCTGTAGGAATTAAGGTTCCCCACTCTTCCCATCCAAGTAAGAAGCCAGGAAATCACAGCCAGCCAGCCAAAAGGTGCCTCAGCGCGACCCAAAATCTGTTTCATAGCGAGTACTACATGATGGAGACAGTACGGAGAGCCGACGATAGAGCATCACATGCACAGACTTTGGGAATAAACCCCCCAAAACAGAAAAACTTTTGGAGAGAAAATGTGTATTTATACATTGGTGTGCATTCTTGGATGGAGTCAATTTCTTTTGTATATTTATCACTAGGATTATTCCGTGTTTCTTCAGAGCAGATGACTTGGATCACAGCAAAGTGACAGAAGCAACTTGAGTCATCCCAGGGATGGAAAGCTTCAGGCTGATTTGGGCTCAGTAACAAGCATTCGACATTGCTTGGGCTGCGGAGGTAGACCCTTTCCCTCTAAAAACCCCCAACCCCAAGAAGTCCCTGAAGGAAGGATATTGGGTGCTCAGTAGATGGTGCTTTTTCCACTGAATCTGTCCTGAATAACCCACTGCCCCAGCAAGGTAGGGAGAAAGAGTGGACAGGGAGAAATACGTTTTCTGTGGGTAGGGTTGAAATCTGGAGTGCTGGTATGCACTAAAAGGCTGCTCAGGTCTTTGTGTGTGGCTGTTCTTTCACTGGGGGAAAAAAAAAGGCAGCCTGGGCGAAACTTAGCAAATGGATAAAATCCAGAGCATGGGTGGCCTCTGTCAGTTCTGGTTCAATTCGAGTCTGTTGCCGAGCACCAACGTGCAATCAGAACGAAGCTGTGAATGAATTAAATGCTATAAAGTATTACATGCTCTTCAGAAAAAAACAAATCACTTGTGGTGTGACAAGCTGGACACCCATTTGTGTTGTCCATGTTCACAGTGTCAGCCCTGGTTGTGGACAGGCTCGTTCCCCAGGTGCCCTTTCCTTCACAGGAGTGTTGTGTGAGATAGTTGTTCTGTATGTGGGGCCCATGGATACCGTATGGAGAAAAACCTCATAAAAATTGATTTTTTTTTTATTAAATGCAGCATAATGATGTGCCTAGTTGAATGAGGGAGGATAAATATTGACTAGTTCCCTGTTCTGTGAGCAATCCTGCATCTGAAGTATGGGAGAGGAAAATAATGTATGAGCAGGGAATTGCAAACAGCAGAGAAATAAAATGGTACTACAAGGCCAGCTGGAATGCTGGCTTTCCCTATCTGTTGCATTCTTGACCTTACGGACCTCTCCCTATCATTTCTGTAGAAAAGCATTAACCATTTGTATTCTAAAGACACTTTGTAGTCCTGATCATGTTTTTATCTCTCTTGCCTTAGACACTGCACAGGGAGTTGTCCTTGCTCTGAAACCTGACACATCACATCAGTGTTTCCCAACCCTGTCTCATCTCAGACAGCTATTTTACTACGATATATAGCGTCTCCCCAGCAGATCCTCCACATCCACACCTTTAAATGGAATGTAACACTTTGCTGAAGCTACCAAAAATTTCTGTGAATCTTGCCACAGCTTGTCAAAGGAGCACAGGTATTTTTCCTGGTGATAGCTACTTTGTTCCAGTGTTACATTAAATTTGTGTGGTTATGTGGTATCCTTGGCTGTACCAGATGTGATTTAGCAAAATGCCTCCCTGCAGATACTATCAGCTTGTGCTCCATGAAATGACTTTAAATCTGTGCGACCTCTGACCTGCCATGGTTGTATCCAGGCTTGAAATAAGGGAGAGAGAGGAAGATTTGGAAGAAGCAGAAAGTTGAAAGGACCCACCAAGACCACATCAGAGGACCAGCAATGGTTTAGACCAACCTGTTATCCCAGAGTCCTAATTCCTCACTCAGTGGCTCATACAAGACAGTGGTCAAATGATAGTTCTGAGTCAAACATCTCACAAGTAATTTAAGATCTGGGGAGACCTTATTGTGGCCTTTCAGTACTTAAAAGGGCCAATAAGAAAGATGGGGACAGACTTTTTAGCAGGGCCTGTGGTGATGGGACAAGGGGTGATGGTTTTAAACTAAAAGAGGGGAGATTCAGGCTGGACATGAGGAAGAATTTTTTTACACTGAGGGTGGTGAGACACTGTCCCAGGTTGCCCAGAGAGGTGGTGGATGAACCATCCCTGGAGACATCCCAGGCCAGGCTGGACGGGGCTCTGAGCAACCTGAGCTGGGTAAAGATGTCCCTGCTCATGACAGGAATGGGACTGGATGAGTTTTGAAGGTCCCTTCCAACCCAAACTACTCAATGATTCTATGAAGCGATAACTTGTGTCACCAGATTGCCTGGCTTTGGTGCAAGATCTGCTCAGTACCCCAAGCCCCTGGTTGGGGAGAGTGTGAACCAGTCCAGCTGAGCTCCAGCCCATGAGTGAGGAAGGGGGACACATCAGTATTGTCTCCCATCTGTGAGATACTCAGGTTCCTGGCGTTCCCCTTCCTTCTTCAAGGCACATCATATGTCCTTTATGCCTCTTGACCACATGAAAATCACAGTGCTTGGTTCATGCAACAAGGCAATTTGGCCACAACTGCATTTTACTCATGATGAGCCTTCTTCCTCCAGCACTTTGGGCACTGAAACTCCAGAAAGTGCTCAAGAAGACCCCAGGGATCTTTCTAGATGAAAAGGACTATATAAATGTAAGATGTTACCATTTTATTTTAAATGAAAAGCAGTGTGTTGGAATCCAAACTAGTAATAAACTGGCTCCAGTTTAGAACAACTCTAAGACAGAATGATGCCCTGGAAATACTTAACAAGATAAATCCTCTTTTTTATTAACATTATAGCCAAAAGTATACAGTCATTCTGTTGTATAAGTGTCATGGGACACATGCAGTATGTAGTTTGGCATTTTGGTATCTTATTAATCAAGTATTTTGTGTTTTAGTTGCCTGTTTGTGTTTGCATTTCTTTTCAGTCAAACTACAGAATTAAAAGCAAAATCATCCTTTAATTACTTGAGTTGTCCTCTTTGTGGGGTAGGGAATTGCATTTTACTCCATGTCCACACCATACATGGCCTTTGAGTGTTACCATAATATGACCTTAAATAATAACAATAACAATTTTACTGTGGCAGAAACAACCTGGAGTACTGACTCAGATGCTGTGGGATTCCCCTTGCTTAATTTTAGCCGTCTGGAAGCAGACGTCTTGTCTAAGCAGGTCATGTAGGCTGGGGGAGAGGTAGGTGCCTCCAGAGGGAGGTTAATGCCTCCTCTATCAGAATTGGATTAATTTCTTCTGGAAGTGCTTCTGTGGGTTATACAAGGCAGTGGCCTGACAAGCTTCAGCTAGATGCCTTCCTCAGGAATTCTTTAGCTGTAATTCCTTTACCCAACATGGCAAAATGTTCCCCATTACCTGCTCCCATTTGCAAGCAAGAGATGAGTGCTGCCTGTATACCAGAACTTTTATTCCACATAACGTGGAGAAGCACTGACTTCCATCATAGGAGAATGTTGTTTTCTTTATTCTAATGTATGCACTTTAATTTTTTTTATCTGTATTTTTAATTTAATCAAAGTAAATCAACTGAAATGTATGTTGCTATGAAGGTTCTTCATACCATAATTTTGCAGAAGCCTCGGTTAAGTATCTGAAGAAACATCTGCCATGCACATAGATGTATAAATATATATAGGAGCCAAACACTATGACTTTTGAGTTTGCAGGGTTTTCTTTACACAAAGCCAGGGGCAGCAAAGGGCTTTCCTCCAAGTTTTCCTGTGCGTTAATACCGAAGATCAGGATGCCACCTTTGTTTCCTCCCCTTCTAAACATACAGCGAAAGGAAATGGTTCTGGATCGAATCACAAAGAGCAGTGGAAAAAAACAGACTACACTCCACGCTGGCACTCAGAAGTTTAATTATCCAGCATGCTGCATCTTTATGGAAGAAGGAGACAGATAAATCCCATATGTTAATCATTGGCCCCCTGTAGCTGACCTTTGGCTCAAATATTCCATGTCGTGATTAATGTTGCACAGTTGGATCCAAAACATGCTCATTCCCCAGGCTGCAGGAAGAAAAAAGCCAGGGGGGGTGGGTAATTTACCTTCCAACAGCAGAATTTCATTTGGTCACTCTTTTGGAGGCTGATTTTATCCCTGCCTATAGGTTGGGCTCTGAAGACCTGTTCTGTGCTTCCTTAGCTGGGGGTCTTAAGACCCAGCTTCTTCTCCACTACTGGCTCGCTGGGCAACCTGAAATAGGCCATTTTGCCTCAGTTTCTGGTCTAGTAGAACAGTGAAAATAACCGTGAGTTCCTTGCCAACACAGTTTGAAATCTGGAGATAGAAGACACTGAACAGGGTTCATCTTCAGACAAAATTAGATATTGATCTCTAGAATCTAGACGTCTCACAGGGTTAGGTCAGAAAAATACATCGACATTTGGATCATGGTTTTCTGGCCACCTTCTCCTCTGTCTTGCAGTTCTTATATGCTAGAGGTTGTGTTTGCCTTTTCATGTCACTGTAGTAATCTTACCTCATTCTGATAACATAAACCACTGGGCCTGGCATAGAGAAGCAGGCATCAAGATTTCCGAATCTGTGTTGGTTTGATCCTGAAGGACACAGGATCTGTGGACACACACAGCCCTTATCTGACAAATGCATAGAATTCCAGGGCACTTTCCTGGGGAAATCAGATCCTCAAACATATGGTTATAGGTATGCTTGGAGTTGTAATGCAGAACATGTAACAGACTCAAACAACATGTCACTGTCATCTGCTATAGGGTTAAAGCCCTGAGGTGCTGTGATTAATAACACCAGAATTCCTCCTCATTTAACTTCTCTATAGCCTGACACAGAAAGCCTCAGCCGTACCTAATTAAAGCCATTGCTAAAATTGCCACAGCCCTCAAGTGAGTTTAGAGTGCACCCTCATTTCTGCCTTCCTCCTGGATGAGATGAAGCAGCAAAGCCTGATGAAGGCTTGGAAAGAGCTCCTCCTCCTGTGGAGATCACAAGGAGTTTTGCTTGGACTGGGCCTGTAAAGACATGCCCAGCTGTCTTACCAGGGATGACACAGGGAAGTCTATAAAAATACAGCTGTAATAGCTGGAGATGCAGAAAAACGTGAGACAAAGCCTCTGAGGAGGTCTGTCCCTACCTCCAGCCAGGACACATCTGGACTGCTGTGCAGGCTGGGCAAAGCTTTCCATTTCCAAACAGTTTTATTTACTGAAGATGGCAGGCCATAAGCAGACTGTACTCAGGGTGGCCTTACAGCAGTTGGAGAAGACAATCTCATATAATTTCCCACAAAAGCAAATAATCAAGTGTTCTTTCCTCCATGAAAGGAAAAACAGACATATCCTCTGTGTTCTGAGCCATAAAGTACAGGAAAATTGCAAGTGACACTTCACTTTTTTTTTTCTCTCCTTTGTAAAGTAATAACTGTACTCCAAAGACTTACCGTGGGCCACATACCCACTTGCAGAGGAACATGCACAAGGATCAAGGCTCTACAGCATCTTCTGTCACAGGATCTCAAAGTGCTGCCTAAACATAACAACTGTAAGAAATCAATAACCATGCCATTTCAAGCATGTCACCAGAATATATAAGCATGTCTAATTTAGAGATGAAAAAGCACAGATTCTCATTTTCTGAGAACTGCCAACCCTAGCTGAAGTTGATGGGATCCTTAGAGATCACCACACCTAAAAATAAAGTGAAAATAAGAAAGAAACGCCACATCATACCTGTTGGCATTTCACTTGTAAAAGCAAAAAGTTTAATCTCTAGGTGTTGAGTTCCCTGTGTTTGAATGTGGGATTTTATATGCAGAGATCCATGAATGTGGGTCATGTTGTGCTGAGCAACGAGTCTTGTCCAAGCTCAACATCCGGGACCTTCTGTGCAAATTCTGCAAAACCAACGGGTCCATGCACAGCATGTCTAAATAGTTGTGAGTGTGTCCAAGTCCCCTTGCGTGGATAGATTAGCCTTGCAAGCACCTAGAAATCCTTAATGTTAGCCAAGCTGCTCTGGTTTTCTGTAAATTCCTAAATAAGACAGAAAAAGCCACAGGATGGCAGATGACTTAGAGAAGTGGTAGAGTTGATGGAGACACCCAAGGCAACACACTGGGACGATGAGTCAGAGCTCGTGGTTCTCACTATCCCAGTGACAGGTAGGTTGCACACTGGAGCGCCTCTCCACCCAAGAACTGGTCCAGGTCTGTGATCTGTGTGTGACATCTCTGGCTGGCCCAGGCATGTCCTGGACAGTCACGCTGTGAAATTCTGCCCGCATTATCTCTGGCCTTGCACGCTACTAGGACTTCTGGGGGTCATTCTTCCTAGGGAAGTTGTGCTAAAATAAGTTCAAAGTCTCTCTGATTCTTTCTCAGTGAGTCATTCATCACGGGAGCACTTGTCTTGGTCTTCTAGACACGTGTGGGAAAGTGTGGGAACAAACTGAAGAGACAAAGTAAATGTAAAAATAAAATCGCAGGGGAAAGCAGAGCCATGGCCTGCACTTCCAACCATGGCTTCAAAAAGGGTGGCTGTATTTTGTAGAATCAAGAAAGAATACATGGGGAACACTGTACCAGAGCCTTCAACAGTGAGTAGTGAAGACACAGCGAGGGCACAATAGACCCATTTCAGCTTAATCAGCTTTTCCTCTCAGCTCAGTCTCTAGTTACCAATTCTAACACAAATAATAACAAAGAGTTATGACAGCAACACCAGCAATTAACAGAAATAGGTTTTCAACTTCTTTTTCTTTTTTTCCTGGTTTCCCACTTGAAATAAATCATTATTCTGTCCCTGACTCTTCATTTTTATTGTCTACCCCCTGTGGTTTAGTAACCAGCTGGCATTCCTTGTAAAGAAATCAGCAGGTTGACTGAGGCTGTGGCTACCCTGAAGTCCTCCGAGGCTTTCTTATTGACTGACCATATCCTAGATAAGGTTGCCAGTAAATTATAGCTCTGCTTAAGAGCATCTGCCTTAGGGCTGCTCTCCCCTCATTATAAAACCTGATCTAATCCTGCATGTCTCTTCAATTATTGGAGAGTACAATTCCAGAAGTGCCTTCCCCAGTGAACATGAAATGAGATAAACTATTCCTAAGTAGGGTAAACTTGAATAGTCGAGAGTGAAGCTCAGCATTTCCAGGCCAGTCTCCTCCTGATTTCCATGTGGTTTCCAACAGAATAACGTGTCACCGTTCATGTTAATGTTGACTGTTATTTCACCATAAAAATTAGTTAAAAATTGAATGTCTATACACCTGTCAGTAGAACCACTTGTCAGTATTTCTGTTGACAAGAACCATGTGTGTGACAATTCAGGTGAAAACCCTAGGAAGGGTACGGGGTAAGCCACTGCTCCCCAGTCTGCCATGGAAAACCTTGGGAAAGGAAAGCCCTTCATCTCCAAGCCAAGATGCAAGAAAGGCTTTTAATTTATGAGATCAATGAATGTCAGAGAGCAAATGGAAAAGGAACAAGCTTATCTTAACATTTTTTGTGTGTTAGGGAGATAAATTATGTCCTAGATTGCAGGATGAGTTCAACACATCAGTGGTGATGGAGATGAGTTAGTTCAGTCTATAGCTCTGTGAAGGAAAAAACCTCGTGTTCTGGAAGGATCCTGCTCTACCGAATAAAAGGTGAATAAAGGATCCTGTTAGTGCTCCTGTTGAGTCAGTACCTGCTGCAAGTTCCAGCAATTGAGACAACTGCCATCACTTTCTGTGACCTTTCACACACCATAGCACCAATGTACAGCTTTGCAGATCCTGCCTGAGCTCTGGCCTTCCTTGAACCTTGCATCTTGTGGGCACCTTTTCACTGAAGAGAGCATTAAGATGCATGTTGTCTTTATACAAATATAAGAAGTGTTTTTCAGCACTAGTAGATAGCCATCTTTTAGGTACAGCTTTGTATTTTCATCTGGATAAAGAGGGAGAAACAGAACAATTTATTTCATTCAGGGGCAAATGTGCATCTAGCAACTAAATTAATGGAATCTGTGAACCCAAGCCAAGGTTATATGGCAGTTTGACTCAACATAACGTTAATGACTTATTCTAATTGTGCATTAAAAACCCAGATTTTGTTTATTCCACAGCATTTATTTTTGTCTAAGGGGAGTTGATTACTCACCCAGCTCCAAATAGAGAGTGAATTTTGCCATTTCTGGTGGAAAAATGAACAAGCTGTCTCATTGCTGCTATCACCCATGTGTGCTGTTTGTTAGATCATTAATTTATAGAATCATTTTGGTTGGGAGAGACCCTCAAGATCATCTAATCCAACCATAACCTAACACTGTCACTAAAACATGTCCCTAAGAACCTCATCTATATATCTTTTAAACCTCTCCAGCGATGGTGACTCCACCACTGCCATGGGCAGCCTGTTCCAATGCCTGACAACCCTTTCTGTGAATAAATCTTTCTTTAATACAGAATCACAGAATCGACTGGGTTGGAAAAGACCTCAGAGATCATCAAGTCCAACCCTTGGTCCAACTCCAGTCCATTGACTAGATCATGGCACTAAGTGCCATGTCCAATCTCAGTTTACAAACCTCCAGGGACAGTGAGTCCAGCACCTCCCTGGGCAGCCATTCCAATGCCTGACCACTCTCTCTGCAAAAAATTGCTTTCTAATATCCAGCCTAAATTTCCCCTGGCAGAGTTTAAGCCCATGCCCCCTTGTCCTATTGCTAACTGCCTGGGAGAAGAGACCAATCCCCACCTGGCTAGAACTTCCCTTCAGGTAGTTCTAGAGAGTGATGAGCTCACCTCTAAGCCTCCTCTTCTCTAGACTAAACAAGCCCAGCTCCCTCAGCCTCTCCCCATAGGTCTTGTGTTCAAGTCCCTTCACCAGTCTTGTTGCTCTTCTCTGGACCCGCTCCAGCACTTCAATGTCTTTCCTGAACTGAGGGGCCCAGAACTGAACACAATACTCCAGGTGTGGCCTCACCAATGCAAAGTACAGGGGAAGGATCACTTCCCTTGTCCTGCTGACCACGCTATTTTTGATATTTTTATATCCAATCTAAACCTCCTCTTGTCATATTGATTGTTACTTGGGAAAAGAGACCAACACCCACCCCACTACAGCCTCCTTTTAGGTAGTTGTAGAGAGCAATTTCTGCCAAGAAGGGCAAGATAGATTGAGATGTCAGATGACAGAAGGAGGAGAACCTATCTGAGGACGTACACATCATCCTTCCTCAACCTCCGCCTGTGTTGCCAGCCAAAGGAAGCACTGTCTGTCCTGTGGAAAAGACTCATAGGATCCTCTTGGGAAGCTCTTTTCTTGCACTTCCTTCTGATTGGTCATAGTATAAAGAAACAAAAAGACCATAAGCATGGCTGCAGTGTTCAGATTACAAACCTCTCCAGCCCTGTCACCAGCAGTGAACAAAAGTAGATGTGCAGGGAACACTACAAGAAAAGGGCAAACATATGTGATACCCCAGTCATAGCTTCCAGCCACCCACAGCTTCCTGACCTGGATATAGGCTTCTACTAATTTCTACAAATAGATGTAGATTTCTACAAATAACTTTCAACAGATCTTTTTCCCTTGAACCTGCTCAGCCTCCCCTTAAATTCATGTTAAGATTTTGGTGATATCTTTTGGCAAGAAATTGCAAAGATCAGTAGTCTTTTCATGGAAGCGGATACTGTGCTACCACTGGTTAGAAATGTGTTTTGTTAATGTTAATCACTCTCAGCACAATTTTTCTTATAGGAAACTTGATTCTGCGATCAATGGAGGGAAACTTGTACCGACTTCTCTGGTGCTGGATCACAGTGATATGATCTAACTCAAGACCCATGAACACTAGCAAGAGATTCTTAGTTTTAGTTAGGTCCACCCTTTAGGTAGGTCCTGGCTGCCAGAAAAAGAATATATTCAAAATCACGGCTTAGTCAAAGTGAGCTTTAACCTTTCCTAAGTATCCTGTATCCCTTAATGCAGCTCTGGCTTTGTAATACTGTTTTGGTTTCTAGCAGAATGAATTCAAACATTGATTTCACTTAAAAAGAAGCTACAAAGTGTTTCTTAAGGAAAGATGAAAGGATGAATTGTAATGAATGGTGAGTGGGCCTGCCCCCCTACAAATAATTACAGAAACAAATAGGTCCAATAAAAAGCTTGGTTCTCATTTACATGACTACAGTGCTCATCTAGTTCAATTGTGGCCCCTTTTATCAAAGGATTTAAATCTGGATGATCTTGTAATTCTCTCAAATTTATACCAGTTGTATTCTGGTTTTGATCAACTGTTTTCTACTGTGTTATTAATTAAGGCAGATGTACCCGGTAAATACTGTGTGCTTCAGTAGACTCCCTAATTTATGTACTTATAGATAACTTCAATATTTGCCCAAACTAGACGTGCCACCATGACCCATATAGTCAATATGCATTGCATTTGCATTCTTTTATAATGCAAGTCAGTTGTAGAGTTACGTACAAATAGACCTCAGGGGGCCCTGGCCTCCCAGCTGTATTAAATAAATCCCCATAAGCATAAAAGAGGAAGAAAAGGAGACAAAAAGCTTCCTGCTGGCTTTTCCTGGAAGCATAGAAGTGAAATAATTCTCTTTAGTGTCTTGTGGAAATAAAAGGGTAGTTAGAAAACATCAGAATTGAACTTCTACAAAAATACGGTCCCAGAAGTGAAACAGTAAACATCTTGCCTTTAGAGAAGAATGGATTTTTTCCAATGCATTCACTCACCAGAAAGCAATGAATCTTTACTCTGACTGACTGTCCTTGTACTGTGGAAATCACAAGGGGAAAGGGCACCACTTGGATGGACATAGTTACAGAGTGGGCTTTTTGGCAGTAGTTTATATAAATCCTTCTGCCTTGTTTCACTGAGTTGCAAATTTATGTCTTTATTGATACATATACAATACTCAAGCTGATTCTGATCTGATAAAAGGAGGCATTTAGGGGTAATTTTTTGTTTTCTCAAAAAGTATTTTAATGAAAACTTGAAACCAATTTTGCTTTAGTTTAAAACAAGACATTTTTTCAGGTTTTGTTCATGTATTAACCAAAAGCCAAATGCCTTCCTAAAGCTTTAGACAAGTATTTCCATTTAGTCTAAAAACCCATTTCTGAAAAAAAAAAAAACAAAAAAACACCTTATTTTGTAGATACCAATTCTTCTAGAAAAACTGATGTTAGGCTGATGATTATCCTGGGCAGACCTTGTAACGTGGGTGATTCTCAGTTTGTTCTTCCTCGACGGCATCTTATGGGGCCCTCCTGTGCATTAACCCTGCACACGTGGAACATCCGCTGCCTTTAACAGCGAGTACTCCCCTGTGTGTATCTCATTGTCTGTATTCCCTGGATTTCATGGCAGTGCAGGGATATTTCATTCATCTCCTATGATGAACAGTGGTTTTCCATATGTCCCTTCCCAAGGCAAAGACAATGGAAAATCAATGGGGTTTGTTTGTTTGCGTATGTGTTACAGGATGGATTTTGGAAAGGGAAGCTTAGCAGTGTTTTGTCATAGCCCTTTGGTTTCATCTGCTGATTTCATTGTCCCGGTCCCACAGCATCCAGAGTCAAGACGCACGTTTTGTTAGTAATTAAGTGAATGGAAAAAGGCTGGCAAACCTTTGGCCCATGGCAGATTTCATTTCATGGGCCCTTGAGATGAAGGGATCAGAGAGAACAAGCTGAAGCTTACCATGTGTCTCCTAGGACATGCCATGTCTTGCATGTAAATATGATTTTACCAGTCCAGGAACTGAATCTGAAACCCTCTTTGCATATGACAACATATGCCAGATGCATTTTGTTTTGCAAAATCCGAAGTGGGAATGACTGGGACATAATCAAAAGTCCCTGACTGGCTAGCGTTAGATAAATGGTTCTGGTTTCAATCCATCTCCTTTGTTAATCTTATTATTCAAGGACTGCTTAGAGCCATCCCATGCTCATTTAAACTAAATACATAACCCAATTAAAACAATCCCAAGCTATTTAGATCTACAGAAGCTGCCTAAATTTCCATGCTTCTGACATTTTAGATCATTCAGAGTTCCAGAGCATGAATACTTGTAACATCACTTTATCTTCTTTCATGTCAACCATCATTAATAAATTGCACATGTAGATTAGGAGCTTGCCATATTTCATATATGATGCAGTAGCTTCAGCCAATTTCCTTAATAAACCAACACCTACAGAAAATGTTGCAATCCCTTGGTACGGCTCTATGTCCATCTACAGGATACGGGACTTAGGTCTGCAAATCCACTTGAATCCCTGGGACCATGGAATGTGCTGAAGTGATGGCAAGAAGGGACAGAGGAAAATGGTTGAGTTGGAAGTATTCGGTCCCTCGGTACAGCAGCTTTCCTAGCAGAGCTGGAGCCTTACCAGAGGCCTGGTGGCTTTCTTTTGCTGGAGGAAATAATCTGCTAATGAGAGAGTTCACAGTAGAAGGAAACAAGGAGAGGGGGGTAGTTAGACTGAGACAATTAAATGCTTTTCTCATCAACTGGACTTGAACCCAGCTGCAAGCTGATCAGTTTGCTAGGAACAGGCAAGCAGGGTCTTTTCAGGGGAATCTCATAAGGTTGCAACAAAAACCAAGGAATGCTCAAGAAATTTAAGTGAGACTTTAACTAAAACAAGGGCAAGAAACTCATGGCAAACATAGGGCTCAGCAAATAACTCCAAGCTTATAATTCCTTCCATGGAATTTGTACCATTTCAGTTCACAAACTGTTCATGAACAGATTGCAGAATTGAAACAAGCAAACAAATGCGAAAACATTTATTCATTATTGGAATAACTGACATACAATATGTTATGAGTTAGAGATAATTCTTGGTCTCCAAATTGTATCAACCAGGATTGTGTGACTGTCATAACTTGCACAGTGTAACTTTGTCACATGAGTCATACAGCTCTGCGGGACTTAAACCAGCAAAATTCATGTCAGCGGTGAACTGAAAGCTTTTATGTATCAAAGACAGTGGAGGACCTGGTGGAGCTAGAGAAGGGACAGAGAAAGGCAGTTGAAGTCAAGGGGATGGAGCAGCTGCCTTTCCAGGAGAGATGGGAAAGGCTGGGACTCCTCACTTTGGAGAAAAGGCAGCTGAGAAGGGACATGACGGAGGTCTACCAGCTCACCAAGGCAGTGGCTGAGGTCAAAGAGCAGTTATTCACCCGTCCCTCAATACTATATCTAGTATAGCACCCCAAGATCACCGAGCTGATGTGCTACTGCCAAGGGTGCTCTGTCCAGGGACACAACAGCACCGGGGAAGACAAGCAGATCTCCCAGATAAAACAATGGTTGTGGTCAGGAGGAAAACTTGCAACAGGACCACTGATATGAGCATTCAGGCATCCCTTTGGGGATTTGGCATGGGGTGCCCTTCACACAGAATAACAAACCTGGAAACAAAATGAGTCCCAGTTGTATTAACTTGCACAGGTGTGGAAGAATGTGTGAATGACACCATCAGAGATTTGCACACCTTGAGTTTGGTGTGAACAGGTCAGGTCAAATCCCACATCCATGCTCATGTGCCTGGACTAGTGCATGGATTCCTTGCTGGTTATGCAAGAGCTGGGCTTCCCAACATCAGAAATGCTATCAGTTGAAAGGGGTACAATGAGTAGAATTCTACTACTTTCATTAGTCGGATGAAAGAAACTCAAAACGACAGTGAATCTGTTTTAATTGCTGTGTGCACAAAGGCTCAGCTGTAGAATGTTCTTGTGCCCATCTCTTTGGTCAGCAACTGACACCAGGGGCAAGGAGTTCATTAATCAGCATGCAGCCCTCCACACTGTGTTTTTTCTTCTCAGTTTGCTTTCCTGCTCTCCTGTGTTCTTGAAATGGCTTTAAATTCCTCATGGTACTGATGAAGCTACTTCTCCTTCTCACCCATCCCTTCTCCTTTCACTCCCCTGTGCCCTTTCACACTCTGAATATGCATTTGAACCTGGCAGATGCGGGTCCCTGCTCTCTGACAGGGCCTTGATTTTTGTTCTTCCTTTTGTATTTCTTTCTTCTTTTGCACCTGCAGATGACTGTGGGTGTGATTTTTCTGTCATCAGTTATACAGAAGTATAATTTGTGCCTCTCGGAGGGCTTAGAAAAACTGCAGGCGTTGCTTCATTTGTGCCCGGTTCTGGAAAACAAAATGCACCTGCGATTATGTATCCATGGGTACAAACTAAAAGGATAATGCTTAGACAAGATTAGAAATTTTCCAGTGAGGAAGCTTTTTGCTGGGAAACAAAGAAAACAAAACTGATCTACCTGATCTACCAGCTTTCGGTGGGAATGTTCACACTGGTTTCAACAATGATGGCATTTCTGGGAACAACCACACAAAATGACAAACAGCTTTTCCCACCTTGGAATAGCAAGAACACATAATTCAGAGCATTTACTCAAGATGTGGGTACCGGTGTCAAATCCCACTTTGCTTAATTCAGAACAAGTAATTGGCTCTGAGGTCTCACATCTCCAGTGTAAGGCTACGAGTGAATCCTGCCCAGCACCTTTGACTGAAATTCTCATCTAAAATATTGAGTGACCTCTAAGAAGTCTGGCTGACTCACCTCAGTACTCACAGGATCTATTAAGTTAAGACTGAGGGTCATTTAGACAGGGCAAAGTCCTAGATGGTGCACACCCAAACCTTTCTGACAAGCCCTAAATGACTGAGCTGAGGTTCCAGGTGATTGCCTTCCTCCAAGTGTCGGCTTAGGGCTTTGGAGGTGTTCACACCGAGCAAAGATGCTCCCAATAGTCTTCACAACTGGTGCAACTAGCTAAACACATATTACCCACATGCAAAGCCCACAGACCTGGCTGCAGAAGCATCCCTTCAGATTGAAAATGGTATCAAGCTTTTAAAACCCTAAACACATTATGTATCGCCCTATGCATCCCACCTTCTTGAGGAAGAGCAAAAGAAAGATTTGCTAGTGTTGGTTTCTTAAAAGGCCTGTTAATAACTATAAATAACCCTGAAATTCAGGCAGGCTTAGTTCAGAAGGGTTTAGGTACTCCATGGGTATGCTGTGGGCCATATCTGCCTGCTTTTTTTTCAGCAGGAAAATCCACATGCATTTTTCCGCATGTGAGGAAACAGTGCACATCTTTTACAACATTTCCTTCTTCCTAGAAGACTCTGATCACATCTGGTCTAGCCTCCAATGAATAGCCCCGGCCACCTATATTTGAAGGAAACCTGGTAGCAAAGCCATAAGAAGACATGTTTGGCTCCTGCTTCCCTTTCCATGCTGCCACACAGCTGATGTGTGGAGAGGAGACCAAGGCAAGGAGTGAGACACGTCTCTCACAAAGTTTTTTTGGTTCAGGTCCTTCACCTTGGATGCCCTATTTTGGATTCAAGATGCTTAAGATGATGAAGGGAGTGGAGCATCTCCCGTGTGAGGAAAGGCTGAGGAAGCTGGGTCTCTTTAGCTTGGAGAAGAGGAGACTGAGGGACGACCTCATTAATGTTTACAGATATATAAAGGGTGAGTGTCAGGAGGATGGAGCCAGGCTCTTCTCAGTGACAACCAATGATAGGACAAGGGGTAATGAGTACAAACTGGAACACAAGAGGTTCCACTTAAATTTGAGAAGAAACTTCTTCTCAGTGAGGGTGACAGAGCCTGGAACAGGCTGCCCAGGGAGGTTGTGGAGTCTCCTTCTCTGCAGACATTCAAATCCCGCCTGGACACCTTCCTGTGTAACCTCATCTGGGTGTTCCTGCTCCGGCAGGGGGATTGGACTGGATGATGTTTCGAGGTCCCTTCCAATCCCTGACATTCTGTGATTCTGTGATTCTGCTGCTCCACAGCCAGGACTGGGTACCAGCACCCTTTCCTGTACTGAAGCTGCAGACTAGTCCTGGCCTATTTGCAAATGCAATGGTGAGCTTTGGTGAAAAGGATGAGAAGTTTGGAAGGACTTTTTTTTTCTTAGTGGTAAAAGCTGCTTTCATCTAAAGAATTAATCTGAACAGGATGAACTGTAACTCAGACACTGCTGAGTCCTCTAAGCTTCATTGCTTGGTGACAGATGACATTTTTCCTCCAGCCTTGTCGAAAAAGAACAGCACTAAATCAAAGCTCTGTCTCATCCTGCTTTATTGGGACGTAATGAGGCAAAATTACAGGGTTTGCTGGCACCACCCAGCAATTCAACGCCGTGATTGTCCCTAGAGCCAGCAAAGTGCGAGTGCTACCAGCCCCTCCTGCAGCACCTGGCACCGGCTCAGGGTCAGTGCAGAAGATCCACTAAGGCTTTTCTAAGAGCTCTACCATCATGATAGCATCTGGCATGCTAATAAAACCAGAAGTAGCCCCAAAGGGACCAGGGGCAAACAGGGCAGGCATAGCAGCGGAAAGACACTGGAGCGAAGCCGTTCTGTTGTTGCTGTTCCACCGGGCTGGAAGGGGCGTTAATGGGCCCCATGTGCTACAGGAATGCAAAGCTCTGCGTGGGCTGGCAGATTTATGCTCTTGACATTGGGGGAACTTCCTGACTAAGAGCTAATTGCTTTGGACTGTGAGTGTTTCTGCTCCAAATTACTGTCCCTTTATTCAGCACTAAACCTAAGGGAGCAGCAAAGCCAAAGACGGACAGTCGTCCTATGTAAGATGCCACTGGTTTAACCTTCCATTTCCAAGGATGTGAAGCATGCAGTATTTTTGTTTAATGAAGTTCATATTTAGTTGTCATTTCGGTGTCATAAAAAGATGGAACTGGTCTCATTATGGTTGTTCTCTAGTTTATGTCTCCAACAAGGGCCCATATGGAAGGTATGTGGAAGAAGGCAGGAGCAGAGCAAAGCTCTAGTGCTTTCCCAGTCCTCAACGAGCCATGGCATGTGCTGATCCACAGATGATGGCTTTGTATTTTAGTAATCTTCAGTGATTTCTGTGATTTTTATGAAGTTGTCCATTGATGAACTCATGTAAACTGCTGGCAGCCTAAACATCTCATAGTTCAACTGAACGTTGTGTGAGGAACCATCTCCTTTCATTTGTCTTGTACCTGCTGTTTGCCAATCACTACACTTCCTACATGGTATTTGGGTGATTCTCTTCTTTTAGGTGCAGGTGGTAGCATAGTTTAATTGACAAAATTATATACTTGAGACCAGACTCAGAGATCCAACTGTTCCATTTTTTGTTCATCTCTGACTGCTGATCGTCAAAGTGAAGTTGAGCTCCCCATGGGAGAAGAACCAATGTGTTTGAAGGATCTGCTTGAGATGAGATCACTTAAAGACACGGACATTCAGCCATCAGCTCAGTGGTCCAAGAACTTTCTTTTCACCTCTGTACCCCACTGAGGCACACAGCAAATGTTTGGATGCTCAAACAGCAGGAGGAAACATACAATCATAAAAATCATACAATCATTTCGGTTGAAAGGGACCCTCAGGATCATGAAGTCCAAACATAAGCTAACCTATCTGAAAGCAGGTAGATGCACACACTACAAAAGGAAAGGAAAACAGCTCTGCGAGAGGGAACATTAGTAGCTCTGAAAAGATCTGGAGAAGAGAGATGCACACAAGTGCAGTAGTAGATGGAGATGCCAATGGGACGGAGGAAAGAAAACAAAACGTAACGCGTTCAGTGATTTAAGTTGGTCTGTTCCCAGTTTGCAATAGTTTGATTCGAATGTGCACGCAGAATTAAGAAAATCATAAAAATGCTGAAAACTGAGGGAAGAAAGGTCCCTTTTGAAGGGATCCCCCCCCTCACCACCACATGGTTAACAGAACCTTTATTCCCCAGCCCCATATTAACGCAGAATTGTCAGGCTCCACTGCGAACCTTGAATACTTGTAATTCATTCCTGTGGTTCTCTAAGCATCCAAATGAGACAGAAATTTAGTCCGTTAACTTATTTAGGAAGGCCTTCTCCCCTTTCCTGTACTGTTCACATCGCAGTATATTGCTGGCATTGTTTAAAGTATTACTGGCGAATAATATTGCTTTGTGCAGTATAAATAGGAATCAGGCAGCAAATGAAATTAAATGTGGACTGAAAGGCACAAATTCCTGAGCAAAACAGTCTGTGTGTCTGACAGGAAATAGAAAAACTTTGTTAAGTTTGCCCATGACCGGCCTAATTTGATCTTGGATTTTTATTTTGGTATTACAGGTCTACAAAATGTAGCAGCTTCTTGAAACTGAAAACAAAACCACTAATATAAGATCTCTCCAGGGCATGCCAAATTATTTCAAGCTGAATTAGCTTGAATTCTGCTTTTCCAGTGTTCCTGTGCAACAGATAACAGTAAACAGCACGTTAAAAATGTACAACATTAGGGTTATACAGGCAAAATTTACAGCAGTCAGTGAGGACAGGTCAGCAATAAAACCTCTCTTTGGTTATAAAAGCCATAAGAAATATTGCAGTGAAACTCCAATTCCTTAAACTACGTAAAACATCAACTGTGCTGCAATCCAAGGTGCCTCGCAGTGAGCTGATGGAGAATCGACCCATTTTTCAGGAATGTAAAAGTCCTTTTTCAGATGTAAAAGTCCTCACTGAACTTCTAAGAGTCTTCAGCTTATTTTTGTATATGTCGATTAATTTTATGGATGTTTTTTAGTTTTGCTTCCAGCCGTGACTTCCACAAGAACATTGTGGACATTTTTGGTGGCAGTTAGAGCAAAGAATGTCAACTTTCCAACAGCATCTGTCATTTTCTGCTGGGGTAGGAAGGCCTTTGGGAAGATTAGGATTAATCTTCCCTGCTTCCTGGCTCCTAAAGATAGCAGCCAGAACTGCACTGCAAGTTCATCTCACAGCTATAAGCTCTCCGTTATCAAAGATCTGTTCATACCCTCCCTTGCTCCTTCCTCAGCTTGCTTCCTCTTTAGCATGTTAGAGAAAGATTTCACCACCCTGACAGTTTCCATATCAATACTCGACACACGTTGCAAGAACCCAATCTGGTAACTGCTAACTGGATGTTTCCTCTACGGGCATCTGTGGGGCTTTTTGTAAACCCAAATGATCAAAAATTGCTGGGTTAGAATCAGATCATTTTCAGTTTTGTGTTGCAAACCTTGAAACATTTTCTTTTTTTTTTTTTTTCAATGCAATTTACATCAGAAGTTTCTTGGAAAACATATTTACCCTGAAAACACATTTTGGTTTTGGAGAAGCCCGAGTTTTATCTCCAGCTCTGCTGGAAAAGCAGGAGGAACTGATGTCAGCTTTGCTTTGCTGGAAGAAGCTATTGCTTTGCTAGGGGATGACAGGCAGCATGTCCCCTCATCATAAGAAAGACCTTGGAGTGCTGGAGCGAGTGCAAAGGAGGCGATGAAGCTGGTGAGGGGTCTGGGGTCTGGAGCACAAGTGTGATGGGGGCGGCTGAGGGACCTGGGGGGTTCAGCTGGAGAACAGGAGCTGAGGGGAGACCTTCTGATCTCTGAACTGCCTGAAAGGAGGTTGGAACATGGAAGGTGTTGGTTTCTTCTCCCAAGTAACAAGTGAGAGGATGAGAGGAAATGGCCTCAAGTTGCACCAGGGGAGGTTTAGGTTGGATATTAGGAAAAAATTCTTCTTGGAAAGGGTTGTCAGGCATTGGAACAGGCTGCCCAGGGAAGTACTGGAGTCACCATCCCTGGAGGGGTTTAAAAGGCGTTTAGACGAGGTTCTTAGGGATATGGTGTAGCGCCAGAGTTAGGTTATGGTTGGACTCGATGATCCTGGGGGTCTCTTCCAACAGAAATGATTCCATAATTCTATGTATCCCCAAAGCACAAAGAGAGGTACACAAAGATCTGAGCTCTTCTTTAACTTGACTGAACATGAACTTGCCCTGATCCGAAAGCCAAGTGGCTGAGCATTGCCAAACTCTTTGTCTTTGCAGACTGAAAGCTTCTATTTTCCTACTTTGTGTAGCAAAGGAAGAGGCACTGGGTGAAGACACCCAGCATGGGTGCAGCACTGAGGCACAGAAATTACAAAATAAGGACAGAATTGTGCGCAGGGCTGTGCTTAAGTCAAAGAAGATCCTGTGCAGACCTGGAGACCTGGAGCTTATTTCCATGTACATGATCCCACACGTATGGTAAAGCTCCCATTGCTCTTCATTATGAAGGATGAGGACTTGAATGAGCTGGGATTGAGGAAACACTTAACGCACAAGAGAGCTTTTAAAGTATTTTAATTACACCCCCTTGCTTTAGAACTGTAACCATGATCTACAGTGGTAATTTATACTGCAAATTTGTAGTACAAGTATTGCACAGTCAATCCTTTATTGCAAATGGGAGTTTAACCATTACTGATTACTTTAGAAATGTTCTCTAGTAAAAAAGACATAGAAATAAGTGATAATCAAGGGTGAAGGGATTCCTGCTGTTGATTTAAAAGCTTGCTGAGGCTGATTTGAAATCCCAAAGCTAGAGCATTTGTTTTAGCATATAAAAATGCAAAGAAGAACAGACTGGTGGAGTCCTTGTTCGAACAACTGGCAGGCAAGTAGCAATAAATAATGAAAAAAACCCTTTCCTAAGCTTCCCCTTTTAATAAATTAGGTGTTGTTTGCAAAATAGCTTGGGAGAACATGTTAATAGAGAACTCTTAGCTAGGTAACGAGCCAAATCCATCTCTCCATTTCAGCCGAGTTGCACCAGGGATGGATTTGGCTCTGTCTCCCTGCAAACATGAATCAAGCTGTTTGCATTTTGTCATTCACTATCCCTGACCCAAGAGGATACATTTCCTTGGCAACAACAATTAAGGGCCTGACAAAACCACTACATATTATCTGCATAGTTTTTTTAATTCCTTAACTAAAGTTGTATTTTCCCACCCCTACCCCTCCCTAAGCAAGGAAGATTAAGGGGCCCATCCAGTTTCCTGCAAAATCAAAGATAACATTTCCATGGATTTTGACAGCTACAGCAGAGCTTCCGTCATTTTGGAATTATTTATGAGACCAATGTGCTGAGCCAGGCAGCAATCCCAGCTCCATTGGCTCTGCTGCTTGCGTTTTGGCTTATGGAACTTCTCCTGTCTACAGCGAATGCAAAGAGGATGGCGGCTCCACCAGTGATGCGCTGGGAACCTCCTGGGTTTCCAGACATTTGGGTGAGATTACAGACACTAATGGAGATTTCTTCAGGAAATTCACCAAAACTAAGAGCTATACAGGTATTCTGTGCGTATATATTTAACCAGGAGACTCACAATATGCATCAAGGCTTTCCTGCAGTCAAAGGTTTGGCCAAATGGATCCTGGCAATGCAGAAGTGACTCCTCTGGCTGTGCAAGGCCCAGGTTTTGGGTTCTGCTCCCAGTGACACTCCCTGAAATACAGGATAATCATGTATCTCATAGGCACTGCATGAAGGAATGTTGCATTTTGTGACTGTCTCTGTCTGACTGAATTTGCCATCAGGAAAATGATTACTCTTTTAGCAGACAGTGGGATCTGTAGGATCATCTCCCAGTTTGTATCTGCACAGCAAAGCTTGGATCCGTGCTAGCCCTTTAGGAGCAACTCTAATACTCACCACCATCCTTCTAACATGACAAACATGGAAAAATCAGTGTATTTTCTTTCATGTTTTATTGTCTATAAAATATTTTAATGAATATAAACCCTCTCCTAAACCTTCATCAGCCTTCTCTTCCTAATCCAATACAAACCAAGACTAAACCTAAGGGTATAGCTAATAGTTTCAGGAATTCCTATCATGGTTTTGCCCGATTAGATATTACACATTAGAATGAGAGGAACAGGATATGCATGAGTTATAATATATAAGATACTACTTATTGAGCATCAGCAATACGATATATCAGAGCTGTGTAGAATGCAGACCCTGTCTTTAAGGAATTTTATATGAAAAAAAAAAGCCCTTAGTCCTGCCCAACTTCATTTTCAGAGGAAACCTTGATGAGTGTTTCAGGGTTTATGTACCCAAACTTTAGGCAATCACAACATCTGTAAGCAGAGTATTTATTCCCTTGTAGTGAGCTGAGCTGTTGATAATGCAGACTGACTGTTGGAGATAAAGCCCGCTTCTGTTCACTTCAGGTGGCTGAACCTGACTCGTAGCCTTTTGGCTGTCATTGCAGGGAATCAACACACCCAGCCACTCCAGTCAATGGTACAACAGGACAGTATTTCCACTGCCTGCATCTGAGAAACCCACCGAGGCACCCTGTGAACTTTTTACCTGACTGATGGTAAGCCAGAAAAACAGCAAGAGGACAAAACAAAATCTGTTTTCCAATTCCCTTGCTTGTTTTTGTGGCAACATGATAACCCCCACTGTCAGGATCAGCAGCCCTTTTCCATTATCAAAACTAAGCAGTCATTACCACCACACCAAAAAAAAGCCTGAATCTGCTTTTTGCTGCTTTTGAGCAATAGGCTGGGGAGGGATTTTCCACATCTGTTTCTTCTATTTGCCTCTTGTTTGCTGCCGTGGGGCAGGAAACACATTTCTCAGTGCACCAGCCGCTGACCCTCCGGGAGTCAGCCTGCAAGCAGGGCTGGAAGTCCTTCACACTTCATCTCGTGGAGCTTTGAGAACACAAATTGCTATTAAACACAGCCCAGCTCCTTGTCAGGGCAGGAGTCTGAATGGAGGGTGTGTTTGTTTTGGGTATAGTAAAGAAAAAAAGGAAAATAATTATAAAAAGGGAAAAAAAAGTTAGTGAAGGGGACGAAGGAAAATGAAACCTGGCCTCACCAGGAATATTTGGCTAGCTGTGCATGTCAATGCGAGGAGTTGGTTCTTTTGTGGGTATGCCCTGGCTATCCTAACACAGATCAGTGCTAGCAAGATTTCCTGTATTGTCTGCCTCTGTCTGCTTCACAAATCTCCTCCAGGATGTCCTCTCTGCAGAAGGAGACGCATTTGAGTCATTCCTACTATGGAGGTGTCCCTAAAGGTCCATCACCTGGGTGGAATGACTCCAACACCTTCCTTGTCACTCCCAAAAAGCCCAGTCCCGAGGCAAGGTTGACCCCTCTCCACCCTTTCCCCGTGATGTTCCCCATCAAACTTTACATGCTTTGGGGTGTCACCTCCTCCAGTGCCACCAGCCAGCGCTGCCCTCCTGACATGATCTGCCAAGAAACTGTCCCACTTGCTCCATCCTCGCTGTGTGTGGCTGTTGTATCTGCTGTGTTTGCCATAGCAAGGATGTCCCTCTTTCTCTAAGCCTTCAAAGTATATAAAAACATGTTGTTTTTTCCCCATCTATCCCCTCCTGACAAAGAATGCTTATGAGCAACGAAAGACAAACAATTATCATTCAAAATCTCTTTTTCCCAAGTAACCTCTAGGCATCTGGCCCCTGTCTCTTGCTGCAAAGCCAGATAAATTCCCTTCCTGATTTCATCTGGCTCGTTTTCACACTTTCCAAAACTTGAAACTTGCACGCTGACGAGCCCTTGAGACTGATTAAAATAGCCTGTGTTAAGCAAAACCACCAGCCAGGTCTTCACTGTGCAGCAGCCTGTCCCAGAATTTCATGCAGAACCTTGTCTAATACTAATACAGGGTAGGCTGGGATGTCACTTTGGAGGCCAGCTCTTCAGCTTGAGTCTCCCAGCATGAATTATGGGGGGGTCATACTGCATTGGGCTGCATCAGCAAGGGGTAGGAGACAGAACAGGGGAAAGGTAGTAATTTTAAGAGATTTCTAACTCCTACAGCAGAAAATGAGAAAGCAACACTGAATTGCATCCCTGAAGAACTCAATGGCTTCTTCTGCAAGGCAAGCAGAGCGTGCAGAAACCATTGAGGGCTTTCTGTCAGTGTCGTGCCCTTCTGTAGACATTGGAGTGTGAACAGACGCATGCAAGGTGAGCAGGAGAGCAAGAGATGCAAAGAGTCCCAGCAGAGCAAGGAAGCAAGGTGCTCTGAGATAACATTGTGACTCCCCTTAACATTTGTTGCTCCATAAGCACAAACCAGTTAGAGGCAGGTGTTGTTTATCACACACTGTGAAGGATGCGCTTTCATCTTCACCTCACGCCGACCTTTTAATCCACAACATTCTCCTTAATGAGACGTGCTCTGAATGCTCAGCAAAGACGAGCACAAATGAATCCCCGGTGCACAGAACTGCGGGGCTTAGCGTGGGGTGTTCACTGTGGCTGTAGGATTATCTACAATTAGACTGTCTAGACCACATTCAGAGGGGATGTGGATGGGGGGAGGATTACCAGCTGGGAAATCAGATACTCAGTGAGAGGGTGGAGAGCTGAGTTGGGGTGGGAGAGGAAGCCGAATGGAAATGTAGGAAAGCACCAGATAAATTGCCACTGGGCCAGAATTATTGTACGCCCTCAGCTTCCTTGTATTAGCTGTGTTCTGTGTTCCTACTGAGACATCTGAGCCTTTTGCAATCTTGCATGTCTTTCTTCCTCCACATGCCTGTTAGCAAGGAAAGTGGCATTGCCTTCCATTAACACTGGCACAGCAAGACATGAATTGGGTGGCGATGTTCAGGCATGCTGAGATTCATCTCCCATCTGCCTTCTGTATGTGCCCTCATGCTTTGGAAATACCAAGCTTAGATATCTCTTGGACAAAAAAAAGCCACTCTACGTGTGCTTATTCTGTTCTCTTTGTTCATATAGAGGGTCTGTGGCAGACAAAAACCTGAACCTGGGTTCTCAGACTGTTCTTCTAATCTTTGGACCATGCTCTCACCCATGGCCCTTCCCTCCCAATGGCCTGAAGGGTTCACGTTATTGCCAGGTGTATGAGCATTCCTAAAGACGTCAGTACAGACTCACAATCTATTTGATAGGCCACAGTGAGTACTTCTCATATTAAAAGCTGAAAAAATGTCCCATTTTATTCTTCTTCAGGTTCCCTGCAGGCAGCTGGGCCCAAATCTGACCCTGCACCAGTGCTGAGTATCAGAGAGATGCATGGGGGGAGATGACTTGTCCTTCCTGGGGTTCATGGCATAGTGATTGGTTTACCTGGGGCAAATCACAACAGCACTGAGTGTTATTCTTGTATCCTGAGCTTTAATACTGTTAAGTTGCCCAGGATGACATGACCTCTCCTTCTCTACTGCCTCCCTGGGGTCTTCTCCAGAGAAGTAGGTGTAGATGTGCTCCATGGCCACTTCACATGTGCTCTGCTGGAAGATGGCGGCCACAGACCACCTTTGGTGGATCGCTCCTGTTCTTACTCCTTTGCATTAGACCATGCTTTGCCTGGCACCGGCGTTTTGGAGCCAGATGGTCCTGTAACGTGTTGCTTCTTGCAGTTGGGCTCTGCCAGCCTGAGCAGACAGATTGGAGGGGCCTCAGCAAGAACAAGAAACCAATTTCGCTGAGACGTAGGAGCTATTTTAAACACATCAGCAAAGTCTAGCATGGAGAAGACCCTTCTGCCTCGGAAGCATATTTATCCAATCTGATACTGAAACGTGACCATATTTTACAGAGCATATAATTTACCCTGCTTCAGGCAGGGCCTGGGGTCAGGAGGCTTCATGTAGGAAGAATTTTTTTACACTGAGGGTGGTGAAACACTGTCCCAGGTTGCCCAGAGAGGTGGTGGATGAACCATCCCTGGAGACATCCCAGGCCAGACTGGACGGGGCTCTGAGCAACCTGATCTGGTGAAGATGTCCCTGCTCATGGCAGGGGTGGGACTAGAGGAGCTTTGAAGGTCCCTTCCAACCCAAACTATTCTATGATTCTGTGATTCTAAGAGGAGCTGTGCTACTGCTCTCCAACACTCCACTTTCTGCAGAGTGGGTGCAGGAAATACTCTACTAATCTTTTTGGCACCAAGGAGGCACTTTCCAGCCTGAACAGACCGGGAGAGACTTTGGATTTTATTTTCACTGCACAACAAGCAGCAGGCGCCATAGGTGTGGGGTGTTTGGGATGTATCCCACCACACCACAGCTGGCAAAACAAATCTTTCCACAAGGTTTTCACCACCTGCCCAGCTTCCTCCCCGCAGGAAATCCAGCTTCCCCCACTCCTGGAGACGATAGCTGGAGCTTTGTTTGCAGCTTCCCTTTCACAAGTTAAACCAGCACTGACTAGTAAACGCAGCGCCACTGAATGTGAAAAGCAAAGCTTAAAGCCTGGAAGATAATGATGTTCTTTTCTACTGAGCTGGGTAAGAGCATCCAGCAAATCCTTGAAGTGAGTGTAAATAGCTCCTTGTTACTGTAATTTGCTTTCCAGGAGCACCCTAAAGCCCCAGCTGGGACTGAAGCTTTGCTGTGGGAGCAATGGCTTTGCCTTTGCAAGCTGATGAAAGAGACACGGCAAAGGTACAGAGCCAGAGGATGGTCCCCACTGAGCAGTGGCAGACCTTGAATCCACCTCCCTCCTCCCCATACCAGCCGCTTTACCTAATGCCATAGGGTCATTCTCCATGCGTGCTCTGCAGAACACACACATGCTCTGCTTCTTGGTTTAGAGGTTGTTATTGTAAGACTAGAGAGGCAGAGCCAGATCCAGCCTAACTACAAACCCAACTCATCGGGAAGAGTTTAGCTGCAGAGAGTATGGCATGCAAATGGAGAAAAGGAATGTGAGGATCACTGCACTTGGTCTGATCTGAAGTCCGGTTAGCTCAATCTCCAAGTAAGGCTGAAACCAGTAGCTTCAAGAGCAGATAAGCATATTCCTTCAGCCATGAGGATTATATTTATCGTCCAGTTGCACCAGGGGAGGTTTAGATTGGATATTGGGAAAAATTTCTTCCCGGAAAGGGTTGTCAGGCATTGGAACAGGCTGCCCAGGGCAGTGGTGGAGTCACCATCCCTGGAGGGGTTTAAAAGATGTGTAGATGAGTTTCTTAGGACATATTTTAGTGGTAGAGTTAGGTTATGGTTAGACACGGTGATCTTGATGGTCTCTTCCAAACAAAATGATCCTGTGATTCTATGATTCCAAAAGTGCTGATAACTTAAAAACCCTTAAATTTCTTAAGCTGGTCTTTTTATAGTTCACCTATCCTAACTGTCCCCATTGCAAGCCCTGTATCTCCTGATAAAAAAAACAGGGACATGGCCATCTCTGGGCACAACCTCTTGCAGACAGACACAAAGAATATGCCAAACATCCCACTCTTCTTTGTTGTAGGTCACTCCCTTCCGACTGAATAGTCTACTCTCCATTCTATTCTATTCTATTCTATTCTATTCTATTCTATTCTATTCTATTCTATTCTATTCTATTCTATTCTATTCTATTCCATTCTATTCTAGTTCTGGAGAGGAAAAAACCCATGGGGTACAAAAGGCTGGAGGAAAACTCCTTGTAGGAGCTTCCAGCAGAGGATTTCTAACTACCAGGTCTGCCAAAGGTTCAATGCTACCTAAAGGCCATGCTGACAAACAGATTGCTCCCTTGAAATTTGCCTTGGGAAACAACTTTTATGATTAAAAGCAAAAGCTTTAAATGGTCAGAAGTTTTGCTGACTCTCTTTCATGGTATTTTAACTGAGAGCATTACATTCTCTGGTAAGATGTTTTTGATGGCTAGGGATCTCTGGTGGTCCAAAAAGAATTAAAAATAAGTGATTTACATTTTCCATTAAAAAAAAAAATAAAAAAAAGCAGGATGTGAGGAAAGTTTCGCTGAGCACAGTGAAAGAGATCTGGATTTATATGGAATAAAATAATAACCAGGTTGAATTGCAAAATCCCTTAATGACCACATTCCCTTTCCAGAGACGGAAAAGAGAAGGACCAACACCCTTTTTTCTTTAACCTCGTGTTTCCAGGAATCTCTTTGTTTTGTCTTTCACAGCAGGATTAGAAGAGGTAGAGTTAAGATATTGAGACAAAGGTCATCCTTGAGTATATTTAGCCCGACTGGAAGTAGGAAATACCAGAAATCCCTCCAGATTCCCAGCTCCATTCATCCATTTCAAGAAACACAGATAAATCCCCCAACATCTGCTTGCAAATCAGCCACACCGAAGGGAAACTGCAAACCATCTGCTTTTTGAAAAGCGATACCAAATGCAGTTTGCTCCTGCGTTGGCTGGTGCTTCATGCCCTGCACCTTTTCCATCCCAGTCACCAAAGGCAGGAGAAGGGACCACACAAAGGGACATCCCTGGCTCCTCGGCAGCTCTTCCATCTGGTGTAGCTGCCAAGGAGACCTCTGTCTTTGTTTGGTCACCTTCAGCTGAGCCATGATGAAGGCTCCTGCTGTCAGATGGAGATCTCTCTGGATGGCCAGGTCAGGCAACAGCTCACATGCAAATAACATGAAGGGATCTGCTTTCTAAGCTCTGATGTTCTGTGTGGCATTTGTTGTGGTGAGTGTCATGAGGATGGAGCCAGGCTCTTCTCGGTGATAACCAGCGGTAGGACAAGGGGTTCAAACTGGAACACAAAAGGTTCCACTTAAATTTGAGAAGAAACTTCTCAGTGAGGGTGACAGAGCCTGGACCAGGCTGCCCAGGGGGGTTGTGGAGTCTCCTTCTCTGCAGATATTCAAACCCACCTGGACACCTTCCTGTGTAACCTCATCTGGGTGTTCCTGCTCCGGCAGGGGGATTGGACTGGATGAGCTTTTGGGGTCCCTTCTGATCCCTGACATTCTGTGATTCTGTGATTCTGTTTGTATTTTGGATCAAGTCACGTGTGCCATGGGTTGTTACTTTAAATTACGTTCAAGGTGTGTGTGATGTGTATTTGCATCCTGAGCTGCAGGAAGGGATTTTTTTCAATTTCTTATTTTTATCTCAGTGCAAACAAGTGGGCCTTGATTTGAATGGGTATCTGTGATACGGCTGACGCTTTGAGAAAAAGCTTTTATTATTGGAGGGTAAGCTTTTTCTCCTCTTCCGTTTCCAGCACTGCCAGTGATTTTCAGCTTTCCATTTGTATGTAGCATTGCAGAGAGAAACACAAACAGACCCCAACATGTGGGTGTCATGTAAAAGGGATGGAAACAGAATCCGGATCTTCCTGCCCTCACACTCTTGTTGCAAGGTCACGACCATCAGTCACACACACAAAGAAAACTGCACACCTGCTTCGGGGAAGTGGAAGGGAAGTAAATCTGAAACGTGGGTTATTTCCTGGTCTGTAAGACCCAAATCCATCTCTGTTTGAATACTGCTTGGCACCAGTGAGTTTCTTCAGCAAAAAGATTTTTTAGAACCCGCTCCATTTGTCATTTTTTTAATCTGCTGCTCCACTTCTGCCTTTTTTTTTTTATTAAGAATATAAACAACTTGGCCACTTCAGGCTTTTCTCATGTAAGCTGCTATCTTATAAAAGCAAAAAGCTCCAGTTCATTCTCTGGTAGCTGAAGAAGGAAGTTGTGGCTTAATGGAGAAGTCCTGTGAGCAGCAGAAAGCCGTGAGCAGAGGACAGACCTGCTGAACCAGGAAAACCATGTCCGTGTTGCAGCTGAGCAACAATGCAGTTGCTTCAGTGCTGGTTAAAAATACCTGCAGCCCAGTCCTGCCACAATCGAAGAAAGTCTGGCCTGGGTTAAGAAATAGATTTAGAAAACATCATTTTGCAACAGTGCAGATGTTTACTTAAGTGTCCCCAGCAGTGTAGGCTGGCCTGAAAGCAGCAGAAATGAACGCATGCCTGTGTCTTGCTGGGAAGCGCAACTTACTGTATTGGCATTTCCATCTTCTTTATCGCTATAAGTTTATTCAAACATCTCCATTCTCTAGCCCTGGTGCAGAAGCAGATTAACAGCATGTCCAGTTGGAGTCCTTAATGTCTTAAATTACTGCAGCTACATCCACTTGCCAGTTACCTGTGAACTCTCTGATTTCTGGTCAGAAATGAGCTTTCTGCTTTGCTTGGGCCACGGCCAGTTCGCTTGTGGTGCAGCTGTAACCACACCATGGCGGCATGAAAAGAGAGGAGCCACCCTGTGAATTTTCTTTAGCAAGAAGCCAGAACGTTGTTTTTTTCTCTTGATTTCCCTTGGTTTCCTATTTTGGGTTTGCTTTCGAGGTTTGTGGAGGAGGGACGGGTGGTTTTTGGCTGGTGTGTGGAGTTTACCTTTCCCTGGACGCCGTGTCCCTGTGGTGTTGATGGTGCTGGCATCACTCCTGCTGTCTGTGCCGGGGGAAGCGCTGAACGATGGAGCTTGTGAAGGTGCCATTGCAAAGGGGTGGTCAGAAAGCTGCTGAGACTTGCTCTTTACATTGCACAGGGCTCACACTGAAGCTGTTAGCACAGATCTCTATGCCACAGATGTTTAAATTATGGTCCTGTCACTGGAGAACAAAAGGGGGAAGAGTGTGACAGCCTGCTCAAGCCCAGCAAGTGAAGATGAGCAGGCCTCCAGCAACAAGGTTAGAAGACACTAAATGAAGAATTTGTGGCAGAGCTTCTCCTCCCCTTTGCTGCCCCAGGCAGTGAAACATCCTCTCTCCTTCCTCCTCTCATTTCCTGGGGGTGCAATGGGCTCCAGCTGCTCCTCTTTCCACTCTTCCTTCTTTGCAGCTTGCTGGGACCTGCACTTCCACTGGAAGGGTCCACAGCAATATACGGGTAGTGCCTGGAGGCAGAATTATCACCTTATTGCCAGTAACAGGTCACAGTCAATCACAGCAGTGGAAGATATTAATCTAGCCCTTACCTAGAGTTAAGTCTAAGGAAGTACAAAGGGGAAAACTCCTCTGCCTCGGCACAGAGAGCCCAGGAAGCAGCTTCACAGCCACCCAGCACATCTCCTACCAGCTTCACACCAGTATCACCAGCTTCACACCAGTATCTTGTCCCACCTCACAGAGGTCTGCGTGGGGAAGAGCTGTTCTGTGCTGTAGAGTCATCTGCAGACAGATGCAGATGGCAGCTGGAAATCACAGTGGCTCCCTCCTGGCATCTTGCTGATCTTGAAATGCGTTTTGCTCAAGTATTTATGAAAAACAGCACTTTTGTTGGTGTTGTGTTTTTTGTTTTGTTTTGCTTTGCTTTGTTTTGCTTTGTTTTGTTTTGAAGAGTATCTTTTTTACAGACTTGCATTTCTTTTAGCACCATCATAGTTTTAAACCAGGATTACGCATTTAAGCCAAATTACACATCTGTGTGAGCAATGCTAAACATCAATAACAAAACAATGTCTGAACTTTTCGGACTTTACATGGAGAACATTTGCTATTCTTCTGCCCAAAACATTAAATAAGCCTTGCTCAGGTTCTCTCTTTATTGGAATTTAGATAAATAACAATTCAGAGGGCAACTTTTCAGCTCAATATTGATCTCCAGCTGACTTTTCATACACCAGTCCCAGAGCTGTGTGCTGCTCAGAGCATCTCTGCTCAATAATTTGCCTGTTGGATTGCAAAAGCAGGAGCTGGGACGTTCGCTTTCATTTCTCTGCCGCCACAAACAATAAAAGCAACCCTGTGGCTTATTCTAACTGACAAAGAGTAAAAGCTACATTGGTAAAGAAATGTTTTGTTTCATTGCTGCTTCCTCACAACGCTGCCTCCAGGACATGGCAGATTCAGCACTGACATGAGTGGGGAAGGCAGAAGAGGTTTTTTCATGTGGTTTTTCCTTACACTTTTTCCACAGCTGCATCAGTGCAAATGCCATCCCTGAGCAGCTTTGTCCCTGCCTACAGCAGCAGCTCAGTTGATGCTGTGACATTTCCCCCTCTCCAGCCTCAGCATCCTAAACCTTGTAATCTGTGGCTGGTAATAACCATGTACACAAGGGCTTGCGTTATCATAAATAAACTGGGACGTCAGGTTAGAACTCACAGATGTCACAGCACTGGATATTACCAGGCAATTAATTCGCTTGCCCAGAAAACTTTATACACTCTAAACAGATGCACAGGCAGCTTTTTCCAGGGTCTGTTTCCAGTTCTGATCTCTCGCTTGCTGTCTGGGTGGGCCCACGGTAAATGCCGGTCCCACTTCAATTTATAACCACAGATTTGCTGAGAACATGTTATTTTATTTTATTGCTCTGTCCATAACCAAAGCAGGCAGGGAGGGAAAGACAGAGGAAACCCCACACAGCTAAAATCTGTGCTGGCCTCTTTTTTGCTTTGCCTTATCTAAAAAGCCACAAGGGTAAGATATAATACCTCCAGGTCCAACCTCACACACAGAGCTCCCATGGTATTGATGTGTGCTCAGCACGTGTATAATAAGCGACCATGCAAGAAATACGGATGTTCAGAGCTGTACCCATCTGGGATCACGCTTGTCTCGGATCTCATCCCTCTCCTGCTGGTATGTGGAGTCCATGTCTCAGAATATGAGGGTGTTTCACTGTGAGCTCCTTCCACCCAGCCAGCTGCTACCTCAAGTGCAACTAACAGAATTCATACAGTTTTACCAAATCATCCCAGATTTAAATACAGACTGGTCACAGAAACAGATTAACCACCCGTCTGAGTCTACAAAGCGGATGCAGCAGACAGACCTGATAAGTGACAGTAATACTGATGATGGATGCTCTCTTAGCAGGCCTGAAGTCTTCTCTTTTTAGGAAATACCTGTTGTCCACTCCTCCCAGCTCACGTCTGGAAGCAGGAGGTGCATGAGGGTCCCAAAAACAAGTCTAGGCAGGCAAGGGTAGGAGAAGCAGGAGCTTTCCCCCAAAACAGGCTCAGAGTGACAGGGAACAAACACCGCTGGATACCTTTTTAACAGACATTTGGGAAGTGCCAGTGATTTGAACAGCCAGCCCTACCCAGCCGAAGTGAACCCTCAGCCTGGCTGTGATTCACATGCAAAACTTTATAGAGAGATTTCATGGCCCATCATTTCTCATTATCGAAAAGAGAATGAAGTTTATTAAAAGGGGGATATGGATAAATTCCTCTCCATTCACACTGTAAGGACATGTCTCTGAGGTGTATGGATTGCAGGAGAGAACAAATACTGCACATACCCTTATTCACTGTCTTTTGCAAGGAATGGGGTCGAAGACGTTTTTAATTGCATTAGCTGCAAGTGCTGTTCTCATACAGACACAGAACCACTGTGTTAACAAACTGAAATAAAATCCCAAGACAACAGGCTTATAATAGACATGCAACAAGCCACGGATCTGTTGTCACAAGTATCTCTCTTTTTCATTTGCCATGATCTGAATGTCATCACATTTTCATCCTGGCTCAGGTCAATATAGAAAAGATAGGTTTTCATTTGCACCACAGAGAGGATACAAGCTCCACACGTCATTTGTACCTGGTAAGGGCTCATTCTCCAAGACTGGCAAATCCAACTCCTTCTGTGACTCTTCTCCTTCTTCTTCATCTTCTTCCTTTTATGTTGCATTTCCAAAGAGAAAGAAGAAAAAAGAGAGAGAGAAAATACAAATCATTAAACTGTTCATCAGAAAGAATGCTACTAATACCAAACAGAAATGTAACTTACATTTAAAAAAGTCTTTCATCAAGCAGTCTTGTAATTCGTGCCTAGCATGAAAGCAAGCCTCCTAACAGCCCTGTGTTAGACATCACTTCCCCGTGATGCCGCTAATAAAGGTGGAGGATGTGAAGCTCAGAAATCATGTGAAACCTTGCAAAACCCGCCAAGCATTTGAAAAATAGAGATGTCTGGAGATAAAAATCCAAGATTTAATCTTGACCTTAAAATACAGTGTTGCTTATCTCTTGCTCCAGCTGAAGAGATTAAGCTTCTCTGTCCATTTCAGTAGAGAAATAAAGTTTCACTAGAGTTATGCAACTTTTCCTTATTAAAATACAAACTCCATTAATCTGAAAATCTCATTGTTGCCAAATGCAGAACAAAGAGAACAAAGAGAAAGGCACGATTGTTTTTTCTTCTGAGACTTTGCCCCTTGGGAAGTGAATGTCTTCAGCATTTGGAGGAAATACCTGGTCACAGCTAAATTCCTGAGTCATCATTTCCCAAAGTTCAGTTATGAGAAGCAACCAACTGTTTCCCATAAATAGGTTTATATTAGTAGTGGTGTAACCTGGTGGTCTCTGACATTGTCAGAGTACTACATATATGGCTGAATTTGATGGGGTGGAAATAGCTTTGCCATCACGTTTGGCAGAACAAGGGTAAGGTGGAACAGGGAATGGAGGGTCAGTGTAGGACTGTGGAGGTGGAAATGCAAGTCACTGGCACCATAGCAGCCTTCTTGCATATCTTGGGCAAGATGGCTGAAGAGGGATCCCTTTCTCCTCAGTTTGATCTGCCTCAAGTCTACCCTAAGTTTGCCCTGTAGGCTACAGAGATGGGGACCTCCAGCTGGTGACATGTTCTATCTGAGAGAGTCAACCAAGATAAGTGAGATGAGTCTGGAGACAGGATGAACACCAGAGACTGTCCTGGGACAGACACACAGCTGTCAGATGTCCTGAGCAAGATCTGATGGGCCCTGCCATTTACTGTGTCAGGAATAGTGTGGCCAGCAGGACCAGGGCAGTGACTGTCGCCCTGTACTGGGCACTGGTGAGGCCAGACCTCGAATTCTGTGTTCAGTTTTGGGCCCCTCACAACAATAAAGCCCTTGAGTTGCTGGAGCGAGTTGAGAGAAGGGAACGGAGCTGGGGAAGGGTCTGGAGCACAAGTGTGATGGGAGCGGCTGAGGGACCTGGGGGGTTCAGCTGGAGAACAGGAGCTGAGGGGAGACCTTCTGATCTCTGAACTGCCTGAAAGGAGCTTGGAGCATGGAGGGGGTTGGTCTCTTCTCCCAAGTAACAAGTGATAGGACGAGAAGAAACAGCTTCCAATTGCATGGGGTGGGATTAGGTTGGATATTGGGAAAAATTTATTCCAGGAAAGTGTTGTCAGGCATTGGAACAGGCTGCCCAGGGCAGTGGTGGAGTCACCATCCCTGGAGGGGTTTAAAAGATTTGTGAGTGTGGTGCTTAGGAACGTGGTTTAGTGGTGGCCTTGGCAGTGTGAGGTTAATGGTTGGACTTGATGATCTTAAATGTCTTTTCCAACACAAACAATTCTATGACTCTGTGATTCTAAACTGTGACATAAATCAGTGCTGGACCCTGAACAGATGGAGCTTTGCAACTCTTCAAGGCTGCGGCCAGATACAGTGAAAACTGCTCTGCAATTACCACAGTGAGGTGTAATTGAAGATAAACAGAAATTAAGATTTTTCTCTCAGCTCTTTCCAGCCTTTTTGAGTAAGACCCTGTTAGAAATGTCCATGAGACTTAAAAGGGGAAAAGGAGGGACACGTTCAAGCGATTTGGATGGAGGTTCAGTGGAAGCAGGTTTCATGGTGCTAGGCTGGAAGATGAATGTTATTCTGGAGAACTCAGAGCAGCTTTGGCAACACAGACCGTAACCCTGCCTTGGTGTAAATAGTTTCTTGCAGTTAAAATACCAAGTACCTTTTTCACTTTATTTTGCCTCATTACAGCCAGCGGCACAGACAGTAAACACAGCCAAGCAGATATTCATCAAGAAACCCAGAGAGGTGAGATTTCATCTGACCTATCAAGATGGGCAAAAATACCATCAACAGAACTTTCTCAGTAGCAATGGCAAAACGATATAGCATGGATCACGCATCACATCAACGTGTTTTGCTTACCATGGCACTGCCAGCAGTCAGCCTGCAGGCTGGGTTTCATCTCCTCCTGCTCATTCTTCCATCTCTCCATGCCTCAGTTTTCCACACACAAGTAAAAGAATAATAGCCCACTTGCAGGTTCTGCACCATGCAAACACCTCTGCTGGGGTATTTGGCAGTGAGCTGGCCATGGACATGAGTGTGAGCCATTGAAGTAGCCCAGAGGACTCAGTGCTGGCAATGGCAAGATGCCACCCAGCTGCTGGCGAGGGAGAGAGGAGCTGCTGGTGCATAAAGCAGGCAGGAGATCATATTCAGCTTTCAGAGTACTATTTCCAGATTAAATATAAGAGAGAAGCTCAGAGAGGTCAGAGGCTGAGATTGACTTTCAGAACGATGCCATTGACGTCCAAAGAGGGAGGGCAGGCTTATTAAAAATGCAGTGTGGATTGCAAATCTGTCACACACCCAAGCCACCACGTGGAGCAGGGGGATGGAGAACCTGCTGACAACAACAGCCTCTCGAGTGATGGGTCAGTGAATAGTTTGCTGCTATTCAGCGCTGTTTTGACAGACACTACCCAAAGCAACTGTGCTGCGGGCAAGGAGTGAATGTTCATGTCCACTTGGAGGTTTATTTATAATCTTGTGATAGGGAAATATGACTATATGAATGAGAATTAAGCCCTGGATTTGCTTAGGAAAAGCAGTTTAATGAGGCAGAATGGGAAGGCAACAGAAGGGATGGGAGGAATCATGGAGGTGGAGAGGAGGAGATAACAACAGCAATGATGTAGAGGAAGAGCAAGTGATGCTGCTGGGACATGCTGGGTGAAGGCTCCACCAGCTTCTCCTGTTTCCCACCGTGGCCAAGAAATGGTGCAAGCAGGTGAAACCCAGTGCGTTCCAGAGCAGACACAGCAGAGTCCTCAGTGCAGCTTATCCAAATTTTTGGTGGAGGAGGCATTTATTGTACTTGCAAGATGTGTCAGAAGTAGGTATAATGTCAAGGCATCCAAGCAAATGTGGCTTACCACTAAATAGGGCCAGTACCTTCTCCTGGCAAAGTCTAATCAGACTTAAGTATCTCAGATTGGTGGAGCATTTCCTTTTCATGAGGGAACTGAAGAACATTTCCAGTTTATATGCTTGTAAAGAGATTGGGAAAAGGTTCAGAGAAGGGCAATGGGATGGACACAAAAGATGGGTGGCTTCATGTGGGGCAGCTAGACAAGTACGCAGGAGAGAAGCCAGACGAGGTTTCTGAATATGCAGAAACTGACATGAGCTCAGACCTTCTCCAAGCCAACTGCAGCATGTGGGGATGCACCGTATGCACCTACACTCTCACTGTGAGTTAGTAAAGGTCTCAACTTACAGTGCACCAAAGAAATAATATCTGCCTAGAGCCAGATGCATTGTCCAGCAGCAAAATGTTTTAAACAGACAAGTAACCAGGGAAGTCAATAATATTTACTCTCTCTATTAAAATTAACACTTTGTACCTGCTGTGCACTAACACTGATGTTACAGCAGCCGCCAGCCCCTGCAAACACCCCAGCTGGAGGCACCAGGCCATCCCATGGAAAGAAAATCCTCTCTCTAGATTGTGTCTCACATCATGAAGAGCATCATTTTGGTAGCTTGCAGCAAAAAGTGCAAGAAATCCCTTTGTGCTTCCCACTCCTGCTGACATATATATCTCTCTATATATGTAAAGGTAGTCAGAGGTGCAGCTTTAACAACAACTAAAAAAATTATTAATTCTTGGTAAAGCTGTTCACGTGCAAACACACATCGAGGCATTTGAAACAAACAAACAAAAAGGGCTATTGTGAAACTTCTTTAGGACTCAGCAGCCCAGTCTTGCATGACTTTCTCCATGTGCCTCCTGGGCAGGGTGACCCACTCCTACTGTGCTGCTCAGCTGTGAAGACCTTTTCCCTTTCACATCTTCCATGGCTGCTTCACATGATGTAATATTTGTCTTCCACCATCAGTGGTATCACGGTGCTGGTGGGAGCTAAGAGCAATGCAGGACTTACTAGTTAGGAGCTGCTGGGTGGATCTGAGGGGAGACTCAATTTTCTGATTTTTGCAGAATAAATGCATTTATATATACATCAGAAAAGCAACTGCCTCAGGCAGTACAGAGAGAAGCTACATGGAGAAATATGCTTCTTCTCCAGTAAGTGCTGTGAATGAGGAAGAATTTTTTACACTGAGGGTGGTGAAACACTGTCCCAGGTTGCCCAGAGAGGTGGTGGATGAACCATCCCTGGAGACATCCCAGGCCAGGCTGGACGGGGCTCTGAGCAACCTGACCTGGGTGAAGATGTCCCTGCTCATGGCAGGGGTGGCACTGGATGGGCCTTGAAAGTCCCTTCCGACCCTAATTATTCTGTGATGATTCTAATGTCTTCTCAGTGTCAGCTACAGATCTGGTTCAAGGACCTTTTGGAAAGAGAGGAGGATGCTCATGACCCTGGTACTTATATCGAATAAAGGTTTAGCCTGGCTTGGGTCCCAGATAAACTCTTCCAGCAGAGCAAAGACTCTGGAGGCTGCAAGTGCCAAGCTGTGTGCCTCGCCTTGCAGGGGAGTCATGCGCCCAACCCAAATGGATTGGAAAATCAAAGGGGAAAGTCAGGACACGAGCGCTCCTCCCTGTTAGGAGCAGTCTGATAAGGACGTGGCTAACGACATGCCAAGGGAATGAAATAATGTCTTGAAGGAAAGCATGGTGATAGGCGAGAGCCGTATTTACGGGTGTACGGGGCAAGTAACATGTCATACATATTTCAGCACTTGCAAGATAAAAAGAAAACGTTTTCTTACGGGCCTTCTGGGATAGATAAGAGGATTTATAATAGCTACATTTCTGGCCCATAATCCTTAGAAATGTGAGCATTTGCTTTGCATGCCAACAATGACATAGAGACAAACTACATGATCGGCTTATTCCATTGTGTAATTTGTAATAATTACAGCTGATCTTTCCATGTTTCTCCTCGGCCCAGCAGAACATGCAGCTGTTCCACCCTGCAGAGAAGTCATCACAGAGCTGAGGGTGGACCACGGTTCTGGCGGTGGGGTGCACGTCTCTCATGCCAGGACTTGGCCGTTCAGTTCTTCCCTCTCATCTCCTGGCTGACCTCCTCTAGTATATCACCTCTGTTTTCCCACAACCACAACTGGTTTAAATTCAGTGGCAGCCTTCTCATACGAGAATTATTTGGAGATCTATCCAACAGGCACTCATCATCTCCATCCCTCTCCTGCGGCACAGCTGCAACTCATTGAAAACTTGGGCAGAGGTTTGATGCAAGGGGAGAGCCCTGGGGAGCACAGCCATCAGCCCCCCACAAGCTGGCCCCACAGAGACAGAGTCTGGAAGTGCCCTGTCTGGGCAAGAAGCATCTTCAGCTGCCTCTTATAACCCCGGGTTAAATCCTAAGTCCTCCTAGTGACAGACCCAGGATAACATCTGGACAGAGGGCTTCCTTCAGTTTGGCTATCAACAGTTTATTTCAGCTAGGTGATGCCTTTCCTGTGCATTAGCATGAGTGTGTTGTATTGGTGTGCAGCACGGAGCTATAAGAAGCTATAGGATACATAATCCTTCCCTCAGCTTTCCTGCTTCAGACCTGCTGGAGCCCATGTGATGGCACCTGTGCACGCAGCAGGACAGCTGCAAGGTTGTGCACTGAAACATTTAGATGAACGTGCTCTGTTTTTCTCAGAAGCAAAACAAAATCTTGCCTTTCCATCTTTGGGAAAAGCAGCTTGGCAAGGCAAATCTTGCCTGGCAAGACTGGAGCTCCTGAAACAGCAGCTGGGGGTCAGCTCAGCAGCGTTGGCAAAACCCACCTTGAAGACTTGAGCCAGGCGTTGCCAAGGAAAATGGGCATCTCATCCTGAGCCGCACACACTGTGCAGGGACTGATGGGGTCTGTAGATTAAGAGGATAGGGCAATGCCTGGCAGATAAAGGAAAGTGATGCTGCCCCTGCGCACTGTATTTCTAAGATGATCCCTAGGGTCATCCTGCTTTAGGTCTTTCTATGCCTACCTGTCAAGAAGGATGTAAAAAAACAGTGATAAAAAAGTGTTCTGGAAAGAAAACTTGGGGTATAAAATATACACCGCTCAGTTCGAGCCAGAGAAAAGGTGGAAGACGCAAATGGTCAGAGATACAAATACTTGGCAAAAATATGGCCTGAACAGGGTTTACTGGGTGGGGAGCATTAGAGGAGTTTGTTTTCTTTCCCAAGCCATTCCATTGCTTCACTGGGGCTGCTCCTTGGCCCCATGGGATGTGGTAACAGCATCTACTCTTCCCCCTATGCAATGAGGGATGTACCCATCTCCCCAGACCAGATTTGGGGGTGTTTCAGGCTTATGGACAATGACGTGATAAGACTCAGAGGCTGGAAGATGGGGTTGGATAAATTCAGACTTGCAGTCACACCTCATGCCCTGGCAGTGCTCACTGGAGCTCACTCATCCCTGTCAGACCCAATAAGCAACACTTTTTAAAAGCCCTAGGCCTATCCTAGAGGTCAAAGGAGATGATCCCAACATTGTGGCCCCTGGACATCTCCCTGTGATACAAGATTACATTTCATATGCCAAGACATGCATACCCAGTGGGTTCCTGAGATGTCATCCAACTCTGGAAGGGACACTTCACCTGGGTCATGCATGTTGAAAAGGGAGACCAAGGATGCAGTAAGTGATAGATGAGTCACCATCCCCTAAGCTTGAATAAGGGATCTTTAAACCTTCCTAATTCACCTCTCCAAGTCTCTCCATGGAGAAGCAGACATGATAAAGGACTGTGGCTCTGCTTGGGCTTCCAGCTTCAATCACCACTTTTCTGAGGTGCTACCACTGCTTGGAGACATGCCACAGCAGTTTCCCTTGTGCAGAAAATCTACCTTCATGTCTCTCCAACTCAGACTGTGTCTCTTTGGTCCCTGACACAGAACAAAACACACCCAGTCTCCAAGGATAAAAGTAAAGCTTGGAGAAAGCTGTGGGATCCTGCAAAAGCCATTGAGAACGGGATGCAGAGGAAGGCTGGAGGATGGGTGTTCACATACATGCTGTCTGCCCTATCTTTTAACTGCCCACCAGGCCAGCGGTGAGCACTTGATCTGACAGATGGTTTTCTTCAGCCTGAACAAGCCACAGGGGACATCACACCCACCCACACGTCCCAGCTTCCGCTCCCAGGCTCTCCTAAATCCCAGCGAGGAACCCCACTGCCCTTTCACACGAAAGCCTGGAGATTAGCAGCTGCCCTCAAAACGTCCACATCCCCCTCTGAAAACTCCCAGAATTACTCCACCTGAGGAGAAAGGACTTTCTGGCTCATCCTGATTGAATCTCTGAAGCCTGACACAGATACAAGCTCTGAGTGCCCCTTTCATGGACGCTCTCCTTGGAGTGGCAGGAAGATGCCACTGTGAAGGTGGCTTCGGATCCCACTTTTACAGCATGACTGCCACCACGCTGAGCTCCAAATACTTTAGAGTAGTCTGTGAATTGCTCATGAAAACTTGAATTTGCCCACAAGGACCATATGACAGGTGACAAAAGCCAGACCAGTCTCCCTAATCCAGCACCCAGCAGGTTAGGCACAGCACCAGACATTTACATTGGCTCCCCACCATCTAAATAGTTCTCCACAAAGAAGGAGAAGATGAAGATGTGAGTAGAAGACCTACTAATGAGATTTGACAAGTGAGTTTGACAAAACTCTGACACATGCAGAAGTCAGGGGGGCAAAAATATGTTAAGATGACAGATGCTATGACTGCTACTTTGCTCATTAGTTTATAAGACGTTAACAGCATCAGTACACTTATATGTGAGCCAGTGTTTGTTGCTGCATTTGGTACCCCTTCACAGTAACTGAGGACAAGGCTGAAGACTAATCAAAAAATGAGGCTCATAGAACTAACAATGAGCTTCACGATGCAGATTCAGGCTCCAAAATGAGCCTGACTTCAGAAGTGCTGAGCCATTGATTTTGTCTCCCAGCCATGCCAGCTGGCTCCCTACCTTCTTTTGTAAAGCACTTGAGGACTGCACACAGACTAGTCAGACCTGTTTTGAACCTCAGTCAGGGCAACCCCCGGTGTCAATCCAGGCTGGGGATGAAGGGATTGAGGGCAGCCCTGCCGAGAAGGACTTGGGGGTGCTGGTGGATGAGAGATCGGACATGAGCCGGCAATGTGCGCTTGCAGCCCAGAAGCCAATGGTGTCCTGGGCTGCATCACAAGGAGCGTGGGCAGCAGGTCAGGGAGGTGATTCTGCCCCTCTGCTCCGCTCTGGTGAGACCCCACCTGCAGTGTTGGTCCAGCTCTGGGGTCCTCAGCACAGGACACACATGGACCTGTTGGACAGGGGCCAGAGGAGCCACAGGAATGATCCGAGGCTGGAACAGCTCTGCTGGGAGGACAGGCTGAGAGAGTTGGGGTGTTCAGCTGGAGAAGAGAAGGCTCTGGGGAGACCTTATTGCAGTATTTCAGAGCTTAAAAGGGGACAATAAGAAAGATGTGGACAGACTTTTTAGTAGGGTCTGATAAGACAAGGGGTGATGGTTTTAAACTAGAAGAGGGGAGATTCAGGCTGGACACAAGGAAGAATTTTTTTACTATGAGGATGGTGAAACACTGGCCCAGGTTGCCCAGAGAGGTGGTGGATGAACCATCCCTGGAGACATCCCAGGCCAGGCTGGACGGGGCTCTGAGCAACCTGATCTGGGTGAAGATGTCCCTGCTCATGGCAGGGGGGTTGGACTAGATGAGCTTTGAAGGTCCCTTTCAGCACAGACTATTCTATGATTCTATGAATCTATACTCACCAGAGACCACCAATACCACCAGTTGTCTGTCAAGAGTTGGTACTGGTTTACCTGGTCAACCACCTCCTCTCAGAGGTCTCCAGTTCATTTTGGAGTAGAAGTCCCAGGGCTTTGCTTGACTTTGCTCTTCTGCAGAAACAGTTGGTGCCAGCAGTGACATGTCTTTCCACCTCTGTTTTTAAGGGACATTTTGTTCTACCATCTGTGACCCATGTGGCCATGTCGATCCTTATATTCAGCTTTTGTACACTGCCAACCATGCAGTCTCACAGTGGGACAAATTGCTCTGAAGGCACCATGTATGTGGTCTGACACCAACGCTGACTCCCACATGCTGTCCTCTCCAAAGTCTTCAGCCTCACCTCAAAATCAGGAAGCAGCTACTGGGCCACATGGTCATCTGTTCTTTGACCAGGTTAGAGATCCTCGAGAAGCAGAGATTCTCCTCTTCTTTAATTCAGTGTGTGGGTCTAAGGCAGGCACATTTTTCTTTAAACATTGCAAGTCTCAGAGGCCAAAAGCATCTGGGAGCCAGAGGCTGTTCTTGGCTTGGGGTTTTCAGCTCTAGAAGAAGCTTCCAGATGTGTTCTGGGTTGTATGTACATTGCCCATTGCTCTTAGATCTGGGCTCTTTCTGTATAAAATCAATAGCAAGTCACTGGGGAATTTCCTGGACTCTTGTTTGCTTCTCTCTCCTTTTTTTTAATATACAAATATGTGTATAGAAATAAACAGTATTTCTCCAAATTATGTTTGTAGAAGTCTTTTTGTTTTGAGAGGATTCACTCCTCATCTCCTTCACTGTTTGGCTGGTAGAGTTACCAGGTTAGAGGCAATGCCAGCATTGCAAAGTGTCCTTACGGTAGAAAGGCTTTTTCCAAAGAGGGGAGACATTATAAATTATTTTAAAGCTGGTCCAACTGGTCCTGCCTGATTTGTTCCTGTAGTTTGCTCTCTCTTGCTGGTTTTCCTCAAGCAAGAATGCTTTGTCACTAGCTCTCTCCAGCCTTGCCCTGGGCTTTGTAATCAAATGCTGAAACCCATACAAACAGCTTTTGTACTTTCTGCCTGGAAAACCCCTTTGTCTCCTTACAGAAACATTTTCTCACCATTTCTTTGGGCAGAAACCACTTTCCAGTTGAAATAAAAGCCTCACTTTGGCTGTCTCTAAGCCTCTTGATTGTATTAAAAGGCACTGGATGCATCGACAAATTTTAATTCCACCTCAAGACAAAAAAGGCTTCTCAAACACTTAACTCTGATGTCTCAGCTTGGGATCATATTCCTTTCTCCATCCTTTTTGTCAAAAATAGGAAGTCATTCCTGATATTCCACCCTCTAGGTCTGAAAGGTGGCCCTGAGGGTGGGCAGGGTCTGCAACTTTTGTGTATTTCTAAATCAGAAAGGGTTTGCAGGTGCAAACTGAATGTAAGGGAGGAGGGAAGATATCTGGTCTTACAATAAATATAGGAAAAAACCCTCAAAACCTTGCTGGGGACGTGGCATTTTGTAGATCTCTTGCAGGATGCAGGAGGTTTGGGGAAAATTTTGAAAGCTTTTGGACCAGTTTGGGGCAAAACCAAGTTTTTTTTCTTTTTATTTCCCAGGAAAAAAATACCCACCAGAAATACTGTGTTTTGCAGACAGCTCAGCTACAACCAAGTCACTGTTATGACACATTGCATTCCCTGGATCAACTTGTTGATTTCTATGTTTTTTGCTATTTTGTTCTCTGTCTTTCCTGCAGTATTTGCTTCTGTCCTCTCAAAAAGACACACAGAAACTTCTGGCTACGGGCTGATTCTACTCCCCAAAGACACGATTTACTGACAATCTCCTGGAATAGCCACGGTTTTAATCATGATGGAGTGGCCAAAGCCATGAAGAGAGTAGAAAGAGTTGGAGAGATTAAAACTATGTGTCATTACTTGGGGAAGTTAAGGAGACAGGAGGCTACAATGGAAAGTGTTGCTTAATATTTGTGCAAGAGAGAAAACCCTTTATATCCCTTTTCTAAGACATTTACAGCAGTGTGATGAATTTTCTCCAAATCAGAAAAGGACAATAAAGCTCACAAAAATCAATAGTGAGTCAGTTCAGTGCCGAAGAGGAGATGGTAACCCACTGTTTTACACGTGGCGAAGAGCTTGAGCAAAATGAGGCCGTGAATTATGGCCAGATATTTGTCACCGAGGAGCCTTGTAAAAGCTTTCTCTGCATAAGGGAGAGGGGCAGAGGCAGAACAGAGGTGCAAAATGTCAATGCAGCAGTCATACCAGTGTTTCTGAGCAGAGGGATGGGGATATCTAAGGTGGGAGCTGGATGAGCTGGCAGGGGATAAGCCAGGTCTCCCTACCTGCCTACAGCAGACACAAGTATACTTTTCTATATAAAGGACAAAAAAGTAGATCATGTTTATCACAATAACAGTATTTTCACAATTTTTTCACAAATAACAAGTCATGAGGCCTCCCTCCACACCCCCAGGCACGGATTGCCGCATCACATTAAGAGCCTACAGAGAGCCAATATAAGTTGATTTATCTTCTTAGAAACGTGTTCTCTGTCCCCATATAGTTACACTTCTCAGCTTGGAGATAAGAAATTAATATTTTTAGGAAACACACTGAGGGTTTTTGGAAGCGTTTGAACATAAATTTCCAATTCATACACATTACCTTTTCCATTTCATGCTAAAGGAGCACCCCAGGGTTGATCGACTTTCATCCTTCTGCTAAATAGGACTTCATTTGGCTTGGGGAGGCTCCACAGCCTATGCCAGCCACACACCCAAATTAGGGTAGAAAAGGTGTCACAGTCAAAGGGAAGTCATGCTCATCATGACATTTTAGAAGCAATAAACTTTCCAGCAACACACCTTGATCTGATTTAACCACGGCTTGACTGTGCGGCAGCAAAGCCGGAGCAGCTGTTTGCCAGGTGTGCGCCCATGGAGCTCTTCCCAGGGAAGGACACCACTGCAGGACATCGTGCTCTCTGATTTTCTAAGGCAGAACTACTGCAAGCTGAGCTTCCCCCCTACAGCTGTGTGAAGATCTTCATCTCTGAAGAATGATAATGCTGTTCAGTAATAGGTGATCGCTAATCTTTGACTCTAAGAGTACAATTTTTTTACATTTACATTTAAGTATGTCTGTCTCTTTTACGCAATATTTGCATTGCATTTTTCTTAACTTTCACTGAAATTCACTCAAAGTATTCTCCTTGGGATGTTTGGTTTCTGGGGATCGTTTCCTTCAACACACATCACTTCTGGGGATCTTGCCAGTGTGTCGCTATATTTGAGAGACTGGATAATTAATGTGCACAGCCTAGAACACAATTTCCTTGAATAAATACATTCGCCCCTCTCCTCACCATTGCTGCATGTTAGTGGCCTCAGCTTTGGTGATCGGGGAAGATGTTGTTGGATGCTGCTACCCAGTCCTGCTCAGCACAGCTGTCCCACCAGCTGGGACCACCCTTCGCTGCCTCCCCACATTTATACCCTTGATATATTTGCAGTTCAGGTAATCTCATCTGAAAGGGCCAAGGCACAAGAAATTGTTCTCCTGCTGGCATCCCACACATGCAAAGATTTATATCATGCGTGGAACTGGATTTACTGGATGTACTTGGATGCTGACCATGTTGGGACATCTCTAAGACTTCAGGGGTGAAGCAGCTTAGGAAAAGCCTTTAACTGGGCACCAACATAAAATTAAATTCAGCCTCATTCACAGCAAGGGATCATTAAGAATAAAGGTTGTTACACCTGCTACAACTAAAGAACACCACTATGTGCCATAGCTAGCAAAGACAGGCAAATGAGTTTACCTAAAGCAAGGAATAGAGTTGAAAGCAAAGGGGGAAGAGGAAGAAGGAAAGAAGGGAAACCCTTATCAAATCCCCTTTTATATCTTGCACCTCATGCAGCAATACTGCCAGATGACTGAGATGTGAGGCCAAGTTGTGCAATCCTGCAAAGGGCTTTGTAATAGAAATTGAGAAAGCAGAAGCTGCTGGTTTCTATGGTTAAATCCAGCTGCCAAACACCCAGGACTGGAAAAGGTCCCACATCAGGACCGTACCTGCCTAATCTCAGGCTTTTGACATCCTGATACAGGTTGTGGGTGATTCTCCAAGCTCACAGGAGAGACCTACAGCGAGGAGCCTTCGGGGAACCTCCCTCTTCCCTGGGAGTGGGTTGTGCTCCAGGACACCCCCAGACCCACTCACACCTCTTGTTCCTCTCTGAAAGCCCCTTTGCCCATGCTTGCTGCCTCTGGGCTTTCGCAAGGAGCAAACTCCCTGTGACAGCTGCAAACTGGAGATCCCAGCACATTAACCACCCTGGAGAAGCAGAGGAACAGGAAAGGCGTGGAACCAGAGGGACATGGGCTCTGTGTCACGTCGTGATGCTCCTGTGCTTGATGTGGGAAGCACCGGGGATGTACAGACACAGCGTCCAGGCAGGGACACCACCACCATCCACCACCATCAGGCAGCAAACTGCCTTCACCCTGGTTGCGCAAGTGGATTTACTGGATTAGCAGAGCCTGGGTGTGCGGGTAAGGAACAGGGGAAGGGGAGGTGGCAAAGCTGTAGTTCTTACGTTGCTTAATTGGAGTTTAAAAGCAAAACAATGTTTGCTCATTTATTTTCCCTTCTCATTATGGCCCTTCATATTGCTACTAATAGGGAGAAAATGGGTGGGAGGAGTGATGTTTCACTTCTCGGTTCAATGGAGAACTCAGAGGCTTCAGAGAATTACAGGCAAGTGTGGGGGAAGCAATTTCAAAAAATGTGTTGTTTTTTTTTTTTTTTTTGTTAGAAAAGTCAAACCAGCTGTTTTCCCACTGCCAGGAATTCAGATTTTAGAGGACCTCCTGACCTGCAGGTCACCCACAGATGTGTCCATCCCAAGGCCAGGCGTGTAGGGGTGGCTAACACAGGGCCAAGGGCAGGCAGCTACTGTGCTTTTGTTGCCTTTGCTAGAGAAACCCTGCAGGTAATCAGATTATAAAGCAAAGCTTGACGTCTGCAGTGCTGTCCTTCTCCCTAACTGCCTCATGACGGCTTTTAAAGTGCTGGGGAATGTTTATCATTTCCCAGTAAGTCCTTTTCCAGAAGGTAGGAGCTAAACCCGCTCGCAGCTGTTCCCGTGCTCCCGCGCAGCAGGGGAACAGCTGAGATTCTTTTTTCTTCTCATTTTTCCCTTTGAAACCCTCAGCTGATCTCCCTGGGGCTCCAGCAGTGGAAGGAAATAATGCCGCTCCGGGATGGCAGAGGATGCTACGTGCACGTGTCGTGCGACTGGAGCCGTAAAGCGGCAGGGAGGCTTCATGCCTTTGGGTCCCCAAATGTCATTATCCAACCTCATGTGTCCCTTTCCCTGGGAAATCTCCATGCCAGGATGGGCCACCTGGGATGAGCGTCCCACTGAACACACTGTCCCCTCGTGCCCTGTCACCCTCTGTCCCAAAGGGTGAGACAGATGCTGACGGCGTCGCCCAGGACTTGCAAGGGATCACTGCAGCTCCCAAGGGAAATCAGAGCAGCCCAAAGGCTCATCCAGATCAACATTAACCACACACTTGGATGTCAGCGTGGGTATATGTGGTTTGACAGGCTGCAAAGAGGGGGAGAAGCTCATCCTGTGAATATATGAGCACTACAGGTCCATGTAAAGGCAGAAGCCAGCTTAATTGGAGAATGATTCCAGCCTGAATCTTCATTATTTTCTGGACTTCTCACCAAAACACATGGCACACTAGAGGCCCCGAGTGACACAGCAAGCCAGATGTCACTCAGGTCAAATGGTACTGCAGTGATATCAGCAGAATGGCCTCTATGGACATTATTCCACTTACAGGGTTTCCACACTTTGCAGCATGTGTGAGTAGATAACCACTGGCATTCACCAAGCAGATCTTCCTGTTCAGAAATGTGTCCTCCAGCAATTCCAGTGACTTCTGGGCTTTCCCAAGCAGACTCAGACAGACCAGATGATGGGGAATGGACGTCTCTGCCCAGACCAGCCATGTGGGTTACAATTCTTAGTCCGCCTTTGTGTTTCCCCTGTGATATTCAAACGTATCCCCTGTACAGGCCCACTGGCTTCTCACACAGCTGTCACCTGCTTTCCCTTTTATCCAGGTTTCCCAACAGCTTCCTCACACCTTTGCAGCACCACATCTCGCTCCTCTCCAATGCAAATACCCCCCATTGGGGTGCCCTCATAGACACTTTCTCCTTGGCCTTGGAGACATGCTGGGTCTCTTGTACATGTTCCTCAGTGGGTTTTTATAACCTGCACCCTACCATCAAGTGTGCTCCTTCACCACTGCAGACCTCTGGAGAACCTTTGCCATCTATCTGTCCCAGCCCTATGCATCCAGTGATGTTCTATTCTCAGAATAATTTAAAAAAAAAAGAAAAAGCAAGAGACAAAGGTACCAGAATCAACCTTTAAAAGTCTCCAGTTACTTTTATTTCAGAGTCAAATGATTCAGATTCTTCTGCATCTTGCAAAACTACCTGTGAGCTAAAAATATGTGACCTCTACAAGGGGAAATACATAAATCTGTCTGGCCTCCAGAAGCCACCAGACTTTCAGAGTAAAGAGTGCTCTGCAGTCCTGGTTTATTTTTCGACTTGACTTCTGCAGTCATCAATGTCTATTAGGGCTGAAAAACTGGAATTGAACTGCACTTTGGAAAAAGTGCAGCATGCCATAACTAGATTCAGATTAATGTACAATTTGGTCTGCTCAGAAGTGCATGTTATTCATGGAACATTTAAATGTCCAGATAAACATCTCAGAAAGGCAAGTATCTTTCTTTCATGACTGGTACTTGGCTATTAATAAATTAATCAGTGTAATAACTGTGGTTCTTAGCTATTAATTAGTCACTGAGACAGGGGTCACTCTACTCTTGTCCCAAAAGCGACTTGTTTTATATCAGTTATAAACTTATGGATAGAGAGTTCTCCAATTTGCTCTGTTCTTGTAAAAGTTTGGCTGATACCAAGTCAAAACCACTTTAGTAAGTGCCCCTATTTCCCTGCAGACCGCACTTGCCACTGCGAGTTCTGGCTGCTGAGCAAGCACAGAAGATACGCTGAGGTCCATGGGTACCCAAGCGTGACAAAGCCTTGGCCATGGAAAGTGCAGTGAGATGTCAGCCCTGCAGAGAACCAAATTATTTCCCACAAGTTGGAAGGAAGGGGCTGGTGATCTTGTGCAGTCAGAGACGGGATGGAGGGAGACCAGCCAGGTCAAGTCCCTGCACATGGCAGTGACATGCGAGTATGTCAGGCTGGCAAGACCCTCCTGAGTCATGAAGTGATGACCCCAGACCCCTTCTGTGACCCTACACCACAGGATGGGCTGGCCAGCAGCGAAACAGCAGCAGTGTCTGTGCTCTTATTCTTTCAGGGGGTAGAGGGATGAGATCTTTATCAGCAAAGTAGCTTAACAATTCTAACAATAAATGTGTTGTCTAGCAGAAAAGTCCTGTGGGAAGCGTGCAGTAGAGGATTTTGAACAGAATAGGGGAAAGACAATGGGGAGTCTGATCTGATTTAGATTTGTGTTGGATTCAGAAGAATAATAAAGGGTGTGGAAGGAGCCTGAACCCACTCACTAGGAACTTGAACTGCTGTAATGTTACCACAAAAAAATATGCAATCTTCTAAGCAGTGTTGAACACAAAAGCATTGAAATCGGCTGCTGTGCTGTGTCTTACTGTTTAGACTATTGCTCATCCCCTCCCATGAGCAGCCAAAGCTGGACAGTAAATGTGGTCAGGCCACTCGGCAGGAGAGCTGTGGGCAGCCAAGAGCATTGCCAGCGCCTGGCGAGGACAACATCTGGGTCCTGCGTGTTCTCCTGACCCACAAAACAGCGATCTTCAGAGGCTGGGGGAATAGGGACAGCTCCAGAGAGGGATGGATTGAGTGCAGGATGGATGCACCTTTTGCCCCTAAATCAGCACCAGCACTGAAAGCCATGAGATGAGCTTCAGAGGAGAAAACCAGATGGGGGTGAAGCTTTTCTCTGCTGCGGTCAGTGTCAGCGTTACAACCCTCTATCATCTCACCATCTCTGGTCACCGTGTAAATGCACCAATCTTCATGCCTGCACAAGGACAGCAATTTGGGGGCAGGTTGGGGGAAAGGCCGACAGCCCTTTTTTGGTGTCCTGCTGGTCTGTAACAATAAATTTGTTCTTGAATTCATGCTGTGGGAGCCTTGAAGGATGGTTGCTCGGCCTCAACCACTCTGCCTGTTCCCTAGCCTTGTTGCAGTCCTGTCCCTAGGGCTCTGGCCAGCCCAGGATTAGGTCTCTCATATTTCTAGCTGGGATTTGCCAAGTGGAAAACTCCTCATTATGGTTTGGGAATCACTTAATGACACATGTACAGTGTAAGGAGGATGGGCAGCTGCCACAGTGATGGCTTGAACCCCCTGGACACCCAGCACCCAGATCAGAGAGGCTGCACTTCTCTGCTGGCATTAGGAAAATGAGGCAATGAGCCTCTTTCATCTTTAATCATCAGCAGTGTTGGTAGAAATACGATCTAAAAATGTTCAGCTTTCACAAGCTGCAAACAACATGCACAGCCCTACCATGTCTTAGTGCAGGGGTTTGTCACGTCCCCTCCTAACGGGCACGTTCCTTCTCAGTGATTTATCCCCAACTTTTCTCCAACCCCCTTCTGTGCAGGTGGCACGTGGGGGGCTGAGCTGTACGTCAGCCGCAGAGATGGGGGCTGAGCACAGCATGTGTCACAGCGTGAGGCATGCAAAAATGCACACCACAGAAACGATATCTGGAGAAAGACATCCCCATGCTGAGGTTATATTAAAGCCTGCGAGCCAGGAACAGCCTGTGTAATGTGCGTGTTGGGGGAGGACACAGCTGCAGTGGGAACAGAGTCAGTAGCACTGCATGAGTCGTAAAAAGTACGTTGCACTGGGCAGTAGTAATGGGGAGAGGGCTAGCCCTTCCTTTATTGACCCAGCAAACCCATCTTTGCTACCCATGTGCAGGAATACAAGGAGTTCACGAGAAGAAAGGGTTTGGAGACTCCCTGTGTGCCTTCCTAAAAATATATAATGACCTGACCATGGCAGAGAGACGCCACCACCACTTCTCGCATGGGCTATCACGTACATTTACAACTTTATAGCAGCGTGAGTGCAAAGGGTGAGGATTTTACAAACTGGCTCTTGGCCATGGGAAGCCTTGGCCGTGTAGAGCTGGTGACGTTTTCCCACACTTGGGCACTGGATGGTTGGCTGGGTTTGGGTCCCATCACACTCAGCCCACATTCTCCATGCTCTGGTTGCAGTCAACACCAGCCTTTCTCTTGACCTTGGCCAAAAGACTTTTCTAGCCACTGCTTACACAACCCTCTGAGGAAAGCGAGACCTCACTGTCCTGGTCCGGGACCAACACTTGTATGTCCCTTCAGCTACGCCCATGGTTCACAACCAGCTTAAGCCAATCTAAGACCACATTGTCACCCAAAGGTGTGGTCCTGCCTACTCCCTGCCCTGGCCACATGCTCCTGCTTGCTCCCTTGTGTCAGCACCACTCATCACGCAGCTACCAGCAAGCTGGATCGGTTTGGTGGGTCATTTTTCAGCCAGATGAACAGGTTGACCTGCCTCACCACGTGGTTTCACAACTGCTGGCCTGGCACAGTGGTGCACAGTGGTGGTGGCAGGAATGCAGAGCTGGGGTGGGGTGGGATGGGGAAGCAGGACTGCCCCTTTTGGCAGCTGGCCAGGGCTGGATTGACTAGAACTACTTGTGGAAACTCGCTTTTAATTTTCCCTTTGGTAAATACTAATAATTCTCTTTATTGGGGAAGTTGTGAGGCTCCATTGTGTTTTGGAGGCACTCTAACCACAGCATCTTTCTGCAGATCATAACCGAGTTAAGTGTGTTGGGCAAATAATATTTCAGCTGCTAACAGTCGAGTCAACAGCAGGGTGATCACCATTTAATCTTCTGTTTCGCAGGGGGAGACCACGCTGCTATTTTACAAACCCTTTTTCATCACAACAGGATTCCCTGAATCAAAGGCTCACAGGTGTGATTTTTGGCTGGAAACACACAGTTGCATTCCTAATAAAATGTATTCTGCTTTCCAAGCACAAATAGCCTTCAACTCCTTGCTGTTCAAGAGAATTGCTTTCCAGAAAAGGAAGGTGTTGCCTTCCCTCAAGTTCAAAGACCCATCAGGAATGTGGTGGTTAGGATGCTGCTAACAAAGCATCCTTCATTGCCAAGGAACAATTCCTAGTAGTTAACCAAGCAAAAATGCCTACAGGAGGCTAAAACCAGCAGAATTTGGAGGAAGAAGAAAAGTAAATTCAGCCCTGAGCAGTGAGAAGAGGGTTGCCTCTCCTTTTCCTTTTTTTGAAGAAACTGAATCAAAAAAACACTCTTAGCTCTAAGCAATGCCCCTTTCAAAACCGATGGAGTGAAACGGACATCTCTTTCAAACACAAGTTGAAAAGCTGCTGATCTTTGTAAGGATATTACTATATAATAGTCAATGGTTTTGCTTAGGTTAGATTAGATGTGCATAAAGATTCTTTCTGACCTTTCAGGCTACTCATTTTGTCATATGGAATTCTTTCAGAGTGCTTTCTTTTTATTACATCAAAATTCTGAAGAGAGGCAGTGATTTGTAATTCTCTAGAGGACTTTACATGGCCATACCAGCAGAAATGAACAATTTTATCCCACAGGGATGCGGGAATGTCATAAATGAGAAGCTTTCAATGTGCAAGATGTAAAGGAAGGCAGTTCCTTTCCCAAGAATGTGAAGTTGGCAAACCTTTAACAGTCAACTACGGTCTGATTTCAAATATCTCATAAGAGATCAAAGGGATTTGCTGCAAATTCATTTCTTGGGTGTTTTAGTATTGACAGATTTCCTTGCAGAATTTATACAAGCAGTGGATTGAGGCCAACAGGATCATCTGAGCCTGCAGATGGCCTGCTGGGGCATATCCTGGATTAAGGCAGGAAGGCAGAAATAAAAGGATGGAGCGGTCTTCCCGTGTGGGTGGGATTCATCTGTATCCCAGCACTGATGCAATGTCATTCTGAGGGAAGTCATAGAATAATTTCTGTTGGAAGAAACCCTCAAGATCACTGAGTCCAACAGTTAACCTAACACTGGCACTAAACCAAGTCCCTAAGAACCTCATCTACACATCTTTTAAACACCTCCAGAGATGGTAACTCCACCACTGCCCTGGGCAGCCTGTTCCAATGCCCGACAACCCTTTCTGTGAAGAAATTTTTCCTAATATCCAATCCAAAACTCCTCTGGTGCAACTTGAGGCCATTTCTTCTTGTCCTATTGCTACTTGGGAGAAGAGACCAACCCCCTCCATGCTCCAAGCTCCTTTCAGGCAGTTCAGAGATCAGAAGGTCTCCCCTCAACTCCTGTTCTCCAGCTGAACCCCCCAGGTCCCTCAGCCGCTTCCATCACACTTGTGCTCCAGCCCCTTCACCAGCTCCGTTCCCTTCTCTGAACTCGCTCCATCACCTCAAGATCTTTCCTGTTGTGAGGGGCCCAAAACTGAACACAGTCATTCACCCCAACTCTTTTAGGACAACTTCTCACCCTTAGGATATGCTGGGGATACCCTTAGGAGACAGAAGGTTAGAGAGCAGGGGACTGAGTGAGGCACAGAGCCCATATCTCAGCGGGTCCTGCTGACCAGGGTGAACCTCAGTGTCTGCGCAGGGTGGAGCTGAGCCCTGTTGCAATGCCGGTGCTGGCTGTTGGGGTTATTGCAGCGGAACTGCTCCAAACCTCCTTGGTCCCCTAGTGTGCCAGGAAATCTGGGATATGGGGAGCAGAGTGGACAAATGGAGAGGGCAGAAGTTCAGATAATGGCAACATTGAGCCATGTATCAACCTACAGGCCAAAGCTAAAGGAGAAACCGGTCCTTCTTCTGGAGCAGAGGGCTCTGGAGGGGAGGAGGGTTCTGCTGGGAGCTGGGGAGGTGAGGAGCTGCTGCACAAATCTGAAGCATGTGTTGTTTGTATATTCTATTCTGCAAAACCTGAGCTAAAAGGAGACTGTCCAAAAGTGGAAGAAAGTACCTCGTTGTCATAAATGCGGAACAGCCTTGGTCAACAATTCAGATCTAACATACCAAGAGGAACAGTCACCCTGGTCTTAGGGAGCACCTTGAAACCTTGAGGTACTTAATTTGGAGAGTTTTGTGGATTTTTTTTTTTTGCAAATACAAAGCAGGAGACTTTGTAAGAATCTTTCTGAAGTAACAAGGGGAGTCTGCTTAGGAGGTGCTCAGTTAGTTGAAAACAATGCTCTGTGCTAGATGTTTTTTGCTTAGAAAGCAGAAGAAACCAAAGAGAAGCCACTAGTGGAGCTGCAGCAACTTGGGGGTGCAGCTAGCAGAGCTGCTGTACAAAGCACCTTGGTATAGCGGGAAGGGGGGACAAAGGAGGGAAAGGGGAAAGGGAAATGAGCTGCCTGGAGGGGGAAGCCACCACAATTTGCTTCCCTCAGCAAGGCTGGGCTTAATGCCTTCTGCAGGCAAGGAAACAGCCTTCCACCGCTGCCCTTCCCCAGCCCACACTCGCAGCAGAGAGCAGGGTGATAAATCTCAGCAGAGAGACGCCTCCCCTCCACATTCCTGTGCGAACCTGCAAAGGATTATTACCTAAATATCTTCCTTTGAAATCAAAGCTAAACGTCCAGAGCTCCTTAATCCAATCCTGGCGGTGTATCAGGTCATGGAGCACAAGTCTCCTGATAATAAGAGATATCAAATGATATCATCACAGTAAAGAAAGGTCTTCCCCCAGTTACCTGGGGGATTCCTTCCCAAACATCCACACCCTTGTTTGCAAGCCAGCTGAAGGACAACGAAAAGAAAGAGGTTAAAGAGTAGCTCACCTTTAATTTATTCCTGAAAAAAAAGTTTACCGTGCCATATTAGATTACTTGCGTCTCCCGAAAGGCCCAGAACATTAATTGCACATGTTCACCACACTCCCCTTAGGGAAGAAGAAAGCCAATGTGATGCCAAATTCCTGTATCAGTTCGGTAACTCTGCTAAGCTGCTTCTAGTTATTCCAATTACAGACCTGATGTGCAATGTAACTGTTTTGGGTACTTGCCCTCCAGTTCCACCTGCGCAGAGCAGCCTGGCAGGATGAGTGAAACGCAGCACTGTAAAATACATACTCATTATCTTATTACCCTTTGCCAAAAATCCATAATGACTGAGGTCCAAAATACATTAAAAAGCCTCTGAACTGATCATTTACAGAAAATCACAGCGTCGTTGTAGTTGGGTATTTCTAGAGGTCAGCAGGTGTCATGCTGATGTGATGCATTTTGTGACACAGCCAGGAATGAAGTAAGAGCAGAGCTGAAACAGCCACACTGGTATCAAACATCAATACTTTAAGAAGCTGTTTTGTGAAACCAGAGGTTTCTGATGTACAGCCATGGTGAATATTAATAAACTTCTTAGAGCTGATCCAAGTTTTCCATCTTGGCTTTTTGCTTTGTGTTGTTTGCCAGACAACAACAAAAATTTCTTTAGCAGAGACAGAAATAATTTCAGGCATGATGTATACTTGTGCTTTGGGGGGATGAATAAAAACTGAAATTACAAAACACATATTCAAGTCTCTGTGCTGCTCCTGTTCAAACCACGCTGTCTTTGGGAATACACACATTCCTCCTTTTTTGGGTTGAAGACCTAACTAAGCTTTGCAATCCACTTCATGAGAGTTACTCCTTCTCATTGTCCATGCAACAAATTATGAACCTCTGAAATGAGACAGCACAGCATTTGCACATTGGAGGGCAATATAATAACCAACACAACCCATACATTCCTATTCCTGTTCCTCAGAGCTGAGCAAAGTGTGAGCTCACACCCTGCCAGGCCTGAGCAGCTAATCCTAGGATATTCTTCCACTTGTGGTGGTGTTTATTTTATTATTGTGTATGGCAACCAGGGCTGCTAATGAACCGAGAAGTGGGTGAGGAGAGAGGGAGAGCTGCTGACTGGGGGGCACAGGAGGGGTCCCCACACCTTCCCGGCATCCCTGCTCTCCCCTCCTCCAGGTCTGCGCCACTGGAATGCTACTGATTTCCAAGTCTACCATCTCAGTCCTCTACAGGCAGTACCTGATTTTTGTTATTTTAAAAATTTTATTACTAAATAATTGCTCTAACCGGGCAGATCTTAGTGAGATATTATGCCCATTCTCTGCATGTGCAATTCTGCTGATTTTGTTGGAAAATTGAGCTCCTTCCTGTTGCTGGTAACATTTGTTCTCAGGCTGAGAAGCGATGGCTGAAGGGAACTGAAACAATAGGAATCAACAAGCATTTGCATCCAGAGGGGTTTCTCTTCAATGCAATTCCACAAGCGAAACTAATGATGATGAAAAATGACGTAAGTGTTAATATTATCTCTGAGAAGAAGTTAAATTACACTAGCCTGGGGAGCTAAAAGAAGGGTTTAATTAAAATCTGCTTGTGTCAGCCTTCCTCCCTATGCATACAAGCAAAGGCTGCCAGGAAAATCCTCCTACAGAAAAGACAAATCCCTCTAAAAACCGGAGAATCCCCCAAAAACTAAAGCCTGAAAAATAAGAGCAAGCAGTTGCTTAGGGCCACCAGCTTCAGCCAGAGCCCCGAAAACTGGGGCTGGGCTGGGGCAGGAGCAGCCGGCACCCTCACAGTCATCTCTGGGGCTCCCCTCTCCCCTTCTTGGGGGGCTCAGGATGGCACGATGCAATCTCCTTCCCCTCCTGGGAAGGCTTTAAACACCACCCTGTGTGTGTGCATGTGTGCGTGGTTCCAGGGGTGCTCAACTCAAAAGCCAGGCATGCTCGGAATAATTATATTTGCTTTGATACTAAAGTACTCTTAATTTTATTTGTATTCTGCACATCTAGGGTGTTCTTGATTTTCTCAGTGTTCGTGAGGACTTGGACCATGCTTTGGTATTTAAAAGATGACAGGAACTATCATCTAGTAGATGAGGTCAGCATTCAGAGAAGGGAACAGAGCTGGTGAGGGGCTGGAGCACAAGTGTGATGGGAGCGGCTGAGGGACCTGGGGGGTTCAGCTGGAGAACAGGAGCTGAGGGGAGACCTTCTGATCTCTGAACTGCCTGAAAGGAGCTTGGAGCACGGAGGGGGTTGGTCTCTTCTCCCAAGGAACAAGTGATAGGGTGAGGGGAAATGGCCTGAAGTTGCACCAGGGGAGGTTTAGACTGGGTATTAGGAAAAACTTGTTCACAGAAAGGGTTGTCAGGCATTGGAACAGGCTGCCCAGGGCAGTGGTGGAGTCTCCAACCCTGTAGGTGTTTAAAAGATGTGTAGATTAAGTTTTTAGGGACTTGGTTTAGTGCCAGTGTTAGGTCAATGGTTTGATTCTATGATCTTGAGGTTTTCTTCCAACCAAAATGATTCTATGATTCTGTGATTCTATGTACTATTGGGTTAATGTCAGGAACGACCACCAACTGCAAACCATCTCGGATGATGTAGGGAAGGAAGAGGCATGGCAAATGCCCAGAAAAAAAGGCCTGCAAAGATCATAGAATCATAGAATCATTTCAGTTGAAAGAGACCCTCGGGTTTATTGAGTCCAACCATAACCTAAGCTAACTCTCACACTAAACCATGTCCCTAAGAGCCTCGTCTAAATGCCTTGTAAACCCCTCCAGGGATGGTGAGTCCACCACTGCCCTGAGCAGCCTGTTCCAATGCCTGACAACCCTTTCTGTGGGTTGGGGTGAAGGAAGGCAGAGTGGACCTGCCATGTCTTGCATCAAGAGTTAACAGCTTTTATTGAACGAGCTGTGGTGTGTGGAGGGAGAGCAGACGAGCTCTGAGGTGCACAAGCCCTCTCCTGTGCCTGCCCATCACGGTTGCAGCTCTGGGTTCAGCCCACTGAGGGCAGGCTGGAGAAAAGCACCAGCAAGTCATGGCCAGGAACCAAAAAGGAACTCCTGAAACCCGGTAGTTTCCATCTATGATCATTCCCCCTGGGCCAAGAAATGCTAAAATCCTATGAGGAAAAGAACATTCCCCAGGTAAAGATGAGGAGCAGAAGAGGTGATGGGAGCAATAAGTCTCTCTCAGTCAGTCTCCAAGAAGCCACTAGCAAGAGGGACCCAGCCCACCCCAGGCTCCACCTGGGACCAGGAGGAGGACAGACCTGAAGGATATGAAAGCCCCAAGCAGCAAAAATGAACTCAAAAGGCTGTGCCACCCACAGGAGGTGATTGCTTGAACCTTCATAGGCTTCTGAGCAGGAAGTTTAATTTGACCAGGAAGACTAGAAATGCCACAGTTGTACCAAGTGAAGGAGAAGACTTCTGAGGTGACAATGCCTTGTTCTGTACCCCTTTGCTAGGCTGAGGCAAGATGCCTGGAAGTGCTCATCTCCAGCAAACAGGAGTCATGTCAAGAGGCAGAGTGGCAGGTACTGTGACTTTCAGAGAGGATCTTGTAGACGTAGAAATTACCTTCTCCTGCTGTCCTACCTCAACTATACATCTACCATTATGTGTCATCTCATGACCATTTTTGGACCATAAATAGTTCTCTTTTTCATTATTCACATGAAAAGATCCCATCCTACTAGTGAGATTTGTCTGCCAATGGATGATGACTCAGTGTAAATAACTTTAATTTACTGCTTTGATTTATTGTTTTAACTTCCTGAGAGATGGGACTGTCACTCTTCCCTTTCAGAAGCTGTTCGTCATTTCAGACCAGACGATCTCAAGATCTGGGACTTGATTTCACAAACTTTTCTGTTAACCAAGTTATAATACCAGATGATAAGCTGCTGAATTCTTGTGCAATGAAAACAAACTTGTCTTGAAATTATGAGATTGCAACATCTGAAATTATTTACATTATTATATTTGGCTGAAACAAGAAAAATTTATTCTGCTGGGGTTTTTAATTATTCATTTGCAAATGTCACAATTAAGAAAAGCTGCAAAGGATGGGGATTGTGTATAATGGGAATTGTATGGTAAGAGTATAATGAATATTAGATGCTTCTGTCAAAGGGTCTGATTGAATAATAGCAAAGAAACTGGAGGAAAAATTCTTATGTACATCTTCCGGAGAGTGAAGAAAAATGCAACATGAAGAACTGAAGTTCACCCAAGTTCTGAAGCTGAGTAGAGAAGCAGAACCGAAGCTGATTTTTGCATTATAAGACATATTTGCTTTTAACCTCTAGTAGGCCACATATCTTCCCAGCAGGAAGACAACTAGTACTGAGAAGTTTGGGCAAATAGAGTGGTCTGCTCAGGTCCGATAGGTCCACAGAAGACGCTGGCAGCAGACCCAGGAGCTTTTAGACAGGTTTGTGGAAGCAGAAGAAGAATTGGTCTTCATATTAAAAAGCAACCTGCCCATGGAGACATCCAGGGAAGCTGAACACCTGTCACTGCGGTCCTCATAGGGAAGATGGCAAATTTTTGCTCACACAAATACATTTAAGTGTGAAAAATACCCTACTCTGGTAGGAGATGGACCTCATCTTGTGCAGGTATCAATGCTTATCTGGATCGCTGGAGCGCTCACTCTTCCTAGTGAAGACACCATTCGGTCAGGAAGAAATTGTACCAGCCGTTTAAAATCTCATTGAGCTGAAACCTGGACAGCAGAGTCATGCTGCATTTAATTACTTTTTCTTTGTTCCCCAGGAGGCTCTAGAACACACAGTTGTGCCGTGGAAGATTTAGGTCTACCACAGAAACAAGGTCCTCTACTTCTACGACTTTTTGATGCTCAGTTTTGGTTAGCTGAGGTTGGTTTCCACAAATGCCGAGTGATGAGCTTCTGTTCCTCAGCAGCAAGAAATATCTGTCCAAATTTCACTTTAGGTACCTAAAAATGAATTTAATCCTTCGGCACCCAGCTACTATTTTTCATAACATGCCAAAGAACAGACACAACTTCTGTTACCAAACAGATCACTTAGATCTTTTTATCCATCCCCACCACTACGATGCCAGGTTGCAGAGTAATTGCAGAGCGTATGTTTCATGGCTTGTGGGTGAACATATTATTCAACAACTTTTACCTGCTGAATTATTTGTTGTCTCTGTTTTACACCTTTGCTTAGCTTCTGTTCTTGGATCCAGTACAACAGCAGGACTGGAGGCAGCTATGGATGTGTACAGGTGAAAAGACTGTCCTGTCCCCAGAGAAGGCACTGTCCTATTAGCCATGGCATATGTCTGCTTTGTGTCAGCGCAGGAAAGCTAAGGGTCCCTTCTGCTATTGTTGTGGCATTTTCCAGCATAATTAAAGAGTTACAAAAAAGCACCAATTTAAAGAGAGCAGCTGGAGAGCTGTGACCACTGGTGTATGGAAAAGAGAGTGACAGAATAGGGCTACATTCAAAATGTATAGCTGGCCGCAAATTACAGGAACTTGCCATTATTCTTGGAAGGTTTTTAGTCTTCATGTAGAGTCCTTACCCAAAATAAAGCTTTGTGTGCGTGTTCTGAAGCCTGCAAAGCTCAGACAATAGCATTTTGCATCTGATACTCAGGCACTGAAATCAATGACAATCTCTCTTGGGATGAACCCGTCACATCAAACACTTAGGTCTGGCTGTGCCCAGTTGTTTCATTAGAGGAACTAATGGCCCATATGATTTGCTTTTTTGCCACTTTTGGCACACTTATTTCTGGTCTAAACACTTCCATTAAAAATAATCAAGAAATAAAACCTTTCTTCTTACAGTTTAGATATTACTTTTCTAAAGGTCGGTATTTAGCTATGTTGGTTGGGTAGAGGCTGAACGCTTGTACCATTGTGTTGCTGGACTACTGCCAAGCCATTGCCTTTCAGATACACATTTCATGTTACCACCTATCCCCAGTGTACTAGGTATTATAATCTCTAGGTACACTAGACCTCAACCAATAGCTATGGGACAGATAAGAAAAGCAGAAGCAAAGATAAACACTGTCATGCCAGAGGTATGTGATGCCACAGGGAATGGATGTTGAAGGTCCCAAAATAGCTGCATTACAATCTATTATATCTGAATATAGTGATATATCTATAATGATAATTTGTATCTCTCTATATATGAACTATAAAGTTTTGGATTTTTTGAGCCCTGTGTCTCTGGGCCAATATGCAGTCATGTTCACGTAAGGCTCATTACTGGTTTCCACTTGGACACTGAGCCGTTGACTGCAATTATTTGGATGTGGCCATGCAGGAAATTCCTTATCCATCTACTAGTCCAGACATCAAATCCATATCTCTCCCATTTAGAAGCAAGAATATTTTGGGAGACTGTATCAAAGGCCTTCCAGAAGTCCAGGTAGATTACATTAGTAGTTCTTCCCTTATCCACTGATGCAGTCTCTCCATCATAGAAGGACACCTCTATGGCCACTTAGGCACGATTTGCCCTTGGTGAAGCCATATCAACAATTGTCTTCTGGTTTTGCCTCTGGAGAGGGGGCGGCCATGGCTGTATCAGGTGGGAAGACTGCACAGCAGCTAGGCCTGGCTCGGTAAGAATGCACAATATCGACAGAGTTTGCTTTATCAAGGACATGAATGCAGCCGAGCCATGAAACAGCAGAGCTGCGATGTGTCAAGTCATAAATAACTCATCATGAGGAAAGTGTGCACCGTCTGGGCATGGAGCCATAGCATTCATCCTTAGATACGCATTCAAATCAGCTCCATTAGTATCATATTCTTCTGTAATTACTCCATTGATTCTAACTGTCTCTTATCTTCCCCCCAAGAGCCGTGAATACCCTTTAATTTACTGAAAGGCAGAAGGAAGGAGAATGCTAACATAACAGGCACACTGTGTTCAGAGTAAGGCTGTGGAGAACATGCAAATGGGACATGAAAGCCTATGAAGGCTGAACAGTACCAATTCTGCAGGTGCTAAACTCAGCAAAACAAAAAAACCCTACAGCTAATGGGATGCCAGTATTTACATATGTAGCAACATCCCAGGATCCTTGTGCTCACCCTAAGACTATAAGGGGTATGAACTCTTCAGTGACCCCAGGCTGTTCTATGTTGGTGATGAAACCCAAAACCTGTCAAGTTTCACGTGGTCTCCAATTTCCTAGCAGAGGTTTCAAAGTGCTCTTGTTACAATATCTTGTTTTCAGAAGTACCTTTCATGAAACTTCACAAATTCTCCTCCTTAATCCCCTTTAAATGAGGGTCTTGTGAATTCCAAGAACTCCCTGAAAGCTTTACTACTTCTGTTATTGTTGGCACACAGGAGGTTCATTACTACAAAGAGCTATTGGAATAGGTTTCAAGGCGAGAGAGGGCATGGGGGAAGCTCTTAGGCTGTCCCTCTTCACTCTGGTACACAGGAACTGCTGCAGAACAGCAGCTGAAAGCTGTGTGACCTCTCTGCAAAAGAAATAACTGAGCTGAGAAATGAAATGGTAGGAGCTAGATTTACAAAAAAAGAAAAAAGAAGAGCTTCTTGTCAAATAGAGGAAACTGCACCATTCTGGTTGGGGTCACATATGGAGTAGTTATGTATCAACTAAAGCATTGCCATGTGAGAGATGAAAGGGAAGGCTGCTGGGTGCGGAGTCCTGCAGGCAGGACAGGATGTTGGTGTTCATCGGTCTCAACTTCTCTGGACAAACCTGTTCCAGTATTTTGCCACACTCATTGTAAAGAATTTCTTCCTCATGTCCAGCCTGAATCTCCCCTCCTTTAGGTTAAAATCATCACACCTTTTCTTTTTTGCAATGGATAACGACAGACTCCAAAATTAAAAGGCGTAATTGCAGTTTTCTGTAAAACTGAAAATAAACCGCTTCCCACACAGAAGATAAATTTCTATTATCATCCTCATTTTGTTTTTTTGATCTTTCTCCAGCCAGTTTGTAGGTATGGTTTACATCCAAGGGATTCAAGTAATGCATTGCATCAGGGACTGGAGAGCTTGATTCCTCTCTGCTTGACATATATCCATGCAGATCAACTGTAAAATAGCCTGATCATGACTCATCACACATTTATGGGAGGGGAAAATGCCCATTGAATGGACATACAGGACTGCAAGAGACAAGGACAGTTGAGGTGGAGGAAACATAGCAGTAGCTCCCCAGGTGAAGCCCTACACTGAAGTTATACCCCATAGGTAAACTCCGTAAATGCATGGAAAATATGAGCAGTCCATTGAAAATAACGGAACTTCCCACAGTCAAACTCACAGGTACTTGTGGTTTTGTAGTACCAGCTCCCAGTGACACAATCCTCGGGAGGATTCCTGGCACTGCTTGTGCTCTCCTGGGAAAACAACCAGTGATTGTGTTCAGCTCGCCCCAGGTGCTGGATGATCCCACGGGTCTGCGTGTCCAACTGCTGAAGGAAGCATTTGAGGCAGACTTTGGGAGTTGTTAAGTATTTTGATGACGAGTTAGCTGATAAAAATTAGCAGGAAATGAACAGCATTACTTGGTGAAGGGCAACTGGTTGCTATGGAACTGTTTCCTTTGCTTATCTTTGCTAAGGTTTCACTCCACCCCTCAGCGAAAGAGGATTGTGGTCATTTTATCAGTGTGACTGTGGAAAAAGCATGGAGACAATCTTTCTCCAGCACAACAAGCAAAAGCTAACTTAATTTTGTCCAAACATACTCTGGTGCAAATTTCCTTTAATTTAAGCAAATTAAACCCAGAGGGTAAACCCCATCCTTTCACAGTGCTTGAGCTGGGCACTCAACTATGTGCTGTGGTTGCCAAAGAAACATTAACACCCTTGGCTCCTCCATCATGTGCAGGAGCTTAGCACCTCAAATAAAATGTTGTCATTTATTTAAGTTACATTTATATTTTAACGCTTTGGCAAATTCAGCTGGGAGATTATGGCCTTGGTGACTTGGCCAGATCCCACCAAGAAGCTTGAGAGAGTCCTTGGACAGGATTAATCTTTTTTCAACTCTGTTTCCTTGTGCTTTACCACCAAAACCTCTCTTAGTAGTGTATGCTACTGTAATGCTTTCCCTTCATTGCTTCTGCTTAATCCTGACCCTCTAGCTGGCAGCTGTCTGGGGAGAGTGCGTGTGGGCCGGGAGTTCTTGACTCTCAGTATAAACAGCACCTAAGTGAAACCAGACTTTCTCATTACATTTTTTCTTTGCTTCTCACTCCCACATAAACACAGAGGTAATGCCACTGCGCAGCGCGGAGCCTGTCATCCTGGCCAATGCACAGCTTGTTTACTTCCGTGGTCTGTACACATGCAAAATAATCCATCCTAGTAGCAGAAGTAGCAAGTTTGTGGCCTTTCAGCACTTAAAAGGGGCAGATAAGAAAGATGGGGACAGACATTTTAGCAGGGCCTGTTGTGATAGAGTAAGGAGCGATGGTTTTAAACTAAAGAGAGTAATTCAGACTAGGCATGAGGAAGAAATTTTTTACACTGAGGGTGGTGAAACGCTGTCCCAGGTTGCCCAGAGAGGTGGTGGATGAACCATCCCTGGGGACATCCCAGGCCAGGCTGGACGGGGCTCTGAGCAACCTGATCTGGGTGAAGATGTCCCTGCTCATTGCAGGGGGGTTGGACTAGATGAGCTTTGAAGGTCCCTTCAACACAAACTCCTCTATGATTCTGTAATCGTCTTGCCACTCAGATCAGTTCTGGTCCACAGCCTGGTAAAGTCATTGCAAGTCAATAAGGTACCAACAGCCTGTCTGTTGACATCCAGAGACTTGAAAATGAGCTTCACTGGGTCAAATCCACTCTTTAGCTTCACTACCCAAACAACTAATTTAGGCATCAAAAAGGCACAGGTGAAAAAGAGACAAAGATACGCATTCAAGGTTTGAAAGTAGCTATAAGGTCCTCTGAAGAGATCTACCTACCCTAAGATATGACTGACAATTCACATAGGAAATCACAGCTGAGAATTATTTCAGTGAGGCTCCCCAGGTGCAATGAGAAGCACAGCATACTTCATCAGACATATAATTCCCAGGATCTCTCATTTAAGGTATCAACTCCTGTTTTTCTGGTGTCTCAAACAGCTTGAAAGGGAAGAAATTATTCTGCAATGCATGGGATGATACTTGGGTTTCTTTTGTTTCAGGAAAAAAACCCAGCTGAACTCTGAAGGTCAACAGAGTTCAAGTCAGGTGAATAATATTGGTAGAAGAAAGAGTCACTAATACGCTTTTGTCAACATGAGACATTTATTGGAGTCATAGCACAGTTGTTGGTTCAGAACAATAAGGCTTTCTCACAAGTTTCTACCCCAGAGTTTATCAGTGGCTAAAACTGGACTTGGAAATAAAAGATGGGAAAATTGTTGGTGTTGTAACTGTGGCTGAAGGGCTAAGCCAGCAAGTTTTGGTGTGTAGTTCTGGCAGCTTTGATTTACAGCCTTGTAAAGTCTGATAAGACCCTGCAGGCAGCATTCAGAACACAAAAGGATTAGTTCTTTACATGTCAGAATCAGGACAAACAGGCTAGACATGGAGAACTTCATTGACATTGAATCATGCTTTATTACTGAGGCAATCTCTAAATATTGAAATTACAGTTATTTACAAGCACATTGCTGCCACAGTAATACGTGACCAAACAAGTCTAACTCAATCTCTTTGGTAATTATATTCAAATCTAATTTTTGTTGGGATCATGTTTATATCGGATTTAAGGTTGGCTCCATCTGGAGTGCATACAGTCTTCTCATAAAAGAAATAATTGATCAAATTCTGGATTTGGTTACATGCATGCAACTCCATTGTAATCCAAAATATGTGACTACATGTCCCAGTGGGGAGGGTCAGCTGGAAGATCCCGTTAATTGGTATATTATGTGCTCAAATTAGAATTTTATGCTGCTATTAGTCAAAAATGGACTGATCCTCTGCTTGAAAAGGATTATGCTGACAGGTAAACAGCAGGTCTCTTGGTGCTGGAAGTTCCCAACATATTTGTTGTTAGCCCCTTGCCAATGTCATTTTGAAAGTGAAAAAGACAAAAGAGAACGAGCATTTTTCCTGACATTACTTCAACTTTTGTTAAAGAATTTGATACAAGAACATTAATTAAGAGTCTCCTGAACAGAACTATGAGATTCCTGTCTTGACATAGAACGTTTCCCTTTTGCAACTTAGCAGGCGTATGTTATTTTAATTTATAGATTTCAGCATGATCGCATATAAAAAAGGACAAATTTTGCCTGGTTTATAACTGCAGAAACTGAGATAAAATGGGAAGCTCAGATCTGCCAAAGAGGATGGAAATTTGTGTCTTTTCCATTGGGCCTCACTGTCTCCTTTAGCAATGTTTGGATGTTATTGTTTTAGGAAACGCGTGAGCTCTGCTTCGAGGACCAAAAATGCCTCCAGCCCTTGTCCTCAGGCAGCCCTGTGCTTTCTCTTGTCCTTCCCTCTCCACCCTCCCACCAAGGCCACCCAGGCCCTGGTCATGGAGACCCAGTGCTCTTCTTTCTCTCCTTGTAGCCCTGTGTTCCAGTCCCATCACTTAGATGCACACCAGATGTCCCGTGTGCCTCCCACAAGCTTTTCTCTTCATCTTCTTCCTCCCTCTCACGCCAGGAGCTCTGTGTGTGGTCCACAGCCCATCACACACCATGACCATAACTGCCCTCTCTCTTCTTCACAGGGTTCTTCTCCACTCTCTGGTGCAGTCCCATCGCTGGGACCCTCTTCTTCCCCTCCATATTTATCATGTTTTTTCCTCTTTTTTAGCAGAGAGACAAAACCCCCCAGTATCTCATAGAATCATAGAACAGTTTGGGTTGGAAAGAACCTTCAAAGCTCATCACAGGTTGGCACTTGCAGCCTCCAGAGTCTTTGCTCTGCTGGAAGAGTTTATCTGGGACCCAAGCCAAGCTAAACCTTTACTCGGTATAAGTACCAGGGTCATGAGCATCCTCCTCTCTTTCCAAAAGGTCCTCGAACCAGATCTGTAGCTGACATTAGAGAATGTCTGAGAAGACATTAGAATCATCACAGAATAATTAGGGTCGGAAGGGACCTTCAAAGCTCATCCAGTGCCACCCCTGCCATGAGCAGGGACATCTTCACCCAGATCAGGTTGCTCAGAGCCCCGTCCAGCCTGGCCTGGGATGTCTCCAGAGATGGGGCATCCACCACCTCTCTGGGCAACCTGGGACAGTGTTTCACCACCCTCAGTATAAAAAATTTCTTCCTCATGTCCAGCCTGAATCTCCCCTTCTTTAGTTTAAAACCAGCACTCAATGTCCTGTCACAACAGGCCCTGCTAAAAATTCTGTCCCCATCTTTCTTATTGGCTTGTGTGTCATAGAATCATAGAATAGTTTGGGTTGGAAGGCACCTTCAAAGGTCATCCAGTCCAACCCCGCTGTCATAGAGAGAGATGTACTCCTCATGTGTGTGGGATGTCATGAGAGTCACCAAGACCCCACAGACCCTGGCAGGGAGGTCTCAATGCTGAGGGGCAGCAGAGAGCCCAGTTCCTGGTGTGACAAGGAGTTTCCTCTCAGCCCTCCCCAGTGACAGGAAAACATCAAGGCACATAGAATAAGATGTTCAGCAGGAATTTCAGGGCAGGACCACACATCATCCCAATGGATGTTTTGGTAGCCTGTTCTTTAAAAACCTGACAAAGCAGTGATGGACGATTTGATATGGTGACTTGGATGACTGAATAATTTGAATCACCTAGGTTGTCCACAGCAGCGGGGCCCATTCCTTGTACTTGTACTTGTACTCCTAAATTTGACTATGTGTACTCCCAGAGAAACCGCTGGTGCAGGTCACTCAGCAGAGTCCCTGCTCCACCGCCGCAAAGGCATGGGAGCATCTTTGGACCAGTATGGCGTCCGGCCTTCAGCATTGCCTGCTCCAGCACCACTGACCTGCGGAGGTTAGAGATGTCTATGTCAAATGTAGGGAACCTCTTGTGCTACAGCAGACACTTAAGGGATGAGATAAGTGTTGGCAGTGGCTTTGATAGCACTGAGAAGAGCAGCGGATGAGGAAAGGCAGGGTGAGGTGGTTGGAAGGCAGCAGGAGGGGAGAAATTGTCACCAAGAGCTGTAAAGCCAAAAGCACCACCAGCCACATTGCTGTCTTAGTGACAGCAAAGAGATGCACCAGTCTGATCCTGTTGCCTTGTGTTTATAAGCATTATACATGCATCAAAATCCACATATCACACAATGACAGAAACATTGAGTGGAAGAAGCATCTTGAGGTCTCTTATCCAACCTTCTGCTCAAAGCAGAACTGCTGCCAACACTACGTCATTCAGTCCTGGTTTTGTCCTGCCAGGACTTGAGATCCTCCAAGCACAGGACCCCCCATCATTTCTGGGTGACCTCTTCCCATGCTGCACTACCCTCCAGGTGAGAAAGCCTTTCCTAACATCCAGCCTGAGCCACCCAAGAGGAAAAAAAAATAGAAAATAAGCAAGTGAAAATGCAGAGATGAAGGAGAAAATGTGTTGGTGAAGGAGAACTTGATAGCATCTGGTTGGGCTCTTTGAATGACAGCCAGACTAAATACACTTACTCCATCCCCAGATAACGATCAGCTAGCTCTTCTCAAAAACCTCACGTGAAAGAGAGATCCCAGCATCTCTATAGCCAGCCCTCCCCTTTACACTGGAGCAAATTACTGCTCTCAAGCAGCTCTAGTTGTTCCTTATACTTTACATAGGGGTTGTGGTTGATGACAACAGGACTGAAACGGTGGTGTCCAGATCCCCCAGCTCCGGTAACAGCAGCATAACCCACATGGAAACCCTGATTCTGATAATTTTCTTAATTCCAGCAGATATATCTCATATTAAAGCTTTTTCTAACATTTCTTCTATAAGGACGAATATCTTCACCAGACACAGTGTTGCCTGACTGTGAAGGGGAAGCAAGGAGAGGGACTCTAAATACATGTGATTTGGCATGGAAACTGGTAGAGGAATGGATTATTAAAATAAAAGCTGTGCTATAAAAAAAGTTGAGTCACACATGTGGCTTCTATTCCTCAGTGTTTATTGGGGAGAAAAAAAAGCATGCGATCTCCAGTTACCTAACCAAGAGAAAATGAGAACAGCACTATTTGCCCATTACTATTCATTATTTTAGTAGTATCGATGGCAAAATGCCCGATTTTATGTTCTTCTTATTCAGGCAGGAAGAAATTGAATTCACCAAAACTGTACCAAAGACCTTTCTGCTGCCTCCAAGCACACACAGGCTAAAAGTAAGAGGGTGAAAGGATTCTGCAGTTACCGGGGCCGCAGCTCTGAGGGACCTGGCTGAGGTGGCAAAAACGCAGCGTTCACTCAAGTCAGTGGAAAAACGAAACACATGTTCATTTCAAGGGATTTGGGATCGGGTCCAAAATAAGTGAGGATCACTGAAAGATAGGAAGATGACTGAACAAAACATACGCGGTATTATTACAAACATCCCCTAAGGCTTCTGATAATAGTGCAGGAAAGCTGTAGCTGTCGTATTGTATTATTTTAATACGAGGAGCCATTAGTCCTTTCTCAACTGCATGCCAATCAATACAAGATAAATGCTCCTATGGATTTTTTTTCCTCCCCTTTTTATATTTTCTTAAAGTGAGGCACTTCTCTTACCTTGTTGCAGAGTGACTTCTAGAGCAACTCACCTTTGGCACGTGGATGATGGATGGTCTGGGGATGTGAGTGCAGAGCGCAATAACCTCATGGCTTAGCTCGTTAGCAGCAAACACCGATGACTCTGTGGTAGCAGACATCGGCTGGGCAGCAGTGTGATTGCTAGAACCGCTGCTCGCACGGATGTGTTTTGCAGAGTATCTGCTGACTTTGAACATCTTCTCGCTGGCCTTCTCTCCCCTGTGCTTGGTGCTGCTGGCTGCTGTCACAGGTGGCTGCAGGCACACTGCTGAGGTCCCCTTGGTCTCCTCCTCCTCCATGGCTAGAGGGCTTGCGTTGGGCTGGTCGAACGGAGTGTTTTCGTGTGTGTTTCCAAAGCAGGCGAGCAGGGCTGAGCAAGGGAAAGGATGCATCTTGGATGACAGGTTATCGGATCCGCTTAGCCTGCTTTCCACATCCGCATAATCAACAGGCTGCATTCACATCCAGAGGAGCGCCCAAAATGAAAGCCCAGGCATGATGTCATTCCAGCCTTCCTAAGAGACAGCACCCCCTTTTCTGCTGTCAGGAGCATTCAGGAGCGGGGTACCACACCTCCTGCTCTGTCCTCCACCAAAGTCAGCCCACTACCTCCACCCGGCCGCCCACTCCTATTGTCTGCAAGCCAAAGAAGCACAGACGGAATGAAAACGTTTGCAACCCTTGCATGCTCTTCCCCCGGAGCTGTCAGCAGCTAAACAAAGCCCTCACAATAGCCCCATAACCCTGGCGGGCTACGGTTACAGGAGCGGACGCTACAGCATCAGGCAGTCCTCAATCAATAGTGCCACGGCCTCAAGTTACCTGGCGAAAGAGGCATAAAGATAATGTAGCCCGAGCTCTCCAGCCATAACAGCATCAACACATGTATCGGTGTCATCATAACAATCGTATAATTGGTTCCAGTTACGTCGCTTAGATATTTATTAGCAGTAAAACGCCAAATCGCTCATCTATCACTGCTGTAGATCAAAAATATACTTTCAAGCTCTGGCTGGGCTGTTCGTTGTTAAGAAAGGAAACTGAGTGGCTGTTTTGTTGATGGAGGAGACGATAGGGTGCTGTGTGGACACCCTGTGTCCTGTCCAGCACACACTCCAGGATCTGCCCCTGCAGTTCTTTCTCTGTCCATGCAGCTTGTTCCCCACCACACAGCATCACTTCTCCCAGCTCCTCTCAAAGGCACCCGCTGCTCCTCCATTCCCCGGAAAAAACAGGGAAGCATCCTGTTAAAACTCATCTGCCATCAGGCGGGCGTAAGGAGAGACGTTTCCTTTTTCAGCGTGCAGTGGCTGGATGCTGGCTGTTAAAGCAAAAATATGTGGGAAGTGAGGAAAGGAGGGAGAATTTGTGGTAGGAGCATCTGCCTCCAAAAAAATCCCAGTTCTTTCTTTCTTGTGCTACCACAAGCTTCCTGTGTGATAGTGGAGATGTTATTTGATCTCTCTTTCCATCTGTAAAAAGGAGGAGAGTAATCACGTCTTTTTTTCCACCCACTATACATATCCTGTCTCTTTATAAGAGGTAATTAACTCTCGAGGCCAGGGGCTTGCACTTATTTGCTTTTAAGCTGCTGATGCAAAAGATCTCTGAATTCAAGTGTGGTGTCTACCTGCTAAGAGCATCTGAAGAGAAATCATGAGTTTCAGTCTTTCCCAACAAACCCATACTCTTCCATTTATTTTTCTAGCTTGATTTGTTGTTAGATATTGTTAAATGCTTGTCACACTCTTCTTGTAACTGTGTCTTTCATCTTACTGTGAGGCTTGACACTGAGCAAAAATGTGATATATTAAGAGAAAGTCACGTTTCCAGTAGCTCATAAGGAACCAAAGCGCAGAAGGTTGAGGGTTAAATTCCCACTGTGGCATTTGTCAGTGCTCAAAGCAAAACAATCTCAGGTCCCTCATTCCCCAATAACCTGGTCCTTCTCTTTGTACCCCTTCCTAACCAACATCTCTTGTAGTCAGCTTGTCCAAATGGCCAGTGTTTGGCTTCAGAAAGGGCCAAAGTGACATTCTGAGCTGCAGACGCCCTTGCTGTCCTGTATCACTTGCTCCCTGATTTGCAAATATTGCCAGGGTGGGGTGAGGACCGCACAGCTTCTGGGGTGAGAAAGGTGTACCTAGTGATCTTAAAAAGCTTGAAAAATTGTAGAAGAGGATCTGATAGCAAAGGCAGAGGAGCGAAATGTGCTGAAAAACTGGAAATTCTTTAAGTGAAGTGTATTAACTGTGCTATAGTCATGGAAGAGGACTCAGGACCCATCTTGTTTCACTTGTGAGGTCACCGATCTCAGTACTCCCCTTCAGCAAGTGCCAGGAGACAAAAGACTGGCTGTGCAGACACGCAGCAGCTTCCCCTTGCTTTGCTTCCATCCGAGTGGACACAGCTCGTCTGGAGATGGATCCATGGATCTGTTTGGCACCCACCTGGATGCCTTGCTCTCTGTGGGTGCCTGTCTGAACGTTTTGGGCTCTGCTTTGAGCAGCAAGTAGATAAAAGATCACGTTTGTTTGCCTGTTTGTTTGTTTTTCTCTGAACTTTTACATCATCACTTCAGTCCTTCACTGGATCTGACCTGGGATGCTTCTTTCCCTTGGTTTCTAATTTATCAAAAGTAGGTAACAGAACTTCTCGGTCTCAGAGCTGTTAAATGTTGTGAGTTGTTCCAGTGTCACAGCACTGCAAGCCTGATAGGATCAGTCTCTCAGACCAGGGAAGTTCAGAAGCTGAGGAAGTACCCCCAGGCTCAGATATTTGAGTTTTACAGACCCGCTGAAGAGGTGAGGGTGACCCTGTGTCACGGAACAAGTTTTCTCATGTGATTTCTAGGAGCTCCACTCAGTCCTGGGCCCCCACAGCACAATGGGCACAGGCAAAATGTTTTCAAGAGATTACTGAAATATTCAGGTTCTCAGAAGCTCGGTTTGAGTCTAGACATAAACAAAAGTTTAGAGACTTTCTTATTTCTTGTAGAGCAAGTCCTTTCTAAATACATTTCCCTTTACTAATCCTTAAGCTTCATAAAAATGTCTGAAACTTGTAAAATCCTCTAGGAGGTTTTTCTGTATTATCTTCTAAAATCAGCTCTACATTTCCAAGTGTTTATGTATTATCCTATGATTGAGCTAGATATGGCACCACTTCCATACTTGATGTCTTAGTACAAGAGAATGTTGATACAATCATTTCACCATGCCTGCATTAAACAAGGGAGCTCAAGTGCTCTCCGCATGTCCAGAAAATGCTGGATATTGGTTGCAAAAAGGTTTCCTAGCCCACCATGGCTGAGACTTCAGGTGTGGATAGACACCAGACAGGTTCCATGGCCATGACTTGTCCAACCAAGAAGCAGGACTAACAGATCAAAGGAATAATTGCTTTTATCTGGGCAGCATTTCATGTTTAGATGTAAGCAGTAATTTCGAAGTGATGCACAACTAAGACTTTGGGCCATCTGACACATCTTTCATTACACAATAAGGTGGAATTAAAATAATTATTTCGGCAAGTTAGTCAGCCAACAACCTGCATTCGATTCTTTCCAGGCCTTCAGCTGGCCATGCCAGCCTTTCTTTAGCTTTTTCTGAGTTCCTTGCGAGTTTAAAGGGACACCAGTCTACATGAGGGCCAGCTGCACAAGTGAGCCATGACCACTTAAAGTCACCGTGCAGCACGTGCCTGTGTGGAGAGGAGTTGTTCTAAGAATCAGGTGTCCCCATGCATTGCCTCCAAGGTTGCTCAGTGCCTCTTTGCTGTGAGAGCCACAGAGATGCTTTTTTCTAGTCAACAAAAAGGGCTAAATGCTCCACTGTAACTCTAAGAGAAGTGATCAGGGCAAGGCTAATTAACCCATGAGTCTTGTCCTGAGTTAAAAGACATGAGAAATCTTCACAAGCAGAGAACGTCCAAAATTAATTGGTGGTGACATCAAATAGGTGACGGCCATGAGCCACATCAATCAGATACAGGCCCAACCTCCTCACAGCTTGGGGCTATTTGGTTTTGGCCTAAGCCCATCACGCTAGCTAATGCTAAAGACACAGTTCAAGCTTTATTTAGTTCAAGCAGATCTCCTTGCACAAATCAACCAACCATGCTAACCAGATTTTTATGTGTGATGAGATATTATTAGGACAAGTGACAAGACTTGCTTTATTTCTCCTAAATTTGCTCATAGATTAATGACGAGCTAAAATGTACTGGCTTAACACCTCAGCAAGCTGGACACGTTGAGTAAATGGAGAAGGTGAATTTCATCTAACTCTTGACCTGTCTTCAGTATTATTCCTTCAAGATAAATTTTTCCTTCACGTGGTTGATATTATACTCTCTTCTCAGCAGGAGACATGGGGTCAGATTTATTATAATATTTATTATTTATTACAATATTATAATTTATTATTATTATTTATTATAATGTTTATTTATTTAATAGCTTAGGCTCCACACACTTACAGCAAAGACTAAGCCTAGCTGATTATCTTACTTTGCAAGAGCCAGTTTTACAGCGGGCTTATATGTTGTCCCTTCTTGCGCACCACGGTTCCCCTGCAGTAGCACTGACTCTCCAAACATCTCCCAAATGTACATTGGTCTGTCTGGTGGAGGTTTGCCATAGCTCGGTGTTCCCCAGCATCTCCTCTTCCTCATCCTGCCATAAGCCCCAGCCTCTGTCTGCTGCCTCTGTGCTGCCTGCAGAAGGAATTATGTTCATTGCACCAATGTAAGTTAAATCTGAGCTGGTGATGGTGAGTAGAGCTCCACTGCCTTCAAATTAAGTTAAGAGGGTCTGAAAGGGAGATCGGAGGAATTAAATCCAATCTCCAACTACCTCCTCTACCTCCTTCTAACTGTAGCTGAAAACCAGCTGAGCTTCTGGCTTCCCCTACTTTATATATACTTTCTATATACACAATATATATATGTTCTATAGAAAAAGATCAGTAGGATGTGAACAGAGTCTACCTAAACCATGAAACAGAGCTAGGAACAACTTGGCACTACTTAGATGGAGCTTAATGGAAGGAAGTTCAGAGACAAGCAATGCGGATGGCAGAGGGACCAGCTCACGAGGGAAGGTTTAAAGAGCTCAGCTGGACATGTAACAAGAAACCAATAAGATAAGCAGTAAGATAAGATGCTCTGTGTTTATCTGAGAAGCATAGGGATTGATGTTAAAAAAGAAGCTCATTATGGCAGTCAAAACACTCCCTAATAACTTAAAGCTTCTTTCATCTACAGTTGTAGACATCCCTGGGTTAGAGAAACCATTAGGCTCATACAGTTATAGCAGAGCCCGTATTTCTAGACATGTCAAATTTAGGCTGATTAGCCAAAGAATTTACATCATAGTAAACCAGTTTTTAAAAATGCACAGGAAACTTTCTGAGGTGTTTTTTTTTTTACTAATTTTCTGAAATATCTAAATATTTTGACACTTTTAAGACTTAATCAAAATGTCTGATGCTTGAAGAATTCCAGCTGACTTTACAGCTCAAACATTTAACAGAAGTGTCCCTTTTTGTCCAAAAAAACCTCCCAAAACATTCCACTGGAAATCTGAATTCTGACACTGTTGAGCGGGCCTGTTCAGTTCCAAAATGTTGCTCCTGGGAGGCTGCAAAAACCTCATGCCTTGGAACACTTAAAATCCAAGAGGACTAAACGATCAGCTGGAGGTAGACACTGAGTCTTCATGGGAAGGGTTATCATTTTGGGGGGCAATGAAAATGCTTATCCTGTTAAGGGATTCATGCTGACCACTGAGTAACTGGGAAAAAATGCAGGCAAAAAGTAAACCCAGCTGGAGTGGTTACAGAAGGCTGGAAATTGAGGGCTAAACTTATGCCCTTTTTAATAAATTGTGCTGTCCTACTGCAGCATTTCAGAATAAAAAGGTTGATTCTATAAAATCTGGATGGATACATGTGTGCATTCTTAATAACACAAGAGAGTTGTTAAGGTTTTCTATTTTTGGCCATGCAAATAACATTCTTACCAAACCAAAGTCCTGGACCTGGGAGCCAGAAGCTCTTGCAAACCAAGTCTTGAGTCTGACGTTGAAATGGGTACAATGGAGATGATGATATTTGTTCAGCTATCTTCCATCTGGGCAGGTTGCTTCCATCAGTGAAAGCTGGGAAAATCCGAAGGCTGCTTAATCAATTAGTTCTTTTAGTAAGTATTAGTAGTTTCCGAGGTGGAGTTAGAGCTGCCTTCTTTTAGTTATGTGTATACATCCAGCTGGCTTGACAGCAATTGAAATAAAACTTCTGTCTGAGCACAAGTTGTCCTTGAGACTGTGAAATCCCTTCAGTCTGTAGTTTAAAGGATTCATGATTAAAAGCCACATTATTGTTTTAAATGCCCTTTCATGCACTTGAAGCTCCTGAGCCAGAAGGACATTTCAATGTAATATAATCAACACTTTGTAACAGATCAGGTTCATTTAATTTTTGCACATTCCTCAATAACACAACCAGCCTTCACAACCTAATACATTTATAGCAATTTTCCACTTTTTACTCTCAACCACTGATGTTAACATGGTGTGACTGCCAGCATTATGTAAAACAAAAGAGCGATGACAAAGCACTTTCTTAGCTTTAGTGATCTTACTTTATACAAAGGTTTCTTTTGAATATACTAATAAGCATTCTAGCCTCTGTGCAGCCCTTTTAACATAACATAGACTTGCCTGATGGCCATTTTTTAGTAATCATCCCAAAGGACAGGTCACCTTCAAGAAATAAAAAGAAAGGGGATTCTGTTGTTTGATCAAAACTTAGAATCATAGAATAGTTTGAGTTGGAAGGGACCTTCAAAGTTCATTCAGTGCCACCCCTGCCATGAGCAGGGACATCTTCACCCAGATCAGGTTGCTCAGAGCCCCATCCAGCCTGGCCTGGGATGTCTCCAGGGATGGTTCATCCACCACCTCTCTGGGCAACCTGGGCCAAGGTTTCACCACCCTCAGTGTAAAACATTTCTCCCTCACAGCTAGTCTGAATTTCTCTCTTTAGTTTAAAACCATCACCCCTTGTCCTATCGTAACACACCCTGCTAAAAAGTCTGTCCCCATCTTTCTTATTGGCCCCTTTAAGCACTTTCAGTGCCACAATAAGGTCTCCCTGGAGCTTCTCTTCTCCAGCTGAACACCCCAACTCTCTCAGCCTGTCCTCCCAGCAGAGCTGTTCCAGCCTCGGATCGTTCCTGTGGCTCCTCTGGCCCCTGTCCAACAGATGTGTCCTGTGCTGAGGACCCCAGAGCTGGACCAGCACTGCAGGGCGGTCTCACCAGAGCAGAACAGAAGGGCAGAATCACCTCCCTGACCTGCTGCCCACGCTTCTTCACAGCATCACAGTATCACAGTATGTTTGGGATTGGAAGGGACCCCAGAAGATCTTCCAGTCCAATCCCCCTGCCGGAGCAGGAACACCCAGATGAGGTTACACAGGAACATGTCCAGGTGGGTTTGAATGTCTCTAGGGAAGGAGACTCCACAACCTCCCTGGGCAGCCTGTTCCAGTGTCTGTCACCCTCACTGAGAAGTTTCTTCTCAAATTTAAGTGGAACCTCATGTTCCAGCTTGATCCCATTACCCCTTGTCCTATCATTGTTTGGCAGCCTCAAAAATTATCTTAGATGCAGCAGGCGCATCTCTGCACCCTCATGGCCTGATCCAGTGCCCCAGAGCTGTTCTCCATCCTCCTAGTTGGCTGCAAGGCGACTGCTCTGCTTGCACAGATTGGCAAATGGATGTCGCATATTACCAGATGCCCTTTTGCAAATGCATGAGCTGAAGGCTACTATCCCAGTGTGGATTTTCTCAAACAGCTCTGATGTTTACAGCATCAACATAACTGGTGTGAGAAAGGGGGGGTCTCAGCCTTCCCTTCTCTGGTGTGCAGCGGTGTTAGGGCTCCCCGCAGCAATGGGCGAGCTCTGCTCTGGTGCAAACAGAAATGCCGACCCAGCCCAGCCTGGGGGAATAGTTCTCTGGCTGCCCCTTTCCTGCTCCGCTGGCTGAGCCAAGCCCGCTTCCAGTTGCACACCACAGATGGCTAATTAGGATCATGGAGAGAGGAAATTGCCTCTGTGGCCTTCTGTGCAAGGAGTGGGCTCTTCGTTATGCAGATGAGATCTGGCTCTGTGCAGACACAGGAAAATGGACGGAGCCCACATATTGCAGCCAGAGGATGGCACAGGACAGAGGCTAAGGCACAGTCCTGCCCTCGGGGACAAAGAACCTGATTTTCTCAGAATCACAGAATGTCAGGGATCAGGAGGGACCTCAAAAGCTCATCCAGTCCAATCCCCCTGCCGGAGCAGGAACACCCAGATGAGGTTACACAGGAAGGTGTCCAGGCGGGTTGAAATGTCTCCAGAGTAGGAGACTCCACAACCTCCCTGGGCAGCCTGTTCCAGGCTCTGTCACCCTCACCGAGAAGAAGTTTCTTCCCATATTTCAGTGGAACCTCCTGTGTTCCAGTTTGTACTCATTGCCCCTTGTCCTATTATTGGTTGCCGTTTTGGGCATGGATCAAGCTGAGAAATGTGGCACGCAGAAGAAGGGAGTGATGTCTGCAAGCAGGAAAGGTGGGCGTCCAGGCTTTTTTCATTCACACTGATCCCTTCTTTGAGCCCTCTCCGTACCCACCTAAAAAATGTCATTAGTGCTGTTTAACTTCAAAGCACTGTCATTACCTCTCACCCTTAAAACTGCATTTTGCTGCTTGACTGTGCTAATGAGAATGTAACAATTACCCCTCAGTATAAATTAATGCAATTCCTTGGACTCTATAAGTCCTTCACCAACCGAGTGTTCATGGCTAGCAGAAAGATCTGCAGATCTGAGAGCCACGAGGAACCCTGCCCGGTACCCTGTGTCACGTACAGGCCACAAAATCTCACTCTGAAATTTCTGTATTGCCTTCTTTCCTCACAAAGGTTGGAAAAGACATCATCATATAAGATTTCAGCCATATACTGTTCTTTGCCTTCTGTATACCTGCTGAACAAAACCTGGTCTTCACCTCAGCACAGCAGTGGTTTGTGATAAAACCAGAATCAATTTAAAAGTGCAACACAGTGAGGTATTTCTAAAATGTATAATTGCATTTTGGTTTGTATTTCCCTGTAAACCTTTGGGTGTTTTGTGGAAACACTTCAAAAATGTTAAAATCTCATTTACATGAAGAAAAACTTCTCTTTTTTCTCTGTATAAAGAAGTCATCTTTCTTGCTAAGAACATTTTCATAGAAAAGGAAGAACTACCAAAGCAATTATCATCTCATGAAATGATTAATTTGGTAAATGATCTTTATTTTTTGGGAGCCTATTTTTAAAAACCCTAAATAAAACTGCACTTGTGATGGCCTTCACCAGAACTAAGTGAATAATTGAAACAGGGTCCTCAGTCACTTTGCTGCTTTCAATTTAATTTTGGCTATGTCTGCGCACCACTTGGCTTTGTCTACTTTGCAACATCCTTGCTTGCTGCCTGAGAAAATGGGTAGTCGTGCCTGTGGCCAAGATGCTGTATTTAATCAAGAAACAAGATCACAGAATTGCAGAAAGGTTGAGGTGGGAAGGGACCTTGGAAGGTCATGCAGTCCAACCCTGTGTTCATTAGGGCCTCCTAGAGCCAGTTCCCTAGGACTGTGTCCAGGTGGCTTTTGAATATCTCCAAGGATGGAGACTCCACAACCTCCCTGGGCAACTTGTGGCAGTGCTCAGTCACCCTCACACTTAAATGCGTTTCCTGATTTTCAGAGGGAACATCCTGTGCTTCAGTTTGGACCAAGTGGGATCTCACAAGAGGGGAGTAGGGGGGAGGGATCAGCTCCCTCGACCTGCTGACAACAGTTTGTCAAAGGTAGCCCAGGATCCCATCTGCCTTCGCTGTGCTGCAAGGGCACTGTGCTGGCTCCTGTTCAACTTGGTGTCCACCAAGGTTCTTTTCTGCCACGATGCTTTCCGGTTGGGTGGCCCCCCAGTTCCTCCCCAGGTGCAGGACTTGGCATTTCTCCTTGTTGAACTCCATGAGGTTCCAGCTGGCCCATTTCTCCTGCCTGTCAAGATGTGGATGGCAGCATGATCCTTCAGCCTATCAGCCATTCCTCCCAGTGTGGTGTCATCCAGTTTGTCACTGCATACAATCCATCTCAGGAAGAAGTGGGTGACTTAACAAGCTGCATTCATCAAGATCAGGAACAACAGCAAACAACTATCAGATTAACAGCCTCAGCTCCAACAGCAGAAGCTGGGAAACAACTGCTTGACTCCAATCAGCATGGGCAGCTGGTGGAGGTGGCTGTCCTTCCATGCTGGGCTGCCTGCCTGTCTGGGGTCCTCAGCACAGGACACACATGGCCCTGTTGGAGAGGGGCCAGAGGAGCCACAGAAATGATCCGAGACTGGAACAGCTCTGCTGGGAGGACAGGCTGAGAGAGTTGGGGTGCTCAGCTAGAGAAGAGAAGGCTCCAGGGAGACCTTATTGAGGCCTTTCAGTGCTTAAAAGGGGCCAATAAGAAAGATGGGGACAGACTTTTTAGCAGGGCCTGTTGCCATAGAACAAGGAGTGATGGTTTTAAACTAAAGGAGGGGAGATTCAGGTTAGACATGAGGAAGAAGTTTTTTACACTGAGGGTGGTGAAACACTGTCCCAGGTTGCCCAGAGAGGTGGCGGATGCCCCATCCCTGGAGACATCCCAGGCCAGGCTGGACGGGGCTCTGAGCAACCTGAGCTGGGTGAAGATGTCCCTGCTCATGGCAGGGGTTTGGACTAGATGACCTCTAAAAGTTCCTTCCAACCAAAACCATTCTATGATGGTTCTATGATGATGTTATGCAACACAGGCAGTTTCCGACTGACGGGCTGAAGTACGCGTGTGGAAATGATGCAATGTGCTTGTTTAATGTTTGCTTACAGTGCCTGAGCTAAACACAGATGGTGGGGTTTGCTACTTACTGCCTCTGCACCGGGGCTCTGCAGGCATTTCACTGCCTCAGCTCCTTGCTGAACCCTGACAGGCAGCGATCCAAAGGCTATAATACCCTTAAAACCAATCATCCAGAGCTACAGGCAGGGGGAATGGTAACACAGTTACAGAAGTTTTAACAGGGGTTGTCGTTTTTACAGACATTCAGAAATTTTCCCAAGCACAGATGATTCCTCAACACAATGCGTTGAGTCCTCTCTCAGCTGAGCCTGCAAGATGGTTCATGATAGAGCTATTGCCATTTAACCTCCATACAGCTTCCACACTTCAGGTTTCATTCCTTTGATCAAGCCTTGAAACTTGTTTTTTGTTTCCCAGCCCCACAACAGGTGCATACACAGCTCCCAGGTGCAGCTTTCCAATGCTTGACTTGCCAGGATTGGTTTTGCTGTCTGTCGTTGGCTGCGTGATTAAACAGGCAGGAATTCCCATCTCCGTGCCCACAATGCATCTAACAGCTGTCTTGCTCTAGTAGACTGCTCTGATTTCAATAAAAAATGGTTTTGAATACCTACTTGCCCCTCACAACCAACCTTCAACTTCACAGTGATATAATCAGGCCATGATAAACCACAGCACGGATGTGTATGACTCCTCCTTCAAGAACAAATGATTGGCAAGAACAAAAGTCACAGGTGCATTCAAGGTGCTTCAGGCTTGGAAATTCTGGCCATTTAATTCACATGCCTCAAATGTGAAATTAACAGCCAAATTTAAGGAGCAACTTTGAAAACCTTACTGCAGCAAAATATCTTGTGAAGATGGGAAGCCACAGCAATCCACAGTGTGATTTAGATGTGGAAGAGCTGAGTCAAGCTGTTTCAGGCCAGATGAAGGAGTTGGTGCTGCTGTGGTTAAAACTCCTGGTTCCCAGAGGAAATGTCAGGATTGCAGATTCCACTTTAAAAACATGTTTCTGAGACCTTGGGCTTGTACAACTGGAAAGTGGAAAGGCTGAGGGGAAGTATTGTCCGTGTTTCCGACACGGACCCGGATCTCCGCCCCGGCACTAACAGCGCTGTTAAATTCCATGGTGTTCTTGGCTCAGCTCAGCGCACAACCCGCCTCCCATGCTCCCTACACGAGACGGCTTCACCTATACACAGTAGCCATGAGCACAGAAAGGGAGGTCAGATCCCAGCCTGTGTGCTTTTGGCAGAACCCTCCTTTATGGCTCACTTGCCAGCAACAGTAACTAGTGTTTCACAACTTCCTTCTCTGCCACCAGCTCTATTGTGGGCGAACAAAAGGCTGTTTCTTGGCATGGGATGTTGGGAGACAGACGGCACCTCTTTTGCCAGAGCCTATGAAACGGTGGTCTCAGCAGTAGGGAAAAAAACAGCTTTTCAGGCTGCTGAGCTTGCTGGCATCAGCAAATGTCGACTTACAGAGCGAGAGCTCCAGAACCCTGCGGGCTGACGGCAGCTGTTTCTGCACCAGTGAGTTGGGTGCAGGAGACCCAGCTGGTACACAAAACATCTCCAATCCCATGTCCTGTCCAGAGTGAATATTTTCCTTCCTAACTTTAAAACCACTACTTAAGAGCGTATGTGACTTGAGTGCATCTCCCTCTAAATAATTTTGCACAGGAACCTCCACCGAGCCACGGGATGATGGAAATTGTTCGGGCTCTGCTGAGCTCAATCGACTCACTGCAACTGTGAGTCCATCCTTTTGTGAACATCTGGCTACACGGTCACTCCATAGACACGTAAGTCACAGCTAAGCACACAAGAGGTCTTGAATGAGCATTTAAATACCTCTATGTATTTTTATATATACACATAAACGTATATTCTTGGCCACAAGGAAAACTCTGGTACTTTGCAAACTTTAGACAACACAATTTAATCCATTTATTGAAATGCTTTGGCAATGAAATACAAATTTGTGTGTTTTGTATGTAGTTTTATACCTCACTGCAAAATTATATAGTAGTTTTGGATAGGAAATGCATAATATCTTATGCAGATGTACCTGGGAGGAAAATGGAGGTAGACAAGAAGGTTTCAAGTAAAGTGTATTTGGCCACATCCCCAGAGTTAATACGCTATTTTACGGAGAGCTAGAAAATCTTAACAAGCTGGAAGCAATAAGGAAAATGGATTTAACTTCTGCAACAGAGCACATCTGAAAGACAAGCAACATTAACACTGTAGCAGGTCCTTGGTTCACTACTGATGTGGAAGTCGCAATTCTTCTCCACAGTTATCTTTACCAGCAAGAACACTGAATTATGTGGTGCAGCTGATAATTAATTTCTACCCCACGCCCTCCAAAATGTTTCTATCAGTATTGTCATGGGGTTGTGCTGCCATTATCATGGAGGAGGCGAGCAGCAAAGCGCTCAGGTAGTAGTTGGTTGGGCACCATCTTCTTTGGCACACCACCTCCTGAGCTGGCCTGGCCACCAGCACATGGCCTGTCCTGCTGTGACATGGAGATCTCAGCTCTGAGATCCAGCCACCTCATCTGAAGGTGGAAAACATCTGCAGCCCAGGATGGGAGACAATACCTTCCTTTCTGGTGGGGCTGGAAGGGATTCTGCTCATTCACACAGTGAGACGGGCTTTTGGAGGTACAAATACAATGAACAAGCTCTTTGCTTTCCTTTTATGAGTTGTACCACGGCCTTCTGCTGACCTTCCTGCCTCTTAATTTTTTGTACTTCGAATTAAGCTCACAGGCTCTACCTGTATACATGTCAAATAATTCCTTTAAATAAGCAGAATGTCCTTGAGTAGTGGGATTTTCTGTTTGTGTCGCCATCCATTGTATAAATCCCTGACTGCAAGGGATTTGAAGAACACCAAAACAAGAATAAGAGAGCTGAGCGCTCAAATTGTATTGAAATCCTCTGAAAACTTCAGTTTAGCAGAGTAAAACGAGGTGGCAAAGCCCCTGGATATCTATAGATTTTGGCAAAGTACTATACACCAAGGTGGGAAGAGCCGTATTTAGAACAGGTCTAAAGAGCTCAAGTTTTTATTTGTAACAGCTTCAAGTGCACTAGACTCTGTATTTGTGGTAAACTGCTACAAAGACAACAAGCAAACGAAAATACAGGCTTGTTCAAGAATTATTCCCAAACAGCAAAGATCTATGGACTAGGGAATAATTCCCACAAGTGAACACGTACATATACTGACTCTCCATCCATTATAAGATTACAGGTGCAAGGTGAAACACTTTGATTTTGTCCTCTGTGCCCTACATTCAGATTTTTGAAAAACACTCTCTCACATTGTTTTTTTTCCAGGATTGTGCCTTATTCAGTGATGTGCAATGGGCCCTGTCTCCTTGCTTCACTGATAAGATGAAAGTCACACGAAAGCCAAGATGGATTTGTGGCCAAGAAGCTGCCTGTGGAAGCTGCAGCTGGTGCCAGATACCTCAATATGAGATTATAAGGTGATGTGATCTCTGGATTCAGCTGATCAGGGTTAAGCTGGTGCTTAGACTGTGATTTGTGCTGGTCAGAGCTCTCTCTGTCCTGCCCAGACCAAGACCATGGCACTTCCACACTGCCCATGCCACTGCCGGCAGAGACCTTTCCTAACCCTGATAGCATAATGACATGCTTTACATAAACTCATCTGAAAACACACTCAAAAATGTAAAGAAAAAAAAGTGTTTTTGCTAAACTTTATTTTTCTGATAGAACAAAACTCTAGGTGAGACAAAACTACTTTAGGTGAGACAAAACTACTCTAGGTGAACCTGCTCTAGCAGGTGGGTTGGACTAGATGATCTCCAGAGGTCCCTTCCAACCCCAACCGTTCTGTGATTCTGTGAAGAACATTGGGAAGCAGTTCCATGTCATATTTTGTCAGGAGACCTGGTGTCAGCGACCAGCAGCAGACTGGGGATGCACCATTGGGAAACCCCCTCCAACTACCAGCTTAAATCTCAGCAGAGCTTGGATGCAGCTTGTGCAACATGGCCAGAGAGATTTAAAGCTGCCTCACATCAATATATCTCGTGCTTGTAAATTAAAAACTCTACCGGTGTCAGGCGCACTTAAAAATCAATGGGGAACCTAATCTCCACTCTGCTTGGGTATTGATTTAAGTATATTGACTTAAATTCAAATATAGTAAATCAATAGAGCTCCCTAGCACTGACACAAAAATCCAGGTTAAAGGTACTTCTATCAGTGTAGGTTGTCCTAAGAAAAATAATTTTAGCAGGATTTATATTTTTGCCCAGGTTTTCCTCTGGATATGGTTGGACAGTCACAAGCAGGCAGGTTAGTTCCTTAAGACATAAAAGAGGCAACAGCATCGCTGGAAGGAAGAAACCTCCAGGAAAGGCTGGAAAACCAGAAGGCATCACACGCTGCTGTGTCCCGCAAAGCTCAGCTGACCCTGCCTGCACATGCCCACGTGCATGTGAATTCTGCCAGTTTTATGCCAGACAAAAATGAAGCAACCGAAGCCACGTGCACCAGTGATCTGAGGTTAAATTAAACCATCGTGGGACCTGAAGAGGACTCGATTCTGTGCCAGCTTGTAGAGGAAATTTCTTACTGAGTCTGAGGCAAAGAATATTAATAAGAAAATTGGAAGGGTGGATGCATACAAATGGGAGCAATGCAGAGCGAGAGGTAGATTGTTTCCTAGCAACACAGGCTTTAGGCTGGTTAGTTTTGGTTAGCATTTTCTGACTAATAGCTGCAATTTTTATCTGTTCTGCTGCTCACTTGCCTACCTACACTGAAAGACAGGAGAAAGCAATAGAGAATGTAGGATAGAATTCCTCTGTGTTAGACTACATGTCTGGAAGTGAGATTTCTGCCTGTAAGGGGCTCACCAGCACTCCAAAACACAACAGGCTGAGGGCGCCTCTATGGATGGCCATTTCTGCCATGTGTGAACTAGCTTAGACCCGGACCTTGTGCTTTAGCTAAGCCAGGGCACACAAGTTTCACTTCCATTGTATTTTGGCACTTTCCTCCTTGCCTACCTTCATCCCACAGACCTGTATGCTCCAGGAATACCCCATAGCTAATTCTGCCCTCAGTCTCATCAGCAAGAGGTCTTTGACTTCACCGGTAATGAGGCAGAGCCCTTACATTTTATTTATTTATGGATTTAGTCTGTGGCTTTGTTTACAACATGTCCTCGGAGAATAATGTAGGAAACCTGCTTCTCTATGTGTGTGTGTCCCCCTGTGTGTGCACGTATAGGTCTTGCCATAGTGGGACCTCCGATCACCCATTGCAAGGTGAATAATTAGTGACTGCATGCCTGTTAGGAACCTTTTCTGAAGGTGTTTGAAAAATGCCTTGCACTGCTAGTGTGGTTCAGATGCAATTCCTAATAGAACTCCCAACCCTCTCTTTAGTTGGTACCTGTGATCAAAATGTGCATGATACCAGCGTCAATTAAAGGTCCGATCTGGAGATTCTGCACTTACGCTTTGGGACCAGCTCCTGCATCAGCTCACCAGCTCTGCTTTCTCCATACAGACCCTGCTCACTTCTCCCAGCCTGTCAGTACTTCCAGAGCTCACCCTCCCTCGTCCTCCTGGAGAGCTCCATGGATTTTAAGTCCAGTTTCCTTTCTACAAGAGGAAAGAATGTGAGAGATGCTTTAGAGAGCACGTAAGTTTTTATGCTGTCCTTAACTCCTCTGCGCTGCAGGGGAGGAGAAAATCACCCAGTTCATGCAAATGCTGCAGAGAAATTGCCGGGGGCAGCAGATCTGAGGAGGAGCAGCTCCTGCACCCCAAATGGCATGGGCATGAGTCCTGTGTCCTCCAATGATCTGTGTGCAGCTCCAAGTGTTTAAAGCCAAGGACCAGGGCTTTGCCAGTTCATGACATCTCAAGAGGTGGTGGCACCAGCTCCTCTGTCTCACTTCCATCTCTGTAGCTCAGGATCTCCACACCCTGCCCTGTCCCCAAGAGAAAGGCTGTCAAATAAATCTTACTAGACACCAGCAAAAATCACACTGGAGAATGAATCACAAGAAGTGCCCAGCCATGAAAAAAGCTTACGCCAACCCTTGCACTTTACTGGGACAAAATAAGCAGGTCCACAAGACACGAAGCCACAGGAAACTGAGGCTTCATTCAGTCCAGGGAACTGGCTGTTTTTGTCCTACAACCAGTTTTTATCTGCCATGAAAAACTGCCTGGGTAAGAGGAAAGCAAGCGGTTTTTTGACATACAAAGAAAGCAAGGCCTGATTAACTGAAAAGGGAGAAGAGATTCCATTTATCCGGGTTATTTAAAACTCTGCAGTCTTTGTTAACAGCTGCTGAACTTGAACAAGCAACCTCTCTCCGAAGGACCCGGCACTGCTCCTCCTGCACAGCAGAGCTGGGAAAGTGCCCGTCATCACGCATGAGTCACCCAGACAGGCCTCCAACGAAAGCTGCTCTGCCGAGGATGAAAGCCCAAGCCCCAAACTCTTTACTTTCCTGGCCTAAGCTGTAAGTAGATGAGAAAGGGGAGGGAGGGAGAACAGAACTATTTATTTCCCGTTTATGTTTAGAAAGGCTAACGGACAGAAAGAGTCTGCAGGCAGAGACCCAGAGGGATGAAGGAATATGACTAGATAATGAGACTCTGAGGCTCCAAAGCCCAGCAATTTGCTTTAAAACCTCAACCTACCTTATCTGAGCTCACTAAGATAAATATCTGCTGTCTTAAACTTTTCATAGATCTTTGGAAGGGGCACGGGAGTACCCCCCACGCAGCTGACTTCTGCAACAACTTTTGTGGGTGCATAACCGGTGGCTCCACAGTAACACCACTGAAAAGCAGAGGTGGGGACTTAATGCCAAGACAAAAGAGAAGGGATGCTGCAAAACGGGAAATGCTTCCACACTCCTACAAGTCCATGGGAGTAGAAGGCACCCAAAAAGTCAGGGGTGTTGACTGTCACAAGCTGCTTGCTAAGACCATGGGACTGTCTCTTCCATGGGGGAAAACACACGGTACAGTGGTGCCAGACCTGCTCGTAAAGGATGTTGATATTGTGCAAATAATAGATTTTCAAGGCAATCTTGGATGATGTTATTACTATCTGGCAACGTTTTGCTTAATTTTGTACCTATAATAAATCCTGAAGGTAAGCCTTGGGTGGTGTCGGTCTGTCACATGAGTAAACATAACATAACAAATGTGCAATTAAATGAATTAATGAGTAAGGAAACACTCCTTTTCATGGCAGAATGCATCCCACTGAAAGCACTGGGGTTTTCCTACTGGCTTTTACAGCACAGAGAAGACAAACAGACCACCTGCGGTTTTAAATCAAGGATGAGACTCTTCCACCTCTACCCATCTGATTGTCCCACCAGGACCTATGGTGGACAAGCTCTCTTCAACCTCTGTGTATCTTCTGCCCAGACTGATTCACTGTTTCTTTGCACCTCAAGGAACTCCTGTTGGTTTGACTCGTTTCTTCACCATTCACTTTTATTATGACTTTAAGTTCTTCAAGCAGATCTTGTCTTTTTGCTCTGTGGTGGAAGAGCACTCAGGAAAAACCTCTGGGCATGAGAACAGGCCAGGAAAATCCCTAAGTAGTAACCTGGGAAAATCCAGAGCTGAAAATACAGCATATGGCTTTCTTCATGGGAGAGATTGGTGCTGCAGTTGGATCTGCTGAAGCTGGTGGAGCGGGACTTGTCCCCTGTAAGCTATCAGAAAGCAGCACGTCTTCTGCAGCAGCTCTTCTGCAAAGACATCACAGATTCCCCTCCCGCTTCCAAGGAAGTGAGGAGTCCTGCAGCATGACCAGTTAACATCAGAGGTGCAGAGATGTTACAACACAAACCACCTAATTGCACAAATATCACAGAATCATAGAATGTCCTGAGTTGGAAGGGACCCACAAGGATCATCGAGTCCAACTCCTGTCCCTGCGCAGGACAAGCCCACAGTTCACACCATTTGTCCAAGGATGTTATCCAGTTTCTTTTTGAACACTGTCAGGCTTGGGGCCGTGACACCTCCCTGGGGAGCCTGTTCCAGTGTCCAGCACCCTCTGGGTGAAGAACCTTTTCTAATGTCCAACCTGAACCTCCCCTGGCACATCTTCCTGCCATTCCCTCGGGTTCCATCACTGGCCACCAGAGAGAAGAGATCCAGTGGTAGGAACAGTCAACATCCTGTGCCCCAACTGCCTGAACCTCAGGTCTGCTCTGATCCAGAAGTCTTTCTGTCTCCATAAACACGTGTAGCTTTCCACAGAGGTGACAGCTGCTGTTTTAGAGGCAGCTACCTGAACCCGGGGCATTAAAACCAGAACATCCTACAGTAAAAAATACTGGATGCCTGAAGTCCTCAGAAGCCCTGAAGTTGTCCTCTGGGGAGAAGGGCGTCTGTCTGTCCATCAGCAGCTCAGCTTCCCTTCTCTGCACCCCTGGACTTCCCCAGTTTCAGTCTGGAAAGGTGGACGGGGCTTTTGGTGTATCTATTCAGTCATCAGCTGACGAGCTGCCAACAATTATGTTAATTTTCCCTGTTGTAACAGGCCGTTTAGGGCCCCAGCCAATGACCAGGGAAGCTGCTGGAAAGAGTCCCAGGGATTTCAATGGCTGTCCAACAACACGCAGCCACATACGCCGAAAATTAAACACAGATCCTCCAAATTCTCTTCACGCAGGCCACAGGACTGTCCTCTGTTCCCCATAATTATCATTATTATTGTCATTACCGGTTTTGAATTAATGCCCGAGAGTGCAGATGGACAGAGATTTTTATCAAACAGAAATTCCATCATTTAACCAGGATTTTCTCAGAACTTAAAACAAAGGAGAATGGTTCCAGATGCTGCTCTTTTCCATTTGCATCCCCACAGCTGCTGATCACTTATGGTGTCCACAGCAAAATCTGAATTTATTTTAAGTGAAGTGTAAAACCTGTCCAAGAATTCTTTACATACTGCAACAAGAAAATAAAAACCGTAAGCTGAAAAGCAGAAAATGGTAGAGCTGCCAAAGGAGTGTTAACAAGTTAGCTAAAGACAGGGATCATTAACACTTAAAAAAAAGACTGCTCTATAGTTTAAAGAAAAGAACTCTAATTTCATCTTTTAGCTTTATAGATAACAGTAGGTTTGTGGGAAAGGAAATCATTCTGTGAGCTCTGCATGGATCCCATTAACACTTCTTTAATAAAAGGATCTCAGAATCTATCACCACTTTGATCTCTGTTCAATAAAGCTAAACTTAGCGTTGGTTTTAACATGGACATTTAATTGTGTTTAATCACCTTCTGCAAAAATCAATTTAGTTTACATGATACTGACCGGGACTGGTCAGCAGAGATAAGGAGCTGTGTTCCAGCTACTCCACCCCATTACACTCAGCTCTAAGCAGACAACTAATGAATGTGGTTATCCTCACAACACCCTGGGGAGGAAGGGAAAATGCTACTCTTGGTTGGTTTGGGGTTTTGTTTTGTTTGGTTGGTTTTCTTTTTTGTTTTTCAGATGAAGAACCCAAGAAACAGTAAAATTAAATTACTTCCTCAAGGTCATATAGTAAATATCTGACAGTGCACAGAAGGGAGTTCTTGTTTCCAGCTGGCACCCTCACACCTAAATAAGTTCTTTCCCTAAAACGAAGGCGTTTGTCACTAACTGACCTGATCCTGTTTTGGTAGTTGTCTCTTCTTAAATTACTGGTTTAAACACCGCTCAGTTTTGTGTTGAACTTGCCTATGGAGTATAAACTTCATGCCAGTGCTCAATGAACACAAGGATTTCCACCTAGAGCACAAAAATTTATTTCAGGCATATTTACCATGAAGCCTGCTTGGAAAACTCTGGGATTGCCTCATGGCACCCTTTGTAATTCATGTCATAACTTAGATCTGCATTGTTGATCATAACATTTAATATTTACAGAGCACCTTCCAGCCAAGGAACTCAGTGAAATTCCTATCTATTATTAAAACCTTTCAACATTCCTGCAAAGGGAATTTGACTCCATTGAGGAGATGGAAAAACTGAGACATGGAGAGGGAAAAGGCCAAAATATCAAAAATAAGTTATTTGAAGATTTTTCTATTATTTTCTTTGAGAAAAAAAAAATACCATTTGTATGTACATTTGAAAGTTCTCAGGCTTGACAAAGTAATAAAGTTGTTCAGCCAACCATGACCATGATAGATGCGTCTAGAGATGATGGTGCCTGGTACAGTCTACAACAATTATCAAAACAGCAGTGAGGATATTACATATTTCTTGTTTTATTAACGTAGACTTTACGTGAAATTATCTGTGGAATGTGTTTATTCTTATGCTAAAGAAAATCATACATATTTGATTTTCATAATGGCCAGCAAAGCTTTGCCAAAGGTGACTTGTGTTAGTTCTCAATCCTGGCTATGAAGTATGTTTGCTGTGCTTAATTAACCATTAGTGGCTCCTTATCTTGTCAAGAATAATTCAGAATTGGCTGAATGGCAGCAGAGAAGAACTGAACCAGAGTAACTCGAAGAGGTTTATATCTTTGGGACAATGTTGCTTTCAGACAAACTGCATCAGCTGGAGGCATCAGCCAATTCCCTCGGGGTACTTCAGCAATCAGCATTCCAGGTACAGCCAGGAGGTTTGGTTGTTCCAGATTGTAAGAAAACTGTATTTTTCCTACTTTTTGGCTCAACTTGGTGATGTGGAGTGAAATAAAAGATGGTTTATTTTGCAGACACTCAAATATTTTTCAAGAAGAGAAAGAAAACTAAGATTATTGACTTACAAGCAAAACCAGATATTTAATATGCTTTATGTAATCGAAAATATTTTTTTAAAATCTCGGGATACTCTCTAATAGGCACCCTGGGGTAAGAAAAAAAAGATCTGGCTTCAACTTTGCTGCAAACCTACTGAGCTGGCAAACACACTATACACTGCTGATGAGTTGTAGCATTGCAATTACACGCTGCGTTTATGCCACCTACAGGTTTTAGTACCAGCTCTTCAACTGGCTTGACTGCCAAGCTTTCTAAAGACTTCATCTTTTTTGGACTGCTGTGAGAAGACTCCACAGCAGTCAGCTCTGACCCTTGACTCATAAAAACATTCTATTCTGCTTGTTAAAAATTAACACGATTGTTTAATTAATATGATCCACAAACTGACCTTGCCTATTCTCCCTCACTGAGGTACCCTGACTATGAAGCAATATGGATATTGTAATTAACTTTATCAAGTGGATTGTGTGTAGCAAACCCAGAAATAACCTACAGCCTTCACCGAAACCCAGGAACTTTGGGGGTGATATACAGACAGCTCCCAACAGCATGTATTCCTGTGCCAAAATAAGCAATGCAGTCATTTGGGAAGATTTAGGTAATGAGTTCGAGAACCCTCGTTATACTTAAAACAAAAAAAAACAAGTCATGGATGTTTTTATGATCAGGCAAACGATGGGGATGGAAGTTTTTCAGTAGGATGGCAGCATCTCCATTTGGACTGTACAGTCTCATGCTGTCTTGGGGAAGAGGCTGTTTCTCGAGCAAGGAGGGAGGTGACAACTGGAAGACCAGGTCCCCTGCAACTGGGCTGTCCCACAGCTCTCCTGAGAATCAGCTCCACTGGCTCTGTTTATATCCCCAGGTCGGAGATATCACAGGTCACAGTCTTGCAGCTACCATCTCGGAGGTTAAATTTCTTGAGAATTAAGTTAGAACATGCACAAGATAATGAAAAGAAGTTCTCTCATTCTTCTTTCCTCACTCTAAGGGACATTTTAGAATATATACACTATATACCAGCTGCAAAACAGTCTGTTGTTCAATAGAAACACTTGCTTCCACTGTAAATAACTCGGCAGATGTTACTGCCTTCTTGCCACTATCTCTGCGGTTTTCCTGCTGTCAACCTGTAGGGATAGTGCCAGGGGCTTCATTTTGGCATTCCAGCATCTTATGCTGTCAGTGAGCTCTCGGTACAGAAGGAGCTTGGGTGAGCTCAGGTTGTACTGTGCTGACAGCTGGTCTGATGGTGGCAGGGTTGGTTTTCCGATGGCTGAGACATGTGGCACTGAGTGGGAGAGAAGGGGCAGCTCTGATGCTGAGAAGTTTTGTGCCACTGTTTTGACAGATGGGAAAGAATACCAAGCAGTTTCAGCTGAGTTTCAGCTAAATCAGAGGTGAGTTTGTCGCAGAGGGAACACGGTGGGCTTGTTTGTTTGATGTAGGTACCTGGAGATGTGCAGGACTCCAGTCAGACTACGGGTGAGTTTCTCTCCTCTTCCTAAGAGGTGTGAAAGACTAAATTTTCTTTCATCCTGAAACCAGAGTGCTGCTTGGACCGGTGTTCTCCTCCTCAACTCCACCGTTAATGAACAACAGGCATATTAAGGCTTTCAGTGACTTACAAAACAGCCACAGCAAGCAAGGCGGCATTTTCTACTTTATTCAGAAGTGGGTTGGTCACCCCATCTCTCAGTTCACTCAAGCTCAGAGCTTCCCATCAGCTAACAACACCACCTGGAAAGATAGGAAGGGCACAGACAGGTCTTTTCACTCCTCAACCACCACTACTGGCCACCACAAACCCCTGCCAGGGCATTTCTCACCTGCTTCTGTGCAGATTTGCTTACACCTGGAAGTAACACTAACTGCTTTAGTTAAGATAAGCAGAACTTCTGTGTGTCCATTCTGACATGTCCATGGCATAACTAGAAAATAACCGTGGGTGTGCTTAGTTGCATAGGAGATGTTAGCAGCGTGGCCACAAGCACTTTTTGAGGCATAGATGACACACAATGGTCTGTTGTCGTAAGTGGTGCAACAGGTATTGGGATTTGGGGGAAAGCGCAGGAAAATTACTCTTGGATGGATTTTGTACTAGGGGCTTCTGCTCTCCTTTACCCTCCTATCTTCAGTGTCTCTCCACAAACTCCCTCCATCTTCACCTCTGACAAATGCATCACTTCTATCATCACTTTTTCTACAACCCCTGTCTCCAGTCCCCACAGATCTCTCCTGCTCACCTCCACCCTTCTTCATGTTTCATTCCTTTGCTGACAAGAGGAGGCAGAAAGGAGCTACAACTTGGACACACTTCAAAGGTATTGTTCTCAGTTGTACAAGTTTTGCCTTCATCAATGCTGCGACCATCTCCTGAGCACACACTGCTGGCAATCTGAGCTCCAGCCTGTGGTCAGAGCTCAGCAAGCTCAGTTACTGGAAGAACAATTCTCCTCTGACTGAGGAAGCGCAGAGTCGGTTTTGGGACAGAATAAACCCTTTGTGACTCCAGACAGCTCCTTTAACCTCTACGTGATCTCAGTTCACCCCTTTAACTCTTCGGTGTAACATAGATAATGGAAAGATAAGGGCAATCTTTATTTCTGAATGATGTGGTGAGGTGGCACTGCACAACATTTAGACTCCATATAGAAATGAGGGGCAGATAAGCACCCAAACCTGCAGAGGCACTGTCACTATTACAGTGAGAGGACCCAAAGCCATATATATAATATAATCATAGAATCATTTCGCTTGGAAGAGACCCTCAAGGTCATCAAGTCCAACCATAACCCAACTCTGGCACTAAACTGTGTCCCTAAGAACCTTATCTATGCGTCTTTTAAACCCCTCCAGGGACAGTGACTCCACCACTACCCTGGGCAGCCTGTTCAACTGCATCACAACCCTTTCCATTATTTTTTTCCTAATATCCAATCTGAACCTCCCCTGGCACAACCCGAGGCCATTTTCTCTCATCCTGTCACCGTTTGCTTGGGAGAAGAGACCAACCCCCTCCATGCTCCAAGCTCCTTTCAGGCAGTTCAGAGATCAGAAGGTCTCCCCTCAGCTCCTGTTCTCCAGCTGAACCCCCCAGGTCCCTCAGCCGCCCCCATCACACTTGTGCTCCATACACGAGCTGACCTGCTCCCTGCTAAAGCGCCCGGAGAGTTTTGCTGCACCCACGAGGGGGCCATATGCAAACTGAGGAGCCCCCAGCACAGAACTGGCTCTGGCCAGGAAGAACTCAGTTGTGTGTCAGTGATGTTAAATTCCCCCAGGACTGACTAGGACTTTATTTCTCCTCCTGTGGCAATGCCAAGATGGATTTCTCCATAAGAACTGCAACATGAGATATGGTGCTTTGCTTTCAGACACTGGTCATGCCTGGTTAGATTATGCAAGACCAGCACTTCAGCTTGACTGCTTCACCAATACCTACAGCACTTGGATTAAAATACATATATATATATTTTTACACCATCTCCATGTGCTTCATTACCTGCAATTAAACCGTGAGAGATGTCGCTGACACAAAACACACACCCTTCAGCACATGCACGAAAAAGCTTCATTCGCCTTTCACCATTTTACCTTCTATTTTCTCGGGGTTTGGGTTTTCTGTAGTTAAATACCCCGCCCGCGCCTCAGCAACTCCCCTCAGCGGCCGCTCCCGCCCAACCGCCCGCGCCTCGCAAAGAGAGTCTGCCCCGTTGCCATGCGCGATGACACCTCCGCTTTCCATTTCTCTCATTGGCTGCTCCGCCGATGACGGAGTGCGCCTCTCTGTGATTGGTTTGCGAGCGAGGGCGGTGCGGGCTTTGACTGGTGGCCGAGGAGAAGAGGAGAGCGGAATTGGTTGGGAGGGAAGGGGTGCGGGGTGCATTGTGGGGTGGCCGGCGCGCGTGGAGGGGCTGATGGCGGCGATCGGCGTCCACCTGGGCGCGACCTGCGCCTGCGCCGCCGTCTACAAGGTGAGAGGGGCTGCCGCTCGGGGTCCTGGCCGGGGGAGGGTTGGGCTGGCGTCATCATCTCTGTCCCTTCCCGGCGCCGTGGAGTGCGCGGTGTCCCGGGGCTGCTGACGGGCCGGGCGGGGTCTCTCCACAGGATGGCCGCGCCGACGTGGTCGCCAACGACGCCGGGGACAGGGTCACTCCTGCGGTTGTTGCTTTTTCGGAAAGCGAGGAGGTGAGGCTGCCCTTCTGAGGAGGGGCTTGGGGAGGAGGGGAGCGCGGCCTCTTGCTCGCTGATTGGGGTGTTTTTCTTTTACTTTTTCGTTCAGGTTGTTGGCTTAGCTGCAAAGCAAAGTAGGATAAGGAATATTTCAAACACTGTGGTGAAGGTGAAGCAGATCCTTGGGCGAAGGTAAGAGAACAGCGGTGAAAGGGAAGTGAGAAGTTCAGTTTTCCTCATTAGAGCTGGTCAATGAAATGTAATCTCAGTACTGATCACAGAATCACAGAATGTCAGGGGTTGGAAGGGACCTCGAAAGCTCATCCAGTGCAATCCCCCCATGGAGCAGGAACACCCAGATGAGGTTACACAGGAAGGTGTCCAGGCGGGTTTGAATGTCTCCAGAGAAGGAGACTCCACAACCTCCCTGGGCAGCCTGTTCCAGTGCCTGTCACCCTCACTGAGAAGAAGTTTCTTCCCATATTTAAGTGGAACCTCCTGTGTTCCAGTTTGTACCCATTACCCCTTGTCCTATCATTGGTTGTCACCGAGAAGAGCCTGGCTCCATCCTCGTGACACTCACCCTTTACGTATTTATAACTATTAATGTTGTTGAAGGCATTTTAATCTAGTGTGACAGCAGTTAACCTGGCATTGACAGGAGAGTATGTCAGATGCTATAAATTAATTATATTACAGACATCTTACTCAATGTTTCATCCCAGGAGTAAAGAGATGCATAGTATTTTATGTTTGAATTTGTCTATAAAAATAAATTTGTGATATTTGATAACAAGTTGCATATATGCTTTTGATACATAGTTAAGTTTCTTGGCTAAAATGTCTTGTTACCTGCATGTTTTCCTGTGGCTAAAATTTACTGTAGTTTTATTTGCGTAAAAGTTGGTATTTTTATTCCAATAGTGAAGCAGATTAATGTAGTGCCTGTCACAATTCTTCAGTTAGTGAAGCTGTGGCAATTTGTACTGGCAGTCATAGTGATACTAGAACTAAACTTGGTGGTTTAGGTCTAACATCAGAGATGTGACAAAGCTTTTCAGCGATAACCTACCTGTGTGTTACAGCCCTTTTCACTGAAAGGAGTTGACAAGATGGGGTTCAGTCTCATTTATTTCTTAGCACTTTTCAGCTGTGCTCCTTTACATAGTCAATAGAGGATTAAGAATAGACAGCTCACTGCTGTCATGTTATTTTGGTAAATGCAACAAAAGTGCTACTAAAATACTTTGTAATGATTTTGTCTGGGGGATAACAGGTTAAAACTGTGTGGGTTTTGTTTTCCTTTTTTTACTAACTAGTAGGTATTTTTTCTGTCATTAGTTTGGGGAAAGGGGGTTGAAAGATACCAGCAGTCACAACTGTTGGTTTTTCTTCTCCTGTATAAATGTATCCATAGAGTGGAAATAGGAATTTTGGTGAAGTATGCCTACAAATCCTGTAAATGTTATAAGAAATATCAGCAAGATGATTTTGTCCAATTACCATATCATTTATATTGTTATTTTCAATTTATCTGGGCAGCTCTGGTGACCCACAGGCAGAGAAATATATTGCAGAAAGCAAATGTTCAGTGAGTATGATCTAGTTTTTTTCTTTTGTTCTCAGAATACTTTGTATCATTTTATACTGTTCTTCTGGGCATTGTTTGTGCCACACCATGGTTTTGGTCTGTAGTGATCAGCTCTCGTTATATGACATCCTTTTGCTACAGTATAGAATGTTTCTCTTTTTGTAAAGCAGGAGAACTTCACAGTGTTCTGACATGTTATCATAACACAATCCAACAGAAAAATTATGTATAGCTCTTGGCCATTCTCAAAAGGGATGATTCTTAATATATTTAGGTAATAGCATGTTTCTTAGCACTAGTAGAAGAGGCTCAGGTTACAGCACCTCATGATAAAACTGTTTAACCACTTGATTTAATCTCAGTATTTAATTTGGATAATTTGCTTATTACTAGAAACCTTTTTGCAAAATGAGAGAAAAATTGTCCTGGAGAATAGGTTCCTAAGGAAAGAAGTTTCTTTAGGTTTTGACTGTATTGACATACTTATGTAAGTGGTTGCTATTTTTTCTTATGAAATACATAAGCAGGGAAGTACTTTTTTCTAAATGTTGATTTTGTGCTAAGGGAAACTTCTTAATAAAAAAAGTGTGGAGTCTTTATATGAATGTGACTGTCATGTCTGTTGGATAGTACAAGGGTTTTTGATAAACATCTTTCTGCATTAGTATTCTGTTACAAAAGAATGCTTACACAGTCCAATGCTTTTTGCTTTAAACAGAAACCAAACATTATCTTTTGTTAATAACCGAATTACATATCTAACATAGGTATGTTGGCTTTACTTACAGGTAATTGAGAAGAATGGAAAACTTCAATATGAAATAGATAATAAACTTATTAACCCAGAAGATGTGGCAAAACTAATTTTCAGTAAAATGAAAGGTATATAATAAGTAAGATCATAGCATATTTTAGCTTTTTAAGCTTGCTTCATGATTTTAAGATGTACTATATTAGTTTTTTGCTTTTCATCAACATGTTCTGCCTATGTTTTTAAACAGAAACTGCTCAGTCTGCATTGGGTTCAGATGTAAATGACGTCGTTATCACTGTACCGTTTGATTTTGGAGAGAATCAGAAAAATGCCCTTGGGTAAGAGGATTAAGATTTTTCTGTTATTTAATGTGCCTAAACCAGAGAGGCTGGCAGATCAGCAGTGGGGATTCTCCTGCCAGGCTGCAGCTTGTGACTGTCAGTCAAGACATGGGGATGCTATCTGAATTAGGAAGATAGGAAAGCAGGAGATTAAACCCTGACTTTAGAAACTCTTAATGGAATTCACAGTTGTAACCAGAATTAAGTTCTGAATCAATTGAAGTGAGAGGGAATTTTGGTATTGTCAAGGATAGAATGTCATTTCAGATGTGGTTCTTCAGTGTCCCCTTTGACATGCAAATAGTTCCATAATTTCCCGTCACTTCATACAACAATACTCCCCAAACCAAGTAGCGTTACGTGACTTCATTGAGGACCGTTTTGTCAGCAGATATGGAATACTGTACAGTATTCTACCTGGAAGTTCTGTTTGGAAAAACTTCTGCTGGGAAGGTTCCTCTGTACGAAAACATAAGTAGACTTAAGGTTGTGTGTCACTGGTAGCATCCGTTTCTGCTTTCTGATGTGTAGAAGCCCTTACATTTATCTGTCATTAAATACTTAAAACGCGCTTAGAGTTGGCCATAAAACATTAGCGAGCTGGATATTTGAAGAATGTGTGATGAAACTTATTGCTTTGGCATACAAGTTTTAAAATAACTTCCAAGCGGAGGAAATGACTTGCATGGCAGTCCCATGGTTACTGAAGTTTCAAGAAAGCTTATAAAGAAAATATTAGACGTGAGGTATGGTAACTTGATTAGGAAATAAGAACAATTTTCCTAATATGACATCTGATGACATAATGCACCACAAACTTTAAATGCCACACCTGAAGATAAGTTACCAAGTTTGACTGAGGGTGGGATTTTTCATCTTGTATTTTAGAGGGGCTTCGCTTCTTTATTTTTTTTAATGAGTTATGTAGACAGATACATCAGTGGTTTCTTTGGCAATAAGCACCCAGTAGATCCATCTACCTGAAGAACACGGTAGCAACTGAGCTTATCGATACCTTTCTTTTCCAGTCACTTTGCCTTGTTAATACCACGCTGTATAACCAAGTTCTGAATTGTTGGCATGTGTAGTTCAGATCAACCTTAATAGCACGTGTGACTATAGTGAAATCATCGAAGTAAAATGAAATGCTGTTATGCCTTATCACAGGGAAGCAGCTGCAGCTGCTGGGTTTAATGTTTTGAGATTAATTCATGAACCGTCTGCAGCTCTCCTGGCTTATGGAATTGGCCAAGATTCACCCACTGGGAAAAGGTAAAATCCTAATATTTTACTACTTAAATTTAAGTTGCTATACTTAAATTCCGAGAGATCCTAAAGGAGGGAATTCTGTGTTGCCTTAGCAGTCAACACAAAATTAATGATTTGAGGCTTGTTTTTCTTTTTTCTCACAATAAAGCAAATAACAATTTGGAAGTTGTAGATCCATAGTGTTTTAAATCCCTTTGTTCTGGTTTTTATTGTTTTAGAATTGTCTTTAAAGATTTGTCCCCAGATTCTGTCTTGTTCTTTAATGAGCTGATTGTCTTGAAGAAAAATGCATCCTTTCTTAAACAGATGTTGGCATAGCCATTTTTTATTTGTGGGAGCTGAAGTGATTTTAAATATGCCAGAGGAACTAAAGCTGAGTTCCTGGGTTCAGTAGGTGCATTGGGTTTCCCTTATGAATATTCTGTGACAGAACTGATTAAAACATGCAGTACATTATATGGTGGTCATATTTTTAGAAAATGCGTCAAAGTAAATGGAATTTTAGATGGCTTATTAATACTACTTTCTTTTTTACCATGGCAGCAATGTGTTGGTCTATAAACTTGGTGGAACATCGCTTTCTATCACAGTTATAGAAGTAAACAGTGGAATATATCGTGTGCTTGCTACAAACACAGATGATAGCATTGGTGGAGTTTGCTTCACAGAAGCTCTAGCGCAACACTTAGCTTCTGAATTTCAGAGGTATGTTTTGAATTCCAAGAGGGTCACTGTTAGGACAAGGACTTCATCAGATTGTCCAATCTAGCAGACTAGACTGTCTGTGAGTGAAATGGTTCAAATAAAGATATTAAAGGTAAAATCGTTTTTTGGGGCCAAGAAGGAAGACTGGGGAACACTTGCTTTTGGATCAATGCTGCCTGACATCAGCGTTGAGCTGTAGGGGCTCAGCTATGAACTGTTCTGTGTTTTGAGTGATGTACGTGACTACTCAGTCCAGTCACAAGCTTTTGGGGTGGCTGGGAATTTACCTGCTTGGGTTTTGTTGTTTTTTCTTGTTGGCATGAAGGACCATGGTGGGGTTTGGGTCATCAGTCTGTATGGTGCCTCATCCTGTGATGAACAAAAATGAACAAATGCTTTACCATTAGTGATCTTGAGGTGCTCAGTTGCGTACTATCACAGAAAGAGACTTTTTGGGTGAAATATGCTATTTTGTTGACATGTCTAATGTTCTCTGTTTTATTTCTTCTTAATCTGTGGTTAAAATTGGGCCTTTTCTTGCAGTCACAGGCTTTGTTCAGCTGAGGAACTGTTAAGAAGGACTTAAATCTGTATGATAAGCACTAATGCCTGAGTTCAGGCTGCCTCTATAGAATGCTCTTTAGTTGAAATTGGAATAAGCACTTCTGTTCTTTGCAGGCTTTCAGTAGTGTCATTGTAGATTATAATAAAATGTCAACAGAAAAAAGTTCAATAGCTTTAACCTGGTTTTCCTTTGAGAAAGTTAACGTTGTCACTCAAGTGCCTGTCTTTCTGAACTGATATTCCTTCTCTTTTTTAAATGTAGATCTTGCAAACATGATATTAGAGGAAATCCCAGAGCCATGATGAAGTTAATGAACAGCGCTGATGTTGCAAAGCACTCGTTATCCACCCTGGGAAGTGCAAACTGTTTTGTAGATTCATTGTATGATGGATTGGATTTTGATTGTAATGTGTCCAGGTAAAGCAAATCTTGAAGTTACTGCTTCTATATAAAACTACGCTTGAAATATTTTTAGGTTGGACTCTTTAAATAAGCTACAGAATTACAGGAGTCATGGAAGTCTTGAAGTTGCCTCTTGACAGCTGAGTAGAAGGAGGCTTTCTGTCTGTTCATACTGTTGTGTTCTACTCTTGCTTTTCTTTCTTGGGATGATCTCTTAATGAGATATATAGGTAATTTTGATTATTCTTTCAGTCAGCAGCAGCTTTAGCAAAATAAAATAGACTTTTCAATTCCAGAACTCTGTATCCACTGCTGGAGCAGTTGGGTCTGGTAAAATAAGGCACAATATGTTTCTAAGTGTGGAAGCAATTCAGTGTGACTTGTTTTGTCTCAGTTTTGGATAAGGATGCTCATCCTGTGGATTAGTGTTGCAGAATTTGACTTGCTGTATTTGTACAGAGTAAAAGTTTTTCAAGCTTGAAAGAACCCAAAGCAACACAAGTTGTTTTTTCAGTTTGATTTACTTACTCCCTGTGTGCAAATCAGGACAAAGCTTGCTTTGCCTCTGAAAATTCAAGAGGTACACTTGGGTCTTTGTGTCTCCATTTTAAAGAGAATTAAGAGGTTCGAGGATTTTTGCCCCCCGCCCCTCCTTTTTTTTTCTCACATATAGATCAGGGCAACAATACTGTATTTTCTCTAGAGGACACTGAAGAATGAATGTGTGCTCTATGTAGGTATTAATGATGCTATCAACAGCACAGATATTTTCACAACAACAACACAAAAATCATTTCTTCAAGATTAATAATTGGGAAATGAGTTTGTTTGCTGTTGGTTTTGGTTTTTGTGGTGTGTTTTTTTTTTTTAATCAGTACCAGGTTTAGCTAAAGAACCAAAGTATATTCTAAAAATTAACTTTTTTCCATTTCAGGTATTTTTCTTTAATGTATGAGGTGACATTTATTTAATTTTTTGTTTATGTTTTCTCCTAGGGCCAGGTTTGAACTTATCTGTTCTTCACTTTTTACTAAATGTATAGAAGCAATTAAAAAGCTCTTGGAGCAAGTTGGATTTACAGCAGATGATATCAATAAGGTAATAATAGAAACCATTTGTCCGTAATATGCTTCTAAGTCCACAAGAAGAATATTTATGGGGCCTGTTTTCCTTCCAGACCAAGATTATTTCGTGGTGCTTAAGCGTTTTTTGCTCAGATCCAACAAAGTGCATAGACGCAAGATCTTCAGAATTCCCATCTTTGCTTTGATTTTGGTTACTTGAAGTTAAGTGTAAGGTGGAGTGATGTTTGTACTGCTGCATATTGAGTAAATGGTAGAGGATTAGTCTCCATTTGGTCTGTTTGTGTAACTCTTGGAACAGCCAAGGAGTACAGTCTTTAATTTTAGTATATAGACTTTCTTCTGCCTTCGCTTTGGATGGGGTTTGCTGACACTTTTGAAGAGACCTTGAGTTTCAACTCTTTTGCCTTAGGAGCTGAACAAATCACGTAGTGTCTGCTTGGTGCCTGTGTTCCTCCTCGTTAGCTTAAAAAAACCATAAAAACACATTAGATGCCAAGCCAGAGTGTTTTAATGCCAAAGATGGTGAGTAAAGTAGCAAACATTACTAGTGTCACTCATGTCTTTTTTTGCTTTGGTATAAGCAAGTAACTTCATCTCAACTTCTGTGCATCTGCGTGGCAAGTAGCGCTGCATTTATTATTGGTGGAATTGGCACGTAAATTCTGCGGCAAAAGTTAGTTGGCACTTTCAATGATACTTCATGCTATTTCAGACTCTCTGTGTTTGCTGTGTCACATCTGAGTTTCACTGGTAGGATAACAACAGTATTCAGGGAACATCTGGGTTTTTTTTTTTTCCTGGTGGTGGCACTTGTTAAGTGGCCCAATGTGCTGTCCTCTCAGGCCTAAATGCTTGCAGGGGGATACACTTTAAATGTAAAAATAAATGAACTGAATTTAGAACTCTTAAGTAAAAGAGGGGAGATTCAGGCTAGGCTTGAGGAAGACATTTTTTACATTGAGGGTGGTGAAACCCTGGCCCAGGTTGCCCAAAGAGGTGGTGGATGAACCATCCCTGGAGACATCCCAGGCCAGGCTGGACGGGGCTCTGAGCAACCTGATCTGGGTGAAGATGTCCCTGCTCATGGAAGGGTTTGGACTAGATGAGCTTTGAAGGTCCTTTCCAACCCAAACTACTCTATGATTCTTTGTTTTCCATGAAGAAAAGTGGGGATTAGCTTTGTTTCCAGATCTGGTTGACCTCTAAGAAGAAAATGGTTTTTAAGGTTTCTTTTCCTTGCACAAGGTCAAGTGGCACGAAGTCCAGTAACTGGCAGCTGATTGTCAGTGACATCCCTCAGGATTTAATGAGGAGGCTAATACCATTTAATGTCTCTGTTAAGATGGATGGGGTAGCATGTGCTCTCAGCAAGCTTGCAGACAGCGGCACAATGAGGGGAGCAGTCAGTAGGACCGCTGGTTGGAGCGGCTGAAAAAGGTGAGATAAATGTATGGAGAAGAACATAATGAACATAACAAAGGCAAATGCAGAGTCTGGCATCTAGGACAGAATAATCCCATACAGCAGGACAGGGTAGGGGTTGCTAGAAAACAGCTTTGCATGAAAAGATGTGAGGATTCTAATAGCAAGTCAGCAGCGTGCCTGTGCAGCAAGGAAGGCCAGCTGCATGCTGGGCTGTAACAGCAAGGGTGTAGCCATGGGTGTAGGAAAGCGTTTGTTTCCCTCTTTGGCACTTGGACAGTGTCCAGATGAAATCTCATCATTTTGGTGCTTTACACGAGAGGAAAGGTAGTGACTTACTGGAGCCAGTCCAGTTGGAGGATGAGATGGGTTGAGGCTGGAGCAAATGATGTGTTACACAAAGAGAGGCCAAGAGAGACGGGTTTGCTCAGCCTAAGAAGAGGAGGCTCAGGGGAGACTTGTGGTGCATGACTGAGTGGCAGGCAGCACAAGTCACAACTTGGGGAAGTCTGAGATACCAAGAAAAGAATGTGTAGTGTGAGGGTGATTGAACACTAAAACAAGCACCCGCAGAGCCTGTGGAATCTGTGTCTGTGGAGATAAGGTCCTGAGCAGCCTCTTGTAACTGGTCTATTCTGGGCAGGAGACTGAGCAAGATGACTGCTGGAGGTCACTTCCAACCTGATGTTATTTTATGATTAATTCCTCAATTTTTTTAAATGATACTACATCTATCTGATGCTTACGATGAGAAACACTTTTTAAAGATACCATTTCAAACTTTAAGCTATGTCCTTTAATTTCAAGTACTATAAGTCAAGCAAAGATGGCATCAACTTTTATTTTTATTTCAACAGCTACCAATGATAAAATATCCTGCAGCAGTTTTCAGGTATTTCAGGTTGTGACCTGTCTGTTTTATCTGTCAGAAGAAATATTTGAAATCAAGGCATGTTTTCCAGGTAGTTCTGTGCGGTGGGTCTGCTCGAATCCCGAAGCTACAGCAGCTGATCAAAGACATTTTCCCAAATGTAGAATTACTGAATTCAATTCCTCCAGACGAAGTTATTCCCATTGGTGCCGCCATAGAGGCAGGAATCCTGCTAGGGAGAGAGAACCCTTTGTTAGAAGAAGAAGCGCTGTTTATTGAGTGTTCCGCTAAAGATATTCTCCTTAAGGTAAGACTTATTTTACTTAAAAATTCTACTTGTGCTGTATGATCATAGCAGAACTTACGCATGATTGATGTTAGAGAAACAGTGTTGGTTTATTATTAATTCTACAGACTGGCTATAGATCGGCAGTATTTGGTAACTTGGGCTTATTGACAAAAACAAGACAGGCAAAACTGCTTGATTTTTAAGGGGAAATAGACTGCATCTTTGTTATAATAGCTGGACTTTTTCATTTATTCATAGGAATATAAATTATTGTTTTCCTTGCTGTGATGGTAGATGTGGCAGAGAGAATGAATTTTTAAATTCTTTTCTCATGGAGCACTGTTGTAATGCTTGTAGCTCACTAAAGTACTTAGAGAAAGGCATGAACATTTTTTTTCTTCTTTTTTAAAGGGAGTAGATGAGTCAGGGGCTGACAGATTCACAGTGCTGTTTCCATCAGGGACACCATTACCAGCTCGAAGGCAGCACACCCTGCATGCTCCTGGAAACACTTCCTCTGTGTGCCTTGAACTTTACGAGTCATCGGGGAAAAGTTCCATGAATGAAGAGGGTAAATTTGCGCAGGTGAGTCTTTACACATTCATAGGCACTTGTTAATATCAACCACTTGGAAATCAAGTGGATTTAAAAAATAAAAATGAACCAATGCCACTCCTACCAAAACTTGTTGTTAAAAATTAGAGTGATGTGTGTCTCTTTGGAACAGTCTTTTAAGCGTTCTTTTATAAAGGTGTTATGAAATACTGAAGCGCTTTTTAAAGAAATCAAAGTTTCCCGGTTGAATTTTTAAATAGCTTCTGGGTTTGATGTTTGGCACTGCTGTATAAGCTCACCTGCGATGAGAGATCATAACCAATCATTCCAATAGTACCCAGATCTCTGACGTTTTAGAAATAAAACTGCTGGATGTAATGATGTAGCTAGTGTATTTCCTGCTGATCTTTTTTTTTTATCTTCCTTAGGTTGGACAGGATCTTGGTATCAAATACCATAAGTTTATTTTTCACAGTGGGAAGGTGATAAGATTAAATTAGCACCCAATAAAAATGTATTATACCTATTGAGAGAGAACACAGCTTGTATGAAACAGTGATGATGTCCTCACCTTGGCTTCAGTGCACGTACAGCATCAGGGAGGGGGCAGATGTGGCTGAGATGGATGGAATACTTGAGAAAATGGTTATGCCACCTTAGTCCTGCCCAAAGATGGACAACAGGATGACCATGAGCCATCACTGTGCCCTTGTGGCCAGGAAGGCCAATGGCATCCTGGGGTGTATTAGGAGGGGGGTGGCTAATAGATCGAGAGAGGTCCTCCTTCCCCTCTACTCCGCCCTGGTGAGACCACATCTGGAATATTGTGTCCAGTTCTGGGCCCCTCAGTTCAAGAAGGACAGGGAACTGCTGGAGAGAGTCCAGCGTAGGGCAACCAAGATGATTAAGGGAGTGGAGCATCTCCCTTATGAAGAAAGGCTGAGGGAGCTGGGTCTCTTTAGTTTGGAGAAGAGGAGACTAAGGGGGGGACCTTATTAATGTTTATAAATATATAAAGGGTGAGTGCCATGTGGATGAAGCCAGGCTCTTCTCGGTGGCCAACAATGATAGGACAAGGGGTAATGGGATCAAGCTGGAGCACAAGAGGTTCCGCTTAAATTTGAGAAAAAACTTCTCAGTAAGGGTGACAGAGCCTGGAACAGGCTGCCCAGGGGGGTTGTGGAGTCTCCTTCTCTGGAGACATTCAAAACCTGCCTGGACATGTTCCTGTGTGACCTCACCTAGGCGTTCCTGCTGCAGCAGGGGGATTGGACTGGATGATCTTTTGAGGTCCCTTCCAATCCCAAACATACTGTGATACTGTGATACAAAGATCTCTCAGGGGATAGGGAAATGATGTTAACTAATAATTACAGAACTGATCCAAAGTCAAAGAACGTGGTCAGCTCTTGCTGTAGTCTGTGGTAATTGTGGGTACTCCAGCTACTTTAATGATAAACTCTGAAACAAAACCCCTGAAACAGTGGTGCAAATCTATGTAGTTTTAGCCATTTGCTCTTCAGATTATGTCAACTGGAGCAACGCTTTGGTGTTGAATTATTGGTATGAGATGCTAAACAGCATGAATTGCACACCTCAGTTATTGTGTCACTTCCATTAAACTGCTGTGCAAGGATTTAGAGAACTTTATAATTTGACTTTTTTTTTTTTTTTAAATAGATTGTACTCCAGGATTTAGATAAAAAAGAGGATGGCCTACATGATATACTAACTGTTCTCACTATGAAAAGGTACCCATAATATTTATTATTTTGCTGTTTAACTTGCTATGTCACAATTCTGACAAGCAGGCCTTCCTCCTGCTACAGAGTGTTTAATTTTGTGTTGAGAAATTTCAGCATTTCATTGCATACAGGGCTGTGTCCTAGGAGGGGTAAAATCTTTAGAAATGTGGGTTTTATGCAGTACTTTCTGTGCTTTCATTGCTTGATTCCTAAATAAATGAAACAACACGGTTGTAAAAGTTATTTTTAGCAATTTTTGAACTGTTGATCAGTCTAACCTTACTTGAGAGCAGCCAGTGCTTATCTGTTGGTGGCTGTTACTCCGAGTTCTTAAATCTTTTAAAATTTAAATAATATTACTGCATATTCTATTTACAAACCTGTACTAAATAAACTTAGAATATTTAAACATGTTGCTGAATCTGTTCCACTTAATGTCGAGAAGATATATGCTTTAGTGGAGAGCAAGAAGTGCTTATCTAAATACCCAATAAACTTAATTTCATAAATCAATTTAATCTATGTTGAAGCACGTCGTTCCCTGGATAATTGGTGCTAATCTGTCTCCTTTTGTCTGCATGAAGACTGTTGTTTATGCTTTATGGAACATGTAGTAAAGTACTTAAAGTTGTGTTGAGATAGTCCTAAATATACTTTTCTCTTTTATCTAGGGATGGGTCATTACACGTTACCTGCACAGATCAGGATACCGGAAAGTGTGAAATCATCACGGTCGAAGTGGCATCATAGTCTCTTTTGAAAGGCAGCATTTTTCTAAGTTGATTTGTCTCCTGTTGACTTTTCTGCCAAAGTGGCAACTCTCTGAGGTGTCTCTAATGATTCTTAGGAGGCTGGAATAAACAGGAGTGAAACATTAATTTGCCACTGGGTCAGTTTGGAGTGAAGAGCATGGTGCAAACCATTAATTTAGACATGGCAGACAGCAGAGCACTGAATTATCAGCACCTGATTTTAAAAAAATGCAGGACTTTTTTTTTCCCCGGAGTTATTGTAAGATAGTTCTGTGGTATTGCCTAAAAAATGTGTGTAAGGGTTATATGTGACTATTTATGTTACTAATAAAATATGGGGGTTTTTAATGCAGATCACGGCATCTTCCTTTCTGTGTGGCACTGTTCTAATCTGTATGTCATCATATATTTGTTTGGATATAAGGTGGCAGTTCTTTTTAATTTCAGGTAAGGAAGTAACAGGTCGCACAGTAGGCTGAGACCCTCAAGTCCTGTAACTACACTTGCCTGCTCCATCTCCTATGGGGCAAGAGTTCAGCCCTGAGGGCCAGATAGAATCATGGAATTGATGAGGTTGGAAAAGACCTTTAAGATTGAGTTCAACTGTAAACCTAACGCAGCCAAGTCCACCACTAAACTGTTTTCCCTAAGCACCACATCTACATGTCTCTTAAACACCTCCAGGGACAGCGACTCCATCATTTCCCTGGGCAGCCTGTTCCAATGCCTGACAACCCTGAGCCTGTGGCGCTGCCTGGAGTTGTGACCCAAGTGCAGGACCTGGCACTTGGTCTTGTTTAACCTCATAGAATTGGCCTCAGCCCGTCGACTAGCCAGTCCAGATCCCTCTGTATGTCCATTCTACACTCCAGCCCAACTTGGTGTCATCTGTAAATTTATTGAGGGTGCACTCAAACCCTTAATCCAGGTCGTTAATAAAGAGATTAAACAGAACTGGCCCAATACTGAGCCCTGGGGACACCACTCCTGACTGGCTGCCAATTGATTTTGACTCTGTTCACCACAACTGTTTGGGCTCAGCCATCCAGCCAGCCCTTCAGCCAGCAAAGAGTATATCCATCAAGATGTTATCTTGTGAAATATTCAAAACAGTAGAGCATCAGTAATCAGAGACAGAAACTAAAGCAAGGGATGCCCACCTCAACTGGAGACCTGTGTTCAACCACCTGTTTTTCTACAGGCTTTCCAAGTTGTCTTGAGAACATGTATTTCAATATTCTTCCTGCCTCACAAAAGCAATAGATACTGCATAGCATAGACATAAATCTTACTGCATTCCAAACAAATACCTGTATTTCTGTGGCTTTCCAGCCTAGACACAAGGTTTGAATTCATGAGGCTTCCATGAGTGGACGAAGTGCTGGGAAGTTCTGAGTCCTGCAACCATGGGATTTTGATCTCTGGGCAATAAGTAAATAGTTTGCCAGTTCCTGTGTGAAAACTTCTAAAAGGGGTCTTGGAAAACCCTAATTCTGGTTCTGTCATGACAGTGGAGTCCCACAGCCCTTGTATTTATAAATACAAGTAAAGAGACATGTAAGTACTAATGAGACATCTGTAAGGGGTGTTTTGTTGTGTGTTGCTGCCAATTGGTGAGTTTATGGGGCTCAGGGCTAACATGAAAGCTGTATTAACAGGAAACCCCTGTTCTGAGAAGTGTGCTGTAATGAGAGGGGTTTTTTTAAAAAAAAAAAAAAAAAAAAAAGTGTCTGAAGCCTTTCTTTGTAGTTCCCACTTCCAGCTCTGTGGCTGGTAGAATGGTGAAGGATCTAAGTCTGTCTGGTGCCCTGTGCTTACCCTGTACCAGGCGCTGCCACCTCAGCCAACACTGGAAAAGAATCACAGAATGTCAGGGATTGGAAGGGACCTCAAAAGCTCATCCAGTGCAATCCCCCCATGGAGCAGGAACACCCAGATGAGGTTACACAGGAAGGTGTCCAGGCGGGTTTGAATGTCTGCAGAGAAGGAGACTCCACAACCCCGCTGGGCAGCCTGTTCCAGGCTCTGTCACCCTCACTGAGAAGAAGTTTCTTCTCATATTTAAGTGGAACCTCCTGTGTTCCAGTTTGTATCCATTGCCCCTTGTCCTATCATTGGTTGTCACTGACAGGAGCCTGGCTCCATCCTCCTGACACTCACCCTTTACATATTTATAAACATTAAGTCACCTCTCTGTCTCCTCCAAGCTAAAGAGCCCCAGCTCCCTCAGCCTTTCCTCACACAGGAGATGCTCCACTCCCTTCATCATCTTTGTTGCCCTGCACTGGACTCTCTCCAGCAGTTCCCTGTCCTGCTGGAACTGAGGGGCCCACAACTGGACACAATATTCCAAATGCGGTCTCACCAGGGCAGAGTAGAGGGGAAGAACTTCTCTCGATCTAAGAGACCTAAATAGCTCTGAATTTCGCCTCGCCTCTTTCCAACCTCTGTCACCGCCGTCACTCTCACGGGAACTCCCGCTCTTCCCCTGCTGAGGCGGCCCTGCCGCGCTCCCTTCCCGCCAAAGCCCCTCGGGCGCGCGCGCGCGGGGGGAGGGGCCGCGCTCTCCCTTTGCCCCGCCCCCTTCCGCAGGCCGCGGCCCCTCCAAGATGGAGGATTGGCGAGGAGGTGAGCGAGAGAGCGGCCGCGGCGACTCGGGCCGTGGTGGAGGCCGGGGCCGCCCGCAGCGCCGCGCTCGGGCCTCCCCTCCCTTCTCCTTGTGCTGGGTGGGCCCAGAGGGAGGCCCTGCCCGCTTCCTTGCGGGTGCTCTGCCTGGGAGAGGCGGTGTGGGGGAGGGCGGGAATGTGCCTGAGGTGAATATGGGGGTGGGCGGGGGGTGCGTTGAGGCGCTGGGGGGGTGTCCGTCACCTCCCCGCTTTCCCCAGGGGGCTGCTCTGCCGCGGGCAGCGCTTTCTGGGCGGGTGCTGAGGCCGCAAAGGCCCCGCCGAGCCCCGGGCCGAGCCCCGGCTTCACCCGGCAGAGCTTCCCGGGCCCGGGAGGAGCCGCCGGCCCGGCCCGGCCTGGCCGCTGGGCGCTGCCCTTTAAACCCGCCCGGCTGGCGGGACCGCGATCCTTCTGGAAGGGCGCTGGGGATCGCTTCTTGCGTCGTCCGCTCTCCATGGTTGCATCGCAAGTGCTCGATGACACTCGACTAACTACAGATATTTGGCGGGCTCGTTAAAGAATGGAGGTTTCCTTGTCACCCTGTGCTTTGGTTGTGGGAAGATGATTCGGTTCTTAGTGCAGCTTTCACCTGTGAAAGTCTCTGCCCTCCAAAATATTCATTCTTTATAGGTATACGTACTCTACAAAATAAAGGTGCAGTAAGGGAATTGTTGACGTTTTCCGCTTTGCTTGTTAGGGTTGAGTTTGTGAGATGCTGTAGTTGTGCAAGACTCGTGGACTGTCACAAATAATGCGGGGACTCTGGGATAAGGCGTAATGATTTAAATTTAGCTGAGACATTAAATAGGATTCTTTACCAATTTTCTTATTGTAGCCTGGTATGTGCCATGTCTAGCTTCACTTGAGACCCTCCAAGAATTATGTAGGAAGGAAAATCTCAGATGTAAATCCATTGGAATCACCAACAGGAGTCTAAAGAGTTATGAGGTGGAATATTTGTGTGACTACAAGGTAGAAGAGGTAAGAGAAACACAGACCAATTTGATCACTCTTTCAGCTGAAATTTGGAAGTGAGCCAAGGGTAGTTTTGCTCATGACATGAAGTAGCAGTCTGTGAGGACGAAGCTGTTGCTGACGTCAAATTAAACTTCTTTTAATCTTTGAACTGTAAACAGAAAGTGGTGTAACGACTGCTTTCGGAATGTTGAAGGAAGGTCTTTTTCTGAAATTACGGAGATGTTAGAATATTAAATGTTTCTCCTTTGCATATCTAGAAGTAAAGCAAAATGCTGATGCTTTTAGGCTGTAGCTTGGTATGTATTACGATGCTTCTCCTTTATTTGCAGGTAACAGTCTATATTTCTGTGTTGACTGTTGTAGTCTGATGAACAGTTAGGGCCACGTTCTGCAACTGAATTCCTGCGGCTTGATCATGCCCATGAAATTCAGTCTCAGGATTTGGCCTTTTTACAGTGATTTGGCCTTTTTAAACAAGTGCAAAATGTATGCTTCTTGACTATAAATGCAAAATTGCATGTTTTGAATGGGTTACTTCTTTGGGAGGATGGTTGATATGACTTTTTAGAGATTTTGTTCGTTAAGTTTAGAATTTTTTTTTGTTCCATATGCTGTACAACCGCAATCTGCTCCTGCATACGAGTCATACAACTCGTTAGCATAACTTCGGTAACTGCTTTAGCAAACAAGCCTCCTCCAATTATTGTTAGCGATCAGAGTTCATCTCAGCTGTTTATTTCTTTGCCCCTAGATATGACACAAAAAATATCCAAACTTGTGCTACAAGTTGGAAAAGCTGTTTGAAAGCTGGAGAGGGACTTTTTACAGGGGCGTGTAGTGATAGGACAAGGGGTAATGGCTTTAAACTGAAAGAGGGTAGATTTAGATTAGATATAAGGAAGAAATTCTTCACCATGAGGGTGGTGAGACACTGGGCCAGGTTGCCCGGAGAAGCTGTGGATGCCCCATCCCTGGAGGTGTTCGAGGCCTGGCTGAATGGGGCTCTGAGCAACCTGGTCCAGTGGAAGGTGTCACTGCCCATGGCAGGGGGTTGGACTAGATGATCCTTAAGGTCTCTTCCAATCCAGACCTTTCTGTGATGAAGTTAATTTGCAAATGCAAGTCCAAATTTCTCTCTTTCTCCCCATTTGTAATTGTTATGGGAACATGAAGACCCTCTGCACTGTGTTCCATTTCTTAACTCCAGAGCTCTTGTGTTTGTCCATAGGGCCTGTGATGCTGAATTGCAGCAAAATGTGGCTAAATCTGTATCTGTTTCTGTATTTCAAGGGCACAGAATACTATCTTGTGAAATGGAAAGGATGGCCAGAATCTTCAAATACTTGGGAACCTCAGAAAAATCTGAAATGCCCATTGCTCCTTCAGAACTTTCTTAGTGACAAGAATGAATACTTGTCTCGGGTGAGAGAAGGCAAAGCATTGAAAGTGAGAAACCATGTTAAAGCTTTGAAACCTGCGGTTGCAGATTACATTGTAAAGAAGGCTAAGCAAAGAATAGCTCTGCAGAGATGGAAAGAAGAACTCAACAGGAAAAAGAATCATAAAGCAATGATTCTGGTAGAAAACACTGTGGATCTTGAAGGCCCTCCTTTAGACTTCTACTACATTAATGAGTATAAACCTGCTCCGGGAATAAATGTAATAAATGGAATAACGACTGGCTGTGAATGCACTGACTGCCCTGCTGAGAAGTGCTGTCCAAAGGAGGCTGGATTTATTTTGGCTTACAATAAAAGAAAGAAGTTGAAAATCCAGCCCGGTTTGCCCATCTATGAGTGCAATTCGTTTTGTAGGTGTGGGCCTAACTGCCCTAATAGGATAGTACAGAAAGGTACACCGTATTCTCTGTGCATCTTCAGAACTAACAATGGCCGTGGTTGGGGAGTAAAAACCCTCCAGGAGATTAAAACCAACAGTTTTGTGATGGAGTATGTTGGAGAGGTATGTATTTATGGCATATGGATTAATTATTTACAATAAAGGATACGTTGGAGAAAATGTTGATGAGCTTTCTCTCAGTTTTTAATGCTTCTTGACTTCTACTCTATAATTGATAAGTCTACTTTTGAGTAGAGAAATACAGTAAATAAACATTCAAGATGACAGCAAAATTATGTTGTCCAGAACATTCTTCCATTCCAGAGCAATCATAAAAGGTTGATTGTAAAGAGAATACTTGTCTTATGTGTCACTAAACAATTATTTTAGATATGTGCTGTAATAGTGTATCTAAAGGCAGGTCTATCTTTTCTTTTATATTCATTCTTCACTGATCATCTTTATTATTGTAGATCTTGCTGTTCCCCAGGCACAGTTCTTACCAAACTCCCCACCCAGTCTCTCAGTCCCTTTTCTGTTTTGTCTGAACTTTTAAGGTAATATTTTCAAACATATTTAGTACTTTTGATGAACAGCAATAATAAGACTTGTAGTATGGATGTCATTTGTTTACTCAATCTCATACTATTTCAGACAGAACTTTTATGCTATAAAATACAGACTTTGAGTTACTCTCAAGGTGTTGTTTTTATTTTTACTTTTTATTGCCCTGTGTTTATCTGGTCCAGCCTCTGTTGTACTTCAGGGCTCTTTACATCAATAGCTCCTGGCACCCCCTTGGATCCAGTTGATTTGATTGTATTCCTGCCACAAATCCACCCTGCTGCTAAGGTGGCTCAAAATAATTTCTTCTGTCCCTTCATACAAATTATTATGGTCTTCATTGTATTTCTTCCATGCTTCTTGCCCCAAATCTTTTAACTGTGTATGTTCGTATCTTTCTCATAAACATACAAGAAATCAGTTATTCAGAGTGTCTGTGTTGAGGGATTAATGTGGAAAGATGTTGATGTACTTTTGTTGTTTAAAGGAAAGAGTGTGTGTTTACCCTTTCACCTGAATCTACATATTCCCTACTGCTAAATAAGTTCTCAACTCTGATCTGTGAGAAGGATTTTAAAGGTGTTTTTTTTTGCCCAGTTCCACCACATTTTGTATGTCTTGCTGCTGAATTGGGATTACTGAGCCTGCACAACTGATTATATTTAACATAACAGGCTGCAGATGAAGTTGTTTAAGCTGTTGCTTCTGTCAAAAGTGACTTTAGTTCTTGTCTTCCTTTGGGGAGACTCTAGATTTCTACCTTGTGTTAGTACATACTAGACTAATTGCATTGATTCAGCTTGGTGATGTATCTGTCTGAATTATTATGAATAGGATCTTTCATTGCAGTCAAAAATACCAGGATGAGATGCTTCTGGGGAGGACGGAGATGAATACTGGACTGTAAATGTGACTGGGTTGTAAAGACTGATACCTGTTGATCTTCATCTCTACAAAGGGAGAAAGTTGAAACTTTATGTGACGTAAACAAGGCTTCCTGGGTCTAAGGAAAAAACTGTGTGTATGGAAACTTCAAGTAGAAACAGCTGATTGTATCTGTCATCATTAAAACTCTTCATAGAAGGTGCTGGTATTTTTCTGGAGACAAGGTAGTGTCGTTTATCAGCTGTAGACAAATCACATCCAGAGAAGCCGAAGTCACTAATTAATCTAGCTGTATGTATGTATTCTTCATTAGAGGTGGAATGCTATTTCAATATCAAAAAGCAAATGTGGTATTTTTTTACTAACTAGATTTTTCTAATTTGATTGTGGCTTTTGTTTTAATTTAGTAATCGTTAATAATATGATGCAGGTTGTTTCTTTTTTCTCTTTTTCTAGGTGATTACAAGTGAGGAGGCAGAGAGACGAGGCCAACTCTACGACAACCAGGGAAATACATACTTGTTTGATTTGGACTATGACTCAGATGAATTTACAGTAGATGCAGCTCGATATGGAAATGTGTCCCACTTTGTCAATCACAGTGTAAGACCTTGTTTTGTATACTAAGAGTTTGGAAAATTATCCTAATTGTGCCAGAAATATCTTCTATTGTAAACATTTTCCTACCGTATTCACAGTTTTTTCTGAAGTAGTTTGTTTCCTGCCAGCACAGCCCAGTCAATGAGATGACATAATAAATAGATGATATAATAAATAGAACGGAACAATTAACCTTACTCTGAGTAGGAATACCTACACAAATCTGGGAATAAGATGGTACCCGAAGAGGGCATCTGATAGGACTGGGGTTGTTACTGAATCTGCTGGTTTTAGACAATTAAAATAGGGTTGGTTTTCCAAGTAACTAAAAGACCTAATATGCGAGAAGTAATTAATAAAATTAGTGAGGAGTCAAAGACGAAAGGAATTGATGCATTATTTTCATCCTACAAACACTGGTAAAAAATGAAAATCCCTGTGCTTTCTTTGTTATCTTTTTCCCTCCTAAATCTAAACTTGAAAGACAACTCAGAAGTAAATTTTAAACAGGAAATTTTTGTAGCGTTTTGTTTCCTATTCAACTGAAGTACCTAAAGTGAGGAGGCTGAACTGCATTTGTAAAGATTCCTGAACTAAAAATTATTATTTCTGACTGATGTAATGTTTGTGAGGTACATAGTCAGTGTTAGACAAATACAATAGATTAATATCTTCATGTGTGTGAGCTGATGATGGTTGTATTTTATGTGGGCTTGCCAGGGAGAAGGATAAAGAAGAGTTTTAATGCCAATTGTTCTTCACTTTCGGAAGTGGGAGTGAAGTATTCTCACTCTTCAGTGTAAAGTTAAATATCTGACTTCACTTCTGATTCCTTAACAAGGGAATTTTACTGTTACAGACTAAAAAGCATGCAGAGTTTAACAAATTGTCTCGGTGACTTCTGACATTTAATCCAGAAAAAATGATAAAGCAGTTTCTAGTTCCCGCTTAGTGTCCTTGACTCTCCTGCTGCTGCCCAGCCCATAGCAGGTAATTTGGAAGCCAAGCAGGTTAGCAATTGAAAATAGATTTTTACGCATAGTTTGAAAATATTTCTGGCCTGCATATATGGAATAAGGAGCGTTTGTGTGGCCTGAAACACTAGGTTGTGGGGTTTTTTTTCAACTTGAATTCTTTTTGTGGGTTTTGTAGGTAAATATTAACCTCTGAATGTAGCTTTAATTGCTTTGTCATCTTTTTGAAACTAGTCTACAAACTGTGTAAAGGTTGCTGTCTTGAAAGGCCTCGACTAAGCTATGAGTGTTCTCCTTTAATGCTATTTCAAGAATGTAATTTGTTGATTTCAGAAGATAATTTCAGACTTCTGTCCCTGGGAGAAGAACCAGTTCTTCCTTTCCTGTGACCTTCCTCTACCTAAACACTTCAGTGAAACTTAGCCTGCATTTTTTTGTAACGGAAACTACATTAATTTTTGCCTTACAGTGTGATCCAAATCTTCAAGTCTTCAATGTGTTTATCGATAACCTCGACTTGCGTCTTCCTCGTATAGCGCTGTTTTCTACACGAACCATCAAGGCTGGAGAAGAGCTAACCTTCGACTACCAGATGAAAGGTGAGCAGATTTTGAAACTGTATTTGCAGGAGGTTTGGGGCATTGTTGGGTTTTGTTGCAGCTTGACTGATTATAGCATTTTAGGTCAGGCCCTGCTTCTCTCTGACACAGCTCTGTGGATTCTAGAACATCGATGTGTGGTGCAGACAGAGCGCACCCAGGAGCTTTTGTGTGCACCTCTAGTACATTATCTCCTTCAGTGCCCCTAGCTCAGCAGCAAGGGGTTGTGGCTGGAATGTCTGATGAGGCAAATTATTTTGAAGATTTGTCACAAGAGTGCTCAAAAGAATGGTCAGGCTACCATTAAAAGCAGCTTTCCTTTATTCAGATTGGCATTTCTGGTAAACTGCTTTCCAAGTAATCTGCTAGTGATAGTTACAAAGATAGTGGTCTAAGGCACCAGAGGTTTGTCTCTGAATTCTGGTGGTTGTAGGTCCTGTAGTAAAGATATAAAGGACAGTCCAAAGTTTACTATTGTTTTGTTGGGTTGAATACATTGATCGTTATGCAGAGACTTCAGGAAACAACGATTTTGGTGAAATACTATCGGCTCTTTATTAATTAAGAAAGACCAGCCGCTTGAGGGAGGTGGTAGAGTCCCCATCATTGGAGGTTTTCAAGATGAGATTGGACAGGGTGCTAAATAACCTCATCCAGGTTCCCTTTCCCAGGAGAGGTTGGACCAGATGATCCTTTGAGATCCCTTCCAACCTGGGCCATTTGATGGTTCTTTGATCTTCCGTTCAATGTTCAAGGCCAGGCTGGACAGGGCTCTGAGCAACCTGATCTATTGAAAGATGTCCCTGCCCGTGGCAGGGGGGTGGGCTGAGATGGTCTTCAAAGGTCCCTTCCAACCCACACCACTCTATGACTACTTTTTTTTTCCCAGTACAATAACAAAGGATTGAGGTTTGCTGGCAGGGGTGTTGTGTGTGTCAAACTTTACGTGCAAACCATTTATCCACAACAGCAACGTACTGTTTGCCCTGCTGTTTTCTGTTCGGGGAAGCATCTCTTACACTCCAGAGCTGTACCTCGTTCTTGTGGAATCTCTTTAAGTCCTGACAAACTGATCATACTTTGGTCCTTAAAACTCCTCTTTTTTTGTGGTGTCTGTGACACTAACATACAAGGCAGGCGGTGCTCCCAGCTGCCCAGTGTGGATACAGACCTGAGGGTACAAGGCCCGAGTTTAAGATTTGGATGCTGTCCATTAGGTGTTGTGTAAGCATGGGTGTCAGTAGAATTTGAGTAGAGCTTTACACACATTTCTTTTAAGAACTGGGGTGGTGGCTTTTTGAAGCCATTTGAATAACTAGTGTGGTTTCAATCTGTCTTTTAAAGTGTCCTGATTTGTGTTTATCTGTGTCACAGGTTCAATAGATCTGACTTCAGACTCTGCTGATAGTCTCAGCCCATCCAAAAAGAGGATCAGAACTGTCTGTAAATGCGGAGCGGTGTGTTGCAGAGGTTATCTCAACTGAGTGCGGGTATCCAAAGTCACAAATACTTTGTTCTCTTTTAAATGTGTTTTAAGAAGACTCTTCTTACACACAGATGTTCAAGTATTCTTACATCTAATAAGTACACTGAAAAAAAGCATTACATTTGTAATTGAAATGACATTGGCCAAAGAAAGAGATGTCGTGTTTCAGGCAAATACAAAACTGAAAATGGGGATTAAAAATTGATTTTTCTTGAACTGTTATGTAGGAAGCAGCAAAATGTGTGTTAAGAAAACTCTTTAAAATGTATTTTGAGTATTTGATTGTGAGCTTACAGCCGCTGGTTTCAGTGGGATAAAATAATGTTACATATTTTCTGTACCTTGAAAAGTGTTGGAGACATTTGATTTGGATCCTGAATTATAGCTGTTTTTTTGCCTTTTATTTTTGGTGTATAAAGAAAAGCTTCAAGACATTAGCAATAACATTTATGGCACTGGGGTGAAAAATAAAGGACAGCCATGGGACTGTCTAAATGAAGGTTCACAGGAATGCAAATCGTAAAATGTCCATTGAACTCCATGCAAGTAAAGCAAATGGTTTTCACAGATTCCAGATACAAGGTTGAGGTCTCGAATGTTTTTAGCGGATGTTGTGTTATTTACAAGTTTTATGATATTTTTTTAAATTGATTTTTAGTTAGGATGCTGTAGGAGGTCTGCAGTTCTACAGAGCGTTTGTAAATATGTAACATACGTTGTTTGCTTTCATTGCAGAAATTCGGCAGTCATTGCTGAAACAAATCACTGGCTACAGTTTGGATATAGGTAACAAAAGAATAGGGAGAGCAGCCCGTTGTCTAACAAAGCTGATGCATTGTGGAGATATGCTCAGTTATCCGTTAGGTGCAAAAATCCCCTTGGAGTTTATTTGTATTCACAATATTAAGTTTTTACATACTGTGACTTTTTTTACCTAGTGACAGACTTTTCAGATACTAGGCCTGTTTTTTCTTGTTGCAAAAATGTTAACTTCAGTGAAGTTAGACTAGGAGGGAGTTTACCCATTTGCTGTAGACCTTAAGATGTTCTTGAATGTAAAGCCTGAGAAATGTACTGTTCTTCAGCTGCTTGAGTCGTCTTGAATTTCTTTTTGTGATACCCTAAAGTTGTCTCGATCTGTATGTGAAGTTTTGCTTGGCTCCAAAAATGCCGAAGAGCAGTTGAGGCAGGTTAGGAGTGAAATTACAGCCAAGGTCCAAGCTCCAGGGGTGACTAAAGTGCTTTATTCTCATGGAGTTAAAAGCTTGTAAAACTTGCATATCGCTTACAAATCATGTAAATGTTGACAGGGTCGGGCAGAAGAATGTTGCTCCATGAATGGATGCTTCCTAAGTGGCTGCTAGCTATGTATCATAGGTCAGCTCGTTACCTTTATAAGGTGCACAGCTGTTGGCTCAGGTGAATGAAGTCAAGTACCCAGCATATAAGCGTTTACCTAATTTGTTAACAAATGCCTTAAATTCCATCTTTACTAGCACTCCAAGAAGAGTGTTTCAAAGGATAGTACAGGTTGTTTGTTTATTAAGAAGCACAGTTGCATTTGCACTTAAGATCTGGCTCTTTGGCGGAAAGCGAAGTTTTAAGATGCTACTGGCCAAAATCGGCTTCAAGGTTGGGTTGAAGAATGGGGGCCATTGAAAGTGCTGTGTAAGTTTTGTAATCTACGAAGTGTTGAAATAGATACTTTATATTGTTTAATGTAGAAAGTTTGCTTAGATTTTAAAGTGTTTGACATTACCAGGCTCACCTACATCCACACACTTGGATAAATGCTGAATCTAGTCTATTTTTATCATGCCATATCCCTAATGATTTCTTTTTTATATATATATATAAAGTCAAAGTGGAATGTGGAGCTTTAATATTAGCAAACTCTAGATGATCGTACATCATTTGGAGTCATTAGTGCTTTCTTTTGCATGTGACCTGACTTGGCAACACGTTCCACAGGGGGGGATCTGCAGTCTCCAGCTCCTTAATCTGCTGCAGGTTCCCTGTGGCTACAGGATGCTGAGAGTGTCTGTGGCAAGAAATGGATTCCTTACCAAAACAGTTTGTCTGGCCTCTCCTGTACGAGATGGCACAGGGCTGGTTCGACACTCTTTTTGTCTGTGTCCATGCCTGGTTTCATTTTAAATTGCAAGTAAATGCATTTTAAAAAAATAAAAGTCTTACTAGTTGTACCTGAGTTCAGTATATCTGCCTCTTTCCCAAGGCAGCGTTGTTGCCACCAGCGCTGGAATGACACTGCTGTTCTTTGAGGAGATGCGTGTTACCTCTTGCACGATACATAAAGGACCGTTAATTTCTGTTCTGGGAGGTAACAGCACTTGGTGTTTATCTGAAGTAAACCCATGTATCCAGTTTCCAATTTAGAGCCTTGAACAGTATTTTCTATTTACATATTCACAATGCATTTGGATTGCAGTCAATTAGCTTAAAGTGACACTGTGTCACTTTTAAAAACTCCTTTTGCAGTTTTTATGAGTTTGGGGGAAAGTTGCCAAATTAGAAAAGGAGAAAAAGCTATTTGCAGTTTCTTAAGCAGCCTAAACCAGCCGTGCTTCTGCCTTTGGTTTTGTGGTCTGTTAGCACCATCATGGCCACCAGTTCAGTTGTGTTTATGCACTTCTTAAGAGACTGGTAACCTGTGATCTGTCCTTCAGCTGTTCTTTGTTTGGTGGGTTTTAATCTTTTGTTTTGGTAGCAAAACTAAGTCTGCAAGATCACCTGTAAGAAAAGCTATTGTCTATTTATTTAATCTCAAAGTTAAGTCGATCTTTTGGTTATTTCTAATGTATGTTTTAGGATTGTGTACAGTAGAATATGCAGTTTATAAGCTCAGGAACATTTTCTTTTCATAATGTGTGATCTCTAGTATCGCTACCTTCCTAGAGTTTTTGATAAAATAAATTAAATTTAGTTTTTTGCTTGTTGTTGTCATTCTTAACCAAAAATAATGTATTTTAGCCTGTCAAAATTAGCTGTAGAATTTGCTTTAAGACTGCAGCCTCTTAATTCCTGCCCTGCACCCAAGGTTTCTCACACTGTAAGGACCGTAGCAGAGCGATCAGGAGGAAGTCATGTGTTTCCTATTCAGTTTATGGCTGATAAGAACTGGTATAAATTCACGCTCTTGACTTGTCTAAAGCAGACTGGGTTCCTGTATATTTAAGCACGCTGTAGACGCAGCCCTGAATGAACATATATAGCACAGTTAAGGAAACAAGCCAAGAGAAGAATTTCTGCTCTGTTTTTTATTCCCAGAGGTAGTTACAACAGCAGTCTCACTCACTCAAGCTCACTGAAAAAAAACTTATTGATAGGTCACAGTTGGAAATTATATTGACAAACCCCAGGAACGGAGAGGGCACGGTAACAGTGGAGAATCATACAGACTTGGATATCCTTAAAACCATACGTAGATTATAGCAGATTTTCTTCTTTCCCTCTCCCACTGCTGTTGCCACTAGGAGAATGGTGCCTGGTTTCGTATTCATATGTCACTAAAGATGGCAGAAAGACAGAGGCAGGGGGGAGAGCTGTCACACTAAAAGTCTGATTCATTTTTGGGGACTTCAGACCACCTGGATGGGAAACCTCATAGATTTTTAGATGACTTCTGCTGTTTAGGCACTTTTGTAGGCACTGCAGTTTAACAAAAACCTGAATTACATTTCCATTTAAGAAGCTAAGAAGTTGAGTAAAGCTGGGGGCTTTAGAACACACACACCACAGGATTTTAAGTTGTTCTGAAAAACAATTCAGAACAAACCAAAACACAGAGGAATTGATGACAAATTGTTTGCAATGAGTTAGATACAAACCACAAGACAAGGGTGTATAGTACCTCATTCAGGAGTTAAAATCGGATGATGACGCTTGCTCAGTGTAAAGAGAGACTGCTTGAAAAGAACAAGGGGTTTTGGTTGTTTTTATAAAAACTTCTCCATGATTCTCTACTATCTTCTGCAGTTGTATTTAAAAATAACTGCAGTGAAAACTCAGGATTAATGTCAAAGTGCAACTACTGCATTGCTTGCATGGCTGAAATGAAAGATGTCATGTCCCTCCCTGCAGTTAAAAATGTGATATTTTATTAAAACCTGAGATCATATATAGATACATATATGTATCTCAAAGACAAACTCTTTGAGCTCATGATAAACACTAAATTTCATTTAGCATTTTACCCTTAGTTTTGTTGTGGTCCAATTTTTGTCTACTTAGAGTCCTGGAGCACTGAACCCTGGGAGGCAGAAGGCTTTTACAGTTCCTCCTAGGAGTAATTCCTTCTCAGTATTTCATAGAAGGAAGAGTGAAGTTACACAGGCTGCAAATTCCTCGTTCTGACAATACCATATTTCTGAAAAAAATGCAGGAATAGCTGCAGATAGTAATTGGCACTAAAAATAATCCTGGGCTTAATAAACAAATTCAAGTATTTGTCATCGTGATGTAATCTGCTATACTTATGTTCAGGAGACTTTTTTCTCCTTGAGAATGCTTTCACCTGCTGCCAGCTTCTTATATAAACTGTGCAGTTTATCTGGCTGAGGCACTTCAGCATCAGGAGTTGAGGGAATTTCAAAGTCAGAGGAGCTCTGAGAGTCCCTCCTCAGTTCTAGATCAGGAGTCCTGGGGTCGTCACCTATTTCCACCAGCACATCTTGAACGTGAGCAGCCCCAGCTTCTACATCCTCGGTGTCTTTGCTTTTCAAGTCACCATCGTAGGCACAAGATCTGTCTTGGCTCAGCGGCTTCCACCTGCTGTTGTCAGGTTGAGTGTCTTTGGCAGCCTCCTGCGGGACAGAAGCAACTGCTCTGCTCCCACCTCTGCCCAAGCAGCTCCAGTCCAAGGCGCTTCTCTCTTGGGAGGTGATGAGCACCGTGTCCATTTGGCTGTCCCAGCCCTGGCTCCCCTGCTCTGATATGTGTGTTGACTGAGAAGAATTTTGGGAGGAGATGTGTGTTGAGTCACTCACTGCATCCGAATCGCTGAAGAGTGGCTGGGACCCACCAGCATCTGCTGAAGATGGCAAGTTGTCCTCGTTTTCAGAGCTTTCTTCGAGTTTGTTACACTTAAAAAATGCATCCCAGCGAGGGATGTCGCCATCCTGTTGGTCACTCATTCTGTTGAAATTTGATGTGCAAGTGGCATCTGGCTCATGGGAAAGATCTTCAACTGTATTAATTTCAGATTCTTCTTCATCGTCATTATCATCGTCATCATTTGATTCCTCACAGTCCATGAAGTCTACCTTGAGGGAGGTGTTAGTTGCGGTCGCTTTGTAACTTTCTGTGGTCTCATTAATGTTTTCTTCAGCATTTTCAGACTGTCCCATGTTGGGGGGCCTGCTCTCTTCTCTCTGCAGTTTTGGAATCTTAGGCCTTGCAGAAGTTAATTCTGAATCGAAGAGATCATCTTCATCTGTCAAGAAAATAACAGGATAATCAAAAGACTTTACAGAATTCCAGATCCCTGATAAAATTCTATTGAGAGCAAAGTTTTAATAAAAAAATATTTAGTAGGAAGAGAGAGAAAAGCTCTTTAACCCAGACACAGACTTAGCAGGACGTTATTGACAGTGTTCACCTTGCCTGGTCCAGCACGGTGCCTGCCAGGGACGCTGCCAGTTGTCATCCCCTGTGTCACCTACAGCAGATCAGACGTAGCTCTGGCACACACAGTTATTGAGACCTCTGACTTTTTTTGCCAGGACTACGTCACCCTTGCACACTTGACACTTCAGAAATAGCCAGAGAGAAAGCAGCAGGCCCGAAGTTGTCTTCTAGTGCCTAAGTGGCTTTCCAGAGGCTACGTACAGCATCCATTTAGCATCATAAATTTTAAAAGCAGCTACTAGGTGCTAAAAAACCAGCAGTTTGAGATAAAGAAGAGGAGCGATTCCATTGATACACCACTCTGTCCCCCACAACACAGGAATTGATGCAAGTGAAGTTGTGTTATGATCAGCTTTACAAGGGATGGTCTAGGACTCTCAGATTGAATTCTTCCAGAAACTTAAAGGGCTGTTAAGTACATTTTAAGACCACAAACAAGTGCTCTCTCACCCTGCTAAAACCTAAGTTCATTTAATTTATATTTCTCCTTTCTAACTGTCCCTTTGAACAGACAGACTATGGTGAACACTGTGGCTTTTGGCACCTCTGCTTGGTCTCAGACTTTCATTTAAAGCCAAGTAGCAGCAGCAGAATCTTTACCTGTGTCAGATAACTCTCTCTTGTGGACTCTCTTCAGTGTTCCTAAGGGCTTGTACCTGGGTTCCATGTTTCTCCTGTACGACCTGCATAATGGCTTCAATCTGAGGTCAATAAGAGAAGCGATTAGTATTTATAACTCAGCAGATACCTTCAAGAACTTCATCTAAGTACACTGTTTCATGCCTTTTGCAGGCACTGCAGTGGAATTGTTGAAGGCAGCAACAGGTAGGGAAAAGTTCTTAATTCCTTGGTGAGCTTAAAGGTAGGAATCTGTCATTTCTATATAACTTAAAACACGTACACTGTTTGGAAACTACCTTTTGGTGCCTTGCTTAGAGAAGACAAGATGACAGTGTTCAAACTCTGCAGTTTTATTCAATAACTGTAAAGTATCTCCTTTTTAAGGGGGAAAAGTAAAAGGAACAAAGAATCAAGCCCTCATTTTATTCAGACCGAGTGACACCGCTGCTCTCCTGCACTTTCTAAGCTGCCAACATCTGTAACAGCACAAGAGTACAAAGGCCTCTGCGATGCTGTGCAGAGCTGAGGAGTTCAAGTCCCCAGAGAAACCCTCTTTAAAAGAAACTTCCAAGAAGTAGCAATGACAAACAGAAATAGGTCACAGAATAAAGTGAGATAAAGGTATATTCAGATAGAGTTCAACAGCAGAAAAGCCTCTATACAGAGTATAAACAGAAGTAGTGTGTGGAATACAAACCCTCAGACTTAGCACAACATAGCAACAACGTTCTTCAGAAAGGTGGAGTTTGCAGCACTGAATATGGGAAAAAAAGAAATCTGAACTATCGGACAAGTAAAGGAAGAGGCAGTGGGCTGCTCGAGAGGCTGGGATGCAGGAGGGAGCTGCCCTTCCAGGACCAGGAATCAGGACACCTCCATTCAGCAGCCACTTGTCACTTACATTTCCATAGCTTTGTCCTCTGTCCCACCCACTGGCAGTACATTGGGATACACATTCACGGGACAGATGTAGCTCAGGAAATCCTTGATCTAAATTGAAGAAAAGCAGCAGCGGTTTAACTTACACCAGCAGTTAATAATTGCACTGAATGGCAGCACTGATCAGAGCACACCCACAACAAGCACTACCAGTTGTCTCATGTAAAGACCAGTGTGACCTATGAGCCAAACTCAATCAAAGTGGACAGCTCTGTAATAAGAAAAAAGGTCTGAAACGACGCGGAGAACTCTGTCTCACATTTACCAACACTACACGGAGCACCACTGTCTCTGACAGAAAGGTAGATCCGTTCCTAGGGAATGTGATCCAGCGCTTCACTGTCCTTACTGCTCTACAACTTCTCAGACCTGCGTTTTTCTTCCTGGATGTCAAGTCCTTAGTTGTGCAGATCAGGTTATTTTCTTCCTCAAAGACTTTCCCTGAACTCTTCCTTCAGCCCACTATAAACACCCTTTATCACAAAACATGTCACTTTTTCCAAGCCTTACTATGTTGATTTCTAGATGCTTTCCAGGCACTGTCTTGAAGAATTGTGTCCAGTTAGGGGCACAGCACTCCAGCTGAGGCTTTACCAGCGCCGAGCACTGAGAACACAGACCAGGAGGACCCATCTGCTTTTCCATGCGGGCGTATGAGTCTGTTACCCCCCAACATTCTGCCAGCAAAGCAAAATGTACTATCCTAGTACCTCCATTTAAAATTCTGTATGGCAGAGCAAATTAAAACTTAACCAGGATCTTAAAAACAGGACTGTCTTTCTAGGGCTCTGAATAAGCTCCATGTTTTATGTGTGAGGCTTTGTGACAGGTTGTTAACACTGATCCAGTTCAGTTTCTTAGGAGAGGGAAGTATTTTAAGAACTGGATCAAGTCATATTAAATTAAAATGTGTGATTCTGGACAGGATGCTGCCATGACCAATTTTTATTTAGACTTTAACACAGAAAGAGGAGTAACAGCAGCAGCTATGACGGGAGAAAATTCTGTTTAAGTGTGTGGGCAGGGAAAAGAAGGCAAACCCACCCAAAACTGAGTCACAGCAGATAAACAATGTAGTGAAAACTAAAATCCTAAGCTTTCAGCATTGTGTAATTACACAGTGATCTAAAATAGAAAGGCAGTCAAGACAATTGTAGCAATGACCAATTCTTTGAGAAGAGAGAATAAAAAACGACCTTGTGACCCTGCCCTATCTTGACATGTTCTGATGCAGCTATATTAAAACAGACTTCTCTGTCTTCAGCATCCAGAACTTCCTATCCCCTTACATCTTATTACTGAAGAGATTTTTTTTAGTTGTGATAAGTCGTGTCATCTACTCCAAAATAATCAAAACTCCTTTATTTTTTTCTATCAATTTAGACTTAGTACTACAAGTATACAAACCTCACTGTATGAAGAGTGGAAAGAGAAACAAGCTCTGTATGTAGTCTCCCCAGTCCTAAAAAAAAGAGCAGGCACAAAAGTTAGGTAACTGCTCTTCATGCCCAGTCAAGAGGCAAGCACAACCTACTCTTAAAAAGTCCATTTTGAGATTCATTTATAGCAGCATCAGGCAAGATTCACACCTGAAACAACAGGTTTCTGCACAGCCCAAATGCTCACCTCACTATTACGTTGGTTTTCTTCATCCTTTCTCCGAACCACATTGTGGAGGGTTTGATGCTGATTATGTGCAAGGGAGTTCCATTTTGGCAAGTCATCCCACAGGGCAGCCTGTTCCCTCTCACGTACTCCTCGTCCTGTCAAACGCAACATAGATTTAAGTGTAATTCTGACCTTTATTCCCCCAGAAACTGAGCAACATACCATCTAGCCACACCAAGTTTTCATCCTGCTTCCAGCTCCTTTGAAACACTCTGTGTTGTCACGTCTTGCTTCCAGAGTGCAGCTTGACAAAGCAAATCATAGAAACCGATGCCCCAAGGTGCCATCTCCAGCTCAACCTGCACTGCTCTGAGCTGGAGCCTTCAGCCCGACAGACATCCTGGAAAGGGAAGGCCTCACACTACAAGCACACAGTGCATGGCTGCAGGAGGCATCATCTGAGCTGCTTTTGATATATTTAAATTGATAATACCTGACTGATCTAATCTGCTGCTGGTCTGTCTTAATTTAAAAATACACTCTTCAAGTTTCAAATACAATTGAACTATTCCTAGATCAGCTAATTTTCCTGGTTTTGTTAAAAAACAAGTTTCTCTTTTAGTGAGTTTGCTTGTCAGCTAAAGCCTTCATATTAGCTGCATTTTCCTGGAGAACCAGATACATGTTTTGGTAAACATGGCAATGGAATGTGAAGTTATTGATAAGCACGGATGGACATCTCGCTAGAGGGGCAACGAGAAACAGGTGACCAAGAAACTGACCGACTGTGTATAACATTCCATTCACGTGAATACTTCATATAAGAGTGGGAGATCATGAGGATCTCGTCCCTTTTTTTCGTCCCTTCTGCTCATGGCCGACATTAGGAGAGGACCTTGCTAGTCATCCCTGCAAACTGAGGCCTAGTGAGAGACTGAATCCAGCTCCGGTTGGCTGCAGAGTCCAGTCCAGGACTTTGTTTGCCGGCTCTGCAGTTGCTGAGACTTTCAAGATTGGTTTTGTATATTTTGTATTATTTTCTCTATTCTTATCGGTAGCATTAGTAAAACATTGTTAATTTTTCCAACTCTCTTCTCTCTGTCCTTCTTTCCCTCCTGATCACCTGTCCTGAGTGGGAAGGGGGGAGAGCAAGGGGTAAAAGGGGGAAGCTGGGGGCAGCGAAGGTTAACAATACATCTGCCAGGGTTTTATTGTCACCCCACAATCTAAACCCCCTCGACACTAATATATTTTTCCCTTTATTTTTTTTCTTGTTTTAAATTTCAACCCACTAACTACAGTGCTCACTCTTTTTTCTGTTAAGCCACCGTTCGCTCCAAGTCTTCATTAGTACAACACGACCAAAACATCAGCACCTACAACCAGTCTTTCACAGCAAGAGTGAGCAGAGGCTTTGCAAAACGATACACACCCGAGGATGTCGACAGGCGTGAATCTGAGTGTGTCGATCTGTAGTAATGTGGTAGAGGATATCTGGCATGTTTCTGAACATATCTAGTTTGTTCACGTGCACCTGGAGAAAGGCAGAGTTTACTCTTAATTAGACCAATATGTTTGCCAAACTGCAGCTGGAGCAGCTATACAGATGTGGTTCTGCTCACAACAAATGCTGGTAGGCATTTAAACAATTACTACCCACTAATAACATCTAAGCAGGGAAGTGTTAGCCAAAAGTAACTTGGATGTCTAGAAAAAGCAGAACATAACTCTAGTGCTGAAGAGGGCTGAATATTCATCAAAGAAAGTCAGAATATATCTGCTAACTATTAATGTAATGTATAAATGAAAAGGCTTTTATCGCTCATGAGATAAAAGGGAGAGTTAAACACAGAGCTTGAAAGAATGAGGATTAACTTCTTCCTGAAGAGCCCAGATGTTCCAGACTGAAATTAATTACTTAACTCATTTTGAGCACAACTGTAGCTTTTTAAGTGTAGTTAATGACAGTATGCACATCTCTGACATACAGCAGCCCTCTGAACAGCCACTTCCAGCTCCGTGACTGGCCACAACCATTACTGAGGATCTATTCGAAAGCAACGATTACAGAAATGTTACCTTGATTCCAAGTTCCTCACTGAGGTTTATAAACAAATATTCATATCCGTAAGCAGCTTTGCAATTCAGCCACACAACATGATAGGGAGTCAGCGAGGTCCAGCTTCGCACTAATTCTAAGATCCCATTTAAACATTCCTCCTGAAAAGTATAGAACATGTTGTGAATCGTCTTTCAAGCTACTTCCAGAGCGATGCGGTTTGCTAATGCAGAAAGGCATTGCCTTGCAAGACTTCCCTAACAAAGGGGTGGTTAATTAATTAGCAGCTTTAAGGGCCTTTCTTCTCACAGCTTATTTAGACTTACCCTGCTTGGTATATGATAAAATTTGGGGTCACAAAAAGTGGTGTCCAAATAAACGCTCTGGATGTCTTTTACCCTGAAAGAGAGAAACGTGATACCAGAGTGAGTACATCACGGTACTAAGATACACCTCTTCCTCTTTCTTCAGAACAATTCTTCCCCTTTACTACAAAGAGCAAGTGAAAAAGGGCTTGTAACTACAGTATTGCCTGACTGCAAATACATTGAATACAGAATAAAAAATAAGGAAAAAAAAGAGTACATTATTCATGAATGATCCACACCTGTGAGATCTTTTATTCTTTTTAAATCCCATGAATTGCTAAAGCCTCACCCGGTCCCTGAATGCAAAAGCTCCATTCTGGCTGCTTCTCCTTTTGCAAGCCTGAAATCCCCAGTGTACAGCACCGTGCCTTTGTCACCTTCAAACAAAAACCTACAAACACAAGCACTTTGGTCAAACTCAACAACATAAAGCATTAAATCCCAGGTGTCGATTCATTACCTTGCATAGGGCAGTCTGTGTGACTAACGTATGATATCATAGAAAAACTGGGCTCAATTTGGTCCTAGAGTAACCGCAGATAAACCAAATAATTCAGACTGAGTATGTCTGGGAAAAAACCTGTGCCTAGGTTGATCGGAGTTGAAGACAAAAGCCTCCCAGATTCCAGGAGGGTGGCCCAGCTGCCTGTTGCAGCCAAAGGAATCTATTCAGTGTCTGTACCGGGAAGCTGGGCACCTTCTTTTTAATGTCATATTTAAGAAATTGATGATTTCTTTTTAATCACAGTTCTGTAAGTCATTTTTAACAGTTGCAATCAAGAAAGTTGTTATTCATAGGCATGGAGAAAAGTAATCTGCCCCACCAAGGTAACAACTTGTGTGTGGACAGATCCCAGAGAGTACAGTGGTTTCCAACCTTGACTGCAGCTGGTGGGCCCGGCATGACAGTATAGTCTCCAAGTACGAATTGTAAATTCACTGGCTTTTTCTAATCATAAATAATCCAGTACTTAGTGAGAACTCTCCAAGTCAAATATCTCAGCAGAGGCATTTAGAGTATTGAAAGGACGTACATGACTGATCCTGGACAGTGACCAGCTGGGAGAAGTGTCACCTCTATGTCTTCTTTCTGGAAGAGATAGTTAGCGTTATTTTCACACCATAGTAAGTACTACCAGTACTTTCATTGACATGGTGAAAGCAACACATTAATTACTCCCCGCAGCTTCTTGCAGCATTTAACATCACTTTTGAACAAAGAGAGTGTCTCTTCCTATTCCAACAAGCCCTGAAGAGCAACAACCACCCTGTCACGCCAGAAGAGATGACTGAATATAGTACAGTGCTCATGAAAGCCACTCAGCCAGAAAACAGTCCTATATCCTCAGTTCCTGCTCAACAAGCACCATGGAAACATCCTGGAATACACTTTGCCTGGAGATTCTCTACCAGACCTCTAAGTCCTGCACTTGAAGCTTGTTCAAATGAGTCACGAAATTCAAGGTGAAAAAAAAATCTCACAGGAGAGGTAAGCTGGAAATCACTAATACCATGGAAAGACATTACCAAATAAATGGTATGATAATAGGAACAAAGCAGGGAAGAAGAATTCATGTGGCTGCATATCTTGGAGAGAGGGGGAACATCCATTTCAAAAATAGCTTGACCACTTGGCATGTTACAGGTAAGATCTATTACCCACGCTCAATTAAACATTATTACTGCCCATTACAAATATATGAATCTTTGTGTGTGTGTGCACGCAACTTACCTCACCAGATGTTTCATCTACTAAAGAAATCTGAGTTGGAGTTTCAACTTCCAATGCAACCTGCAACAAAATGAATACATGTATTGCAGGATTTCCTGAACATTTTGTTTCATACTTAAGCTAAGTGTTCATTATTTAGACATCTTTAGCACCCACTGCAGCTAATGCTAGGCCTGTAAAGTTAAGCCCATTTTCCTGTAGAAAGTGATGAATTTGCATTTCCAGTGGAAAAAAGGTTTTCTAAAAGTTGTCTAAAAATCAAATGGAGATACCCAAATCAAGATGTGCGTGCCTAAAAAAGCTAGAACATCTTGTACTTCGAACAGCAACAGCTCTGTTTTTTCTGGCTGGATCATACACCTTTTGAATGACTGCAAAGCCCAAGACATCCCAAGTCCCAGATGACACGAGTGGATCTTGCTCTGACAGGTCTCTGTGCTGCAGCACAACTTCTCGCTATTTCCTATTACCAGAAGCAAGGCCACAAATCATACGCAACATGAATTTCTGTGCTTGTGTAGAGGTGATTACCTATAGACTGCAGTTAATCCCCTATTTTGGCAACTTCTCCTGCAACATACATGCTCTGTGGCTGTTTGCAAGGTTAGCGCTGCTATGTGGGCTCCTCTCCCATCCTCTTGTTCTTTTTTTTCTCTCCTTTGTTTCAGACAACATTTATATAAAATTCTCCCGCCCAAAAAAGCCAAAGTGAAAGGAAGGTCTCCTTAGGTATAACCTCCAGCTTATCGGCCAAGTGGTCTCCTCAGCACCTTGGGTTTCACTGATGGATTTTTCACTAGATGGATTCACAAGACACAGCATCACAAAGTTCTGGGCAGCTCCACGAGATCCACTCAGCTGGAACTCACACAAAGGTGGTAACATGTGGCTTCTCCACCAGAAACCACAACACCAAACTCACAGCTTGCTCCAAAACACAGATACATGTGTCAAAAAGTACCTTATACTAAGAATTCAAACCACTGGCAAGAGCTGATTTTTTAAACATCAATACTGATTTTATTGTCTACAATTTATGAAGCTGAATAAACTCATGAGGCTGATCTAAATTCTGCATGCTCAATATTTCTCAGCAATTCTCAAATTTCCTGATGCAGTGAAACAATTGTCAGGTTTTAGATCTAAACTGCCTGATGAATTCTTCATTGACAGCCACTGTTTAGCCTCATAAGCATAAATTATAATATCTCCAGCAGAGTTCTCCCCTCATCTTTGATAGTTTAAATGTCAAAGCCAGCAGCGATTCAAAGAGTCTCTCATGCCGTACGTACAAATAAAGGCCAGACTGGAAATTGTAAAAACACTTGTCTGGAAGCTGGCATCACATTGCTTCTTTCAGTCTAGTGAATATGAAAGCAGCTGCTAATTTATTTCCCAGTCATGCTACAAGTAGAAAGCGTATTTGTTGTAAGACAAAGCTTGTGAACAAGACATCCAACACCTACTGATACGGGCCTGTGCAGCTCATGCTATTACCTGGGAGCAGCAGCTGCAAAGATCCATGTATTTTTTTAATTGTGTTGATTTGTGTTAATTGTGCTTCATCATAGACTGTACCACCGGTACCTCTGGCATCTCTTCCCAGATTAGTAATTTCTCAAACAGGGATATCAGGTCCAGCACTGCCTGCTGTCTTTTTACTGCTCATACGAACTCCTAACAGCTTATAGGTATCTCCCCACAAGGCATCTGTTCTTGTAAAACTTCTAAACTCAAGGGATACTGGAAGCAAACAAACAAAAGCTAAAAAAAAAAAAGGAACAAACAAACCCCAACAAAACAACACACCAACAAAAAAGTCATCACAAGCCCACCCCACTTATTTTTGCTAGTCCAAGAAGATCACAGGCTTAGAAAAAATGACACCTATGCACACTGTGCTCCTTCAAATATCAAAAGCACCTAAGGGACGTTCAGAGTCTTTTTTACGGAGCCCTGAATCATGTTAATGCAGAACCATTAAACCTTTCAATTTCCTGAGGCTTCATATAAAGCTCATTATCTTCTCCCTCAGCTTCACAATTAAACAAGGAACGTGAACAGAAAAGTCCCCTACTTCTCTTTTTTCTTTCACTCAGACTTACCTCCTAGGTCCCACTTGTGAGTTTCTTTGGATATGGAGCTTAAGACCCACACTTACAACCTATTTAAGGAAACTGAGCAGTAATTTCCCCCCCAAAAAAAAACAGTTTCAGCTTGCCTGAACTCCTTCTTGACCTTCCACTTGACTAGAAAACTCTCCTGTCCTTGTTTGGGTGAGAAAGCAAAATCCTTACACACTATGTGATGATGTGTGTACATACAGTTGTGAAAAGAAACATGTTCAGTTTCAAAACCTGTATCTGCAAAGGGAAGGAAATAACTACAAGTCACACCCATACATGACCACTGATCACTTGAATTTTGGCTCCAAACAGTGGAAATCAAGTCAACTCATTAAGTTATTCAGTGATTTTACATCACTACAACATTTTAATGTTAGAGATAGTCCATTTTCCCAAAAGAAAAAGGAAATAATATAACTAAAAGATTATACATACTGCAAGCAGTGTGAGACTTTAAATGAAGCAAAAGGGAAAGGAAATAAGGATGGGAGCAAAGAGACACGAACAAGATAAGGAAATGAAGGAGCAATACAAATTAGTATTGTTGAGCTGGAGGCCATTTAAAGCTAAAGTTGACAGAAAAGCATACATTTTGTGGAGGGAAATATAAGATTAAAGCATAAACAACAATAAACCAAACCCACAAAGCAAGCAATGAGGAAAGGCATACTGATGTAGGTACTTAAGCCCTGAAACACTTTATCAACACCAACATGTAGACATTTCTGAGGGGAAGCTGCTTCTTCCCCAGAATCACTGTCTGGAAAGTGATAACTTAAAAATAAACCAAAACTCACAATGTGATTCTCCCAAAACTTGTATTTCCGGCTGGTCAGCAGCAGTTCCTTAGTTACCGGTGAGCAGTATAATTTAACATTCAAGCTGCGAGGAGAGAAAAAACACAGATGAGTAGTTTCTTTTAAGCGGAGGCAGGGAACAATCTAACAACACATCAGCACCTGCCACTCAGTACATCAACACATGTGCCCAGACCCCTCTCTCATCTGCAGAGATCTGCAAAGCAGTAAGCCTGCAAGAGCAGTTTTGCCTCAAACTGAACTAGGATCAAGGTGAATTTATCCACCTTACTGAGGATTTTCTTCAACACAGCAAACCCAAAGACTTACCTACATGTGCCCATACATGCGTATTTTTGTGCAGAAATAAATAAAGTGTGTGGTACATGGTCACATGTACTTGTATCTTTGCTCGTTTCTACAACCAGCAAGGTCTATTTCAGATGCACGTACTTTCCCTGGAACAGGCATTTGGGACAGTTCACATTCAGCAGAACACAAAATACTCCCTGTAAAGCTCCAGCTTTTGCACTGTGCACAAAGAGAGACTTGATGAGCAAAGAGAGATTCTCTGCTCACATTTGAGATGAAACATCTCCTCTAATAAATGGGCCCATTCCCATGTTTGACCATTTTAATGGTGAAAAAGAAAAGGTGTCCCTTTCCCTTTTGTTGTGCATCTCCAGGAAGAGTCTTCTATGACCCTACCTGCAAATAGCGATACATGGTTGCCTCCTACTCTTAAGGCTGAAGACATCCAGCTTGCAGCCTCTCCTCACATATCACCTGCTCCAGCCTCTGACCAGCTTGGTTGTCCTCCTACAAAACACTGATGGTTTTTGACCAGTGCAGCCCAGGACTGGACTCAGTACTCCAGACAAAGTCTGACAAGTGCTGATCAGAGGGAAAGAACTGTCTCCTGAGCTCAAACTGCTGCTACTTGCTTGCTCACACACCTCAGAGCGCAGCTGGCTTCCTTCACAGCACTGTCTCAGTGCTTCACAGTGCTGTCTCCATGCAACAACACACTCCCAGGGAATAACAGCAGCAAAAACCCTCCTCAAGTTCAACAAGGCAAGTGCACCTGGGTCGGGGCAACCCCCGGTATCAATCCAAGCTGGGGATGAAGGGATTGAGAGCAGCCCTGCCGAGAACGACTTGGGGGTGCTGGTGGATGGAGATCGGACATGAGCCGGCAATGTGCGCTTGCAGCCCAGAAGCCAATGGTGTCCTGGGCTGCATCACAAGGAGCGTGGGCAGCAGGTCAGGGAGGTGATTCTGCCCCTCTGCTCCGCTCTGGTGAGACCCCCATGCAGTGCTGGTCCAGCTCTGGGGTCCTCAGCACAGGACACACGTGGACCTGTTGGACAGGGGCCAGAGGAGCCACAGAAATGATCCGAGGCTGGAACAGCTCTGCTGGGAGGACAGGCTGAGAGAGTTGGGCTGTTCAGCTGGAGAAGAGAAGCTCTAGGGAGAACTTATTGTGACCTTTCCATGCTTAAAAGGGACCAATAAGAAAGACTGGAGAGTTTTTTTCAAGGCCTGCAGTGACAGGACAAGGGACAATGGCTTTAAACTGAGAGAAATTTAGATTAGATATAAAGAAGAAACTCTTTACAATGTGGGTAGCAGGACAGTGGCACAGGCTGCTCAAAGAAGCTGTGGATGCCCCATCCCTGGCAGTGCTCCAGGCCAGGCTGGACGGGGCTCTGAGCAACCTGGTCCCGTGGGAAGTGTCCCTGCCCATGGCGGGGGTTGAACGAGATGATCCTTAAGGTCCCTTCCAACCCAGTTCATTCCCATTCTGTGACTCAACGCTCCACAGCAGTTTCCTTACCCTATTTCGCTCATGCTTTGTTTAGAACCAGCCGCCCCCCCTCAGGGCTCCTGGCCCCTCCCGCAGCCGCCGGGGCCAGGCCGCAGCGGGGCGGCCCCTCCCGCCCCTCCCCGCCCGGCAGCCCCTACCTGCCCTCCAGCCTCCTCTTCAGGGCGGGCGCCCGCAGCCCCTTCATGTGATCTGGGGAGACAGGGCATGGCCGTCACCGGGGGACAGGGAACTAGGGGGGGGGGGAGCAGTTGCCATGGGGACGGGGCTCACCCTTGTGGCAGTGCGACAGGAAGTAGGCGCGCGCGCGCAGGTTGTCGCGGTCGAACCGGTCGATGGACACAGACGGGTACTCGCGCACGCGACCTCCGAAACGGCTCATGGCGGCGAATGACGCGCCGCTTCCGCCACGCTCCCCCAAAGCCCCGCCTCCCAGGCTCTCAGCCAATCCCGAAGCGGCCCCGCCTCCTGCCAGCCTATCAGAAGCTATGTGTCTATCTATCTACCTGTCTATACATATATGTGTACCTATCTATCTATCTATCTATCTATCTATCTATCTATCTATCTATCTATCTATCTATCTATCTACCTACCTACCTACCTACCTACCTACCTACCTACCTACCTACCTAAAGCCTATCAAGAAGGACAGGGAACTGCTGGAGAGAGTCCAGCGCAGGGCAACAGAGATGCTGAAGGGAGTGGAGCATCTCCCGTGTGAGGAAAGGCTGAGGGAGCTGGTGCTCTTGAGCTTGGAGAAGAGGAGAAATAAATATGTACAATAATAAATAATAATAAAATAAATAATAATAAATTAAATATGTAAAGGGTGAGTATCAGAAGGACGGAGCCAGGCTCTTCTCGCTGACAACCAATGATAGGACAAGGTGCAATGGGTATAAACTGGAACACAGGAGGTTTCATTTAAATATGGGAAGAAACTTCTTCTCAGTGAGGGTGACAGACACTGGAACAGGCTGCCCAGGGGGGTTGTGGAGTCTCCTTCTCTGCAGACATTCCAACCCGCCTGGACACCTTCCTGTGTAACCTCATCTGGGTGTTCCTGCTCCATGGGGGGATTGCACTGGGTGAGCTTTCCAGGTCCCTTCCAACCGCTCACATTCTGTGACTCTGTGATCGGACGCGCGGCGGCAGGGGCGGCAACGGCTTCTTACAGAGGCGGGGCGGTTGCCTGGCAACGCCCGGGGGCGGCCGTTGGCGCCGTGAGGAGCCGCACCAGCGCCGCTCGGTACCAGCGCCGTTCGGTACCAGCGCCGCTCGGTACCAGCGCCGTTCGGTACCAGCGCCGCTCGGTACCAGCGCCGCTCGGTACCAGCGCCGTTCGGCCGCTGTGTCGCACCGGCCGGCCCGGGAAGAGGCCCCGTTTTGCGGCCTTCGCACGGAGGTGGGCGGTCTGAGGGCTGGGTGGCCGCGTTGTGCTGTGGCTGTGGGAGCGGGGTGGGGTTCCATCACAGCGGTGGCTCGGGCGGGGGTCCAGATGTCTGCCCGAGCATCTTGGCAGTGCAATCAGCTCTCATCGAATGTCCTGAGCTGGAAGGGACCCGCAAGGATCACCCAGTCCAACTCCTGTCCCTGCGCAGGACAGCCCCACAGTTCACACCATGTGTCTGAGGGTGTTGTCCAGTCTATTCTTGAACACTGTCAGGCTTGGGGCCGTGACACCTCCCTGGGGAGCCTGTTCCAGTGTCCAGCACCCTCTGGCTGAAGAACCTTTTCCTAATGTCCAACCTAAACCTCCCCTGGCACATCTTCCTGCCACTCCCTCGGGTTCTGTCATCGGTCACCAGAGAGAAGAGCTCAGTGCCTGCTCCTCCTCCTCCCTTGTGATGAAGCTGTAGCCGCCACAAGCTCTCCCCTCAGTCTCTTCTTCTTCAGGCTGAACAAACCGAGTGACTTTAGCCACTCCTCATACGGCTTCTTCTCCAAACCCTTCACCAACTTTGTAGCCGTATTCTGGACACTATCCAGTAGCTTTATATCTTTTTCAAGCTGTGGCGCCCAGAACTGCACGCAGTGCTCCAGGTGAGGCCACACTGGTGCAGAGCAGAGCGGGACAATCACCTCCCTCGCCCAGCTGGCAATGCTGTGCTGGATGCACCCAGGACACAGTTGCCCTCTCGGCTGCCAGGGACACTGTTGGCTCATGGTCAAACTGCTGTTGACCAGAATCCCCAGATCCCTCCCTGTGGAGCTGCTTTACAGCATCTTGTTCCCCAGTTTGTGTGTACAGACAGGGTTACTGTGTGCCGGGTGCAAAATCTGGCACTGCCCTTGTTAAACTTCATGTAAAGTCTATGGAAGTCATTGGAAATCTCTTATTGCTTATTCCAGGATTCCAAATAGGTCCTGTGAGTGCTACCTTCTGTGACCTAAGAAGTGCAAGTGCATCTTCAGCTGCTCTGGACCTGCTTCCAGGGCCTCCCCTCCCTGGTTTCTGCCCAGTCTGAGGGATGCAGCTGGTACTTTCCCGTTTGCTGGGTCAATGAGTAACAAAGCTGAGTACGTATCACAGACATGGCTGGTCACACAGACAGCCACAGGTGAGGCATTACCTACCCACAGGACTCACATAAAACATGAACACAGACAAGTTCCTTTCATTCTCTTTGGCTGGTAGCAATAAAAGTTCACTAGCACAGGCACACACGCTCTCTAGGCTCACAAGCACATGCACATTTATGGATCCCTTGAACATCAGCACAGCTCCTTGGTCTTCCCAGCACCCCTGCACACATGCCCAGCCCCTTATCTGCTTTATGGATTCCCTACTTGCCTGCTAGTCCAGCTTGGTGCTCACTAGCAAAGATGAACTCACACACCCACCCATCATGTGCTCTATGTTCACAAGTACCCTTGGGTGTACCAGCACGGGCCCCTCTGCCCTGGACCCAAGGTCCCCCTACTCAACAGTGAGTCCAGTTTAAAGTTTTCTAGTAAATATAGATACATGCCCAACGTACAGCTCAACTGGGGAAGATACACTTACCCTTCATCCCCAGCAGGCAGCACCAGCTGAGACCCAAACTCCTGTTCTAACTGCTGGCATGGAGCCCTCACGCATGCCAGCCCTCCCCCAGTAGCTGATTTTTTGGGACATACTGTTCTTGCACCAGTGGCCGGAAATCAAAGACCTCTATTCGCTCCAGCAGCTGACACCACAGGCTGCAGGGCACCCCTATCCCCAGTGTGACTCCGGGAGCTGGCACCAGTTTTCACTTGCACACACAGGTCTCTCTGGTAGCTGGCACTTAGTCCTTGCAGCATGCACACACACGTACAGGTTGGAAAATGACAGTACCCAGAGAGATGGTTAAGATTTAAGAAGACAGGACAGACTGTGATGATCAGGCACCGGGCTCAGCCAGGTAAGTGTCCTGACTGGCCCCGTTTTACATGCAACCAGCCTCTTTTATACTCCTCTCTCTCTATTTTTATTCTTCCCTGCTCCCCTTCCCCCGCACATCCCTCTCGGGTTTGTACAGCTCTATCGATTCCCACATCCTCCGACTCTGGGGTCCCCTGCTTCACAGTCTTATCAGTTGCAAAGTCCAAGTTGATCTTCCTGGAAGTGGCTCCTGTAGTTTCTTGATAGCCCATCAACTAGTGTGAGTGGTGAGGTTTGTTTCTCATCATGGTCTCTATGTTTGTTTTGTCAGGTCTGTGTATTTCATTTCTGTTTTCCCCTTTTCACCTTAGTTTCCCAATTGGCAAAGTTCCCGATCATATAACCCTGCTGGAATGAACATTCTTGAACTCCCACATGCCCCCATCAATTAGCGTGACAGGCCTGGTTTGGTTCTCATCACCACCTCCCTCACAATTTACTGGTCAGATTTGTGTCCCATATGTTGTTTTATGGCTTCCTCCATTTCTGATCATCCCTTGTTGCATTGGAAAATGTCCTTGACCAGACACCCTTAGAGGAGCAGGCACTCTTGTCCCACATCCCTTTGCAACTTGTATAAGCATTAAGGAAACTGCCATATGCAAGCCTAGTTTTTTTAGAATTCCATAGAAATCGTACTATGAATGACATTAGAAAACCTTTCCCAAAGCCAAAAAAGTGGTATCCAAAGATCTCACTACTTCCCCTAAATTAAGAGTATTTGCCGATGGTTGTCTCAGCAAACTCCACTTCACTGTTCAACAATTCCATTTGAATAAAAAGTGTTAGTATTATGCTGAATATTTTCTTACCATTCTCTTGCATTCTTTCATTTGCCTGTATATGCTTTTATCTTTTCCTTGAATTATAGGCTGGAGTACAGCTCATCTCATGCTCTTGTACAATGAAACCGGCTCTATGCCTGGAACTCAGAGGCACCACAATGGACAAAGAGCACAATTTCTAAAGGGCTTAAATAGCAGCCTAAAAATATCAGGATCACGCTTTTATTATTCGAAGTCATCAAGCTGGCACTTTAAATATGTGACCCATATATATGTATTTTTGAGCAGAAATGCCTGTGGACAGGCCATCTGAATTAATGGTGACTCAGGAAGTGCCATGTACATCTAGATGTCTTGAAGAAGCACGTTCGTTAGATGAATTCAGCACATCCTGTAAAGAAGTACTTAACACTAGTAACATGTAAGTTATGACAAGACATTTAAATTCATTATAGTTTAGCATTTATTAAGATTTAATGTTATAGCTAATAATATTGAACGTCTAAAGTCCCAGATTGGCAACGGTTCTCTTTAAATATAGGTGAGCATAGAGTGTATGAAAAATTCTGTAATGGCTACAAAAGGGTCCTTTGCAGTGGAGAAAATGTTATGTTGAGATAGGTATCTCAAAGACTACACTAAAGATTTATCATAAGGATATATGCTCAGTATGTTAAGTTGTATATGACACCTCATAACTGGATGGGAAAATCACCTTTTTCTTTTTTTTTTAAGCAAATCTGCCTTAATTACAAAATGCTACAGAGCCTGGCCAAAGGATGTTGGAGGGCTGAACTGTGCCAGAAGAGAGCCCTTGTGCATATTTGTATTGATCTATAATAAAGTGTGTGCAGTAAGAGATGAAAGGCCCTTTCTTTGTGTGCTGACGGCTCTCATACAGTTAGACAACAGAAACTTCTGTTTCTACATGATGATAACAATAATTCTTGATGTCATTTTCCCAAATATTTGTATGCTGTGGTGCAATATTATTTTTCTCCTCTTCTGTCTTTCTAACAGACATTTATGCATTTGATAAAACATCAGCATTTGACTTTTCAAGCTCTTGGTTGATATAGGAACCTGCTATGTAAGGAAATTTTACTCTGTGTGCAGGATTTGGAGGCAGCAACTCCCCACAGGGAGTGAAACTGTTCATCTTCTCACTACCAAATCCAGAAATTTCTTTTCCTTCTTTGAAGAAACATTCCTAATTATGAAGCTGAAGCTTGGCGACATCAAAGAACTTAGGAAAGGACTAGTTTATGATCATAGCTGCTGGGCATCATAGTGTTCTGTGTGTTTGGCTTGCAGAAGCAACATAAACTTCTGGTTTAGTAGCAGCATAAGATACACTTAGAAAAGCGAATGCGGTGAAATTCAGATATAAGGTGGAAGTCAAATATTTCGTATTTTTTTGAAATATAGTTCAAATTCCTCCCTGGTGAGTTTCTAGTGACTCCACTTTTTTGTTTTTTAAATTTCTTATTTTATTCTTTTTTTCTTCTTTCTTTCTCTCCAGTGTGAGTTTTATCTTGTCCCAGTTCTGCTCTGTTCAGGTTTAGCAGCTGATTAACCTCTTCACTGTTTCTCAGCAGGTTGAACAAGCGGGGTTTGTGTGAGGAGGATGTCAGTGGCAGTCAGTGCAGATTTTGATAGGGCAAGGGTAGAACAGGATGAATTTTGGTAGGTTGTGTGTCTTGCCTCTGTATCCAATTTATTTCTTAAAATCTCCTCTTTGTCATCTCCACTGTATGTTAAGTCAAGGAGTGAAGGTGTATATAGAACTATAGGGAAGTCGGGTTTGTTTGAGATCAAGTAGTGCATTTAATTTTATTCTAGCTGCTTATAACATCTTTTTTAATCTCAGACTTTGAAGGAAATATAATACTGTACTGTCTGTAATTCCTTTGTTTTAAAATTTTGTCCTTTACATTTCTATATGTCCCTAACAAAATCACTAATTTCAGGAAAGAGTCTGAAGATTCTGGAGCCACAGCTAAAGCTGCCATCCATCCAAAATCTATACATCATGCCACAAAATGGTCAGAAGATGTAGAGAACTTCTACAGATTTCAGCAAGCTGGATACAGAGACGAGATTGAATATAAACAAGTGAAACAAGTTGATATGGTAAGGTTTAGAACTCTGAAAGGGTTATTAATTTAAACTTCTGTCTCATGCTAAATGATTAAATGAAAATGGAGGTGCCACTTATTTAATTTAGGTTCATTTCTGATATGTTGTTTTGTTTTGTTTTGTTGTTTTTTTATTTCTCCCAGATCTGACTTGAGTTCTTGGGCTATTATTGACGGTGCAAAAATAACTTATTTCACAGAAGTGAAATAGAAACACTACCCAGCCTGTGGTTCTCTTCCCCCTTTCTTATGCATTTAGAAGCATTATAGATCTCCTTGAGTAGATGTAGCTGCTATCTAAAAGAATAATTCAGTTTTGAGGAAAATAATACATCGAAGGAGCTCTCTGTGAAGTTTCCCCATTACTCTGCCAATATATCTGACAGGAAAGTCATTAATTGCCCAGGGAGTCTGTCCCGTGTCATTGCTACTGATGTCGGTTTTACAGTGGAATTGCGTGGTAGCGTAATCAGACTCAGTGTGCGCTCAAAACTTGGCTTCTGTTGAAACTGCCTGCTGGAGAGATATTTGATGTCAACTGTGGTAAAGGCAGCTGTGACACAGGCATTTCTCAAGTGAGAACATCAAGGGCTCGGTCCTCTGCTCACTACAGTTCATGGCAATGCTCTCCAGCACATCAAATGAGCTAATGGCTGATGACCAAACATTCAGTGGCTACTTGAGACTCAAAATAGCAACAAGAAGTTAATCGAGCAAACAACATACTAATAACTTTATCAGAGTTCTGAAGTTTATCTTCCAAAGCAGCATATATAGTATGAAAAATCCACTTTTAAAAGATCTTAACCTCCTGTGTGCGTAAGAAAGAGCAGAACGTTCCTAAGAAAGTCACTCATCATCCAGTTAACTTAAAACAGTAAAGCGTTGATGTGCATAATAAGATGCAGTTCATTATTTTGCCATGGGATTGGATACCACTGTAAAGGCCATGATATAAATTCCTTTAGCTGTGCAAAAGGAAATCCTGTAATTAGTGTAGTAGGATCAGTGTGTTTAAGATTTATGGCAGGGCATAACTATAGACAATTGAACACCGATAAAAGTTAAAGAACACCACTTACTCAGAGCAAAATGAGCGTGTATTCTGTTCAAACTTGCCAGGGTCTGGCAGTGATTCTCTTTCAACTTGCACATTTTGAAATGTCTTGTTTACTCCATATTATGTTTCTATAATGCACTTGTTATTAATGATGCAAATATAATGTAGGTGGAATTAATATTAAGGCTCTTCTGTTTAGACAGAGAATGCAAATAACTCAGCTGTATGCCTAAAGTAATGAGATAACTGATGAAACTACCACTTCTGGGACTTTCCAATTAGAGAACATTCTAGTTTGACATCCTGTGGTCAGCCATGCCTGGAAGAGAAATAAGATCTTTATTACGTGATTTTTAAGGTTCATTTTAATCAGAAGTAGGCATTCAAGCTGCAGATATAATAGCTACTAAAGCCATAAAGCTGTTGAACGTACAAGTGCTCAAGCTTTTAATGTAAAACTTCACATAGTGGAACCCAGAAGAGCACCAGGACGGTGCTGGTTTCCTGCAGGAGTGATCCTCCTGTCTTTGAGACTATCATACATGGAGCTCACTTTATTTTTATGGAAGTGCTAACGAAAAGCACATTTATCATGGTCAGAAGAATCTCAAAGAAATCTCTAAGTGTGTGACCAGAAAACTGGTTTCTGACATCTTGTTCTTAATATTTTCTTTAAAAGCTCAGCAAATCAATAGCAAAGTAGATGCAAACGAGGTTCTCCCATGGAAGTATATCCTATATTCTTTGCAATGTAACACTCAAACATCATTCAATGTGAGCATGTTCAGGTGAATGTATGTCCTTTTTATTCTATTCATAGGTAGAACGTTGGCCAGAAACTGGATTTGTTAAGAAACTTCAGAGAAGGGACAATACATTCTATTATTACAATAAACAAAGAGAATGCGAAGACAAAGAAGTCCATAAAGTAAAAGTTTATAAGTATTAGTTTTGTTATTCTGATTTGTTTGCACTCTTAATAAATCTGTTTGTTAGAATCTGTAAGTAAATGAGATTTGTGTAATCTTACCTTAAGTATCAATGTCATTCTTGGATAGAAGGGCGAATACAGGAAATGTGGAGAAGCCTTGAACTACAGACACAGAAATTTCAGGCTTTGTCCTCCTATAACCAAAAATCTTATTATCCCTTATTTTCCCAGCTACAAATGTTTTGACATCCAAAGAATTAAAAGGTAGCAAACAGGCATCATATATTTGGTTTAACTGTGTGCAAATTCCATTATAAGTAGAGGCATCAATCCTTTAAAACAAAATAATCGTGCTGACACTGGCTAACGTCAGCCACAGTCTTTTGGTATGAAACAGGTAAGGGTTAGGAGACTACAGAGGGCCAAAGATGGGCCAAATTCAGGTTGAAAGGCTAAAGTTCCCTTGGAGAACAGCAAGGAGATCAAGCAGAGAATTTAATGAAGGACACCGAAAAATCAAGTAGCACACACTGCGGATTTAAAAACAAGGTATTGTAATAGAAACAGTCATAATGAAAATGCATTTCTGAGCCATAAATAAGGTATCCCCAGAGTATTTTTGTCAGGTGCAAGTATTAATTACTTGAAGAGGAAGTATTAATTGACTTGGTAGCATGCACCTTTTTATGGAGGGGAAAAAAAAAAAGATTGTGCGTTTACATATGGTAGGTTCAGGTAGTATGAAACTGCAGATAGAACATTAAACCCATACCAAGTAATATTTATGGCTTCACAGAATCACAAAATCCCAGAATGTCAGGGATTGGAAGGGACCTCGAAAGCTCATCCAGTCCAATCCCCCCATGGAGCAGGAACACCCAGATGAGGTTACACAGGAAGGTGTCCAGGTGGGTTTTGAATGTCTCCAGAGAAGAAGATTCCACAACCCCCCTGGGCAGCCTGTTCCAGTGTCTGTCACCCTCACTGAGAAGTTGTTTCTTCCCAAATTTAAGTGGAACCTTTTGTGTTGCAGCTTGAACCCATTGCCCCTTGTCCTATCATTGGTTGTCACCAAGAAGAGCCTGGCTCCATCCGCATGACACTCACCCTTTATGTATCTGTAAACATTAATGAGGTCACCCCTCAGTCTCCTCTTCTCCAAGCCAAAGAGCCCCAGCTCCCTCAGCCTTTCCTCATAAGGGAGATGCTCCACTCCCTTCAGCATCGTTGTTGCTGTCTTTGTTTGATAACTTACACAGATGATACGTAGGATTTCTGGACAGAATTAATCTCGTCTAATTTCAAATACTATTGTCAACATCTACACCTGATCTTGTCATTTGTACACCCTTTGTTCCGGGTAGAGAGAAGTTGTCTCTTCTTAGATAAATGAGGTAATCAGAAACAACTGCAAAGCTTTTTTATTCCGGGAAGGTTTTAATGACATATAAATAGTGAGATATTGCAATAATAGAAATCAAGCACTGCTACAATAATTTTCCCTTCAGATTTTCATTCTGATTTCTCTTTTTTCTGATTGCTCTGGGTGTACTTTTTAAGAGAGGACCTCTCGTATACTTTGCAATCAAACAGTGGGAAAAGAGTAGTTATTAAGATAATCCACCTATTTCGTCCCTGTAGGATAGTGGGTGTCACTTGTTCAATTTACAGATTCCTAAAAAAGAATTCTTCCAGTGGACATGAAAAGAGCCTTAAAAAAAGATCACAACAATAGATGTGTTATATACCCAATCAAAATTTATCGGCAGAGATTGCTAACAACACACACAGAATAAGTAAGAACATTCGATACAGCCGTTTTCTCGTTCTATGAAAAAGACATAGTTGAGTATTCAAAACTGCAGGTTATTTTTTAGAGCTTAACTATTTTTAAAGAAACACCTCAAAAAATGGAAACAAATGTAAAAGATTATCCTGTGCTTCCCTCCTTCTACCTGTGTACACCTCAATGTTTTTGCTATACTGCTGGATTCTTTCTCTTGTATTGTACTTTAAAACAATGAGTGTGCATTTCATACAGCCCACAGAGATTTCATTTCAAATGAGTAGCATGGAAATTCATGTTCCAGTTCTGAAATGCAGATTTTGTGTGAGTTGGCAGATGCTTCTCACTTTGAGAGAGTGAATTACCTAGATTTTATTACTTATATTTTTTAGCATCGTCAGTGTGCTAAAAGGTTAAATCTCACTGTAATATTTAAAAGATTAATGGGTTGAAAATGAAAGATGAGCCTTGTAAATAGTGTTCGAGACCCATTTATAGACATAGCCTTTGTCAACCTCAATGCTGCATTTGGGAGTTTGCTTACTGCATTAGCAAAACAGGTTTTGTACTGACAATGAGAGTGTCACTTATAATTGTCCCTTGACATCCAGTTCATACCCATATTTCACTCCAGCTCATGCTAAACTTAAAGTTATTTAAGACCAAGCCTTTTTAAAAAGACTGTATCTGTATGTTGGCCCTCGCTATGAAGCCAACGGGGTTCCTTTCTTTGAAAAGAAACAGGTACAAGGGTTTTTGCTTGAGTTCAAATTGGTCTGTGATCACAAAACAACATTAGTATAAGGATGTTTGCTTGAGTCAGTTCTTAGAATCGACTCAAGGTTGGGTTGGAAGGGGCCTTCAAAGATCACCCAATCTAACCCCTGCCATGGGCAGGGACATCTTCAACTAGACCAGGTTGCTCAGAGCCCTGTCCAGCCTGACCTGGAACTCTTCTAATGATGGAGCATCCACAGATTCTCTGGACAGCCCGGGCCAGTGCCTTACCACCCTCATGGTGAATAATTCTTCGTTATTTCTAATCTAAACCTACCTTTTTTCAGTTTAAAACCATCACCTGTTGTTCTATCACAACAGGCCCTGGTAAAAAGTCTGTCCCCATCTTTCTTATCAGCCCCTTTTAAGCACTGAAAGGCCACAATAAGGTCTCCCTGGAGTCTTCTCTTCTCTAGCTGAACACCCCAACTCTCTCAGCCTGTCCTCCCAGCAGAGCTGTTCCAGCCTCGGATCATTCCTGTGGCTCCTCTGGCCCCTGTCCAACAGGTCCATGTGTGTCCTGTGCTGAGGACCCCAGAGCTGGACCAGCACTGCAGGTGGGGTCTCACCAGAGCGGAGCAGAGGGGCAGAATCACCTCCCTGACCTGCTGCCCACGCTCCTTGTGATGCAGCCCAGGACACTATTGGCTTCTGGGCTGCAAGCGCACATTGCCGGCTCATGTCCGATCTCCATCCACCAGCACCCCCAAGTCCTTCTCGGCAGGGCTGCTCTCAATCCCTGCATCCCCAGCCTGGATTGATACCGGGGGTTGCCCTGACCCAGGTGCACTTGCCTTGTTGAACCTCATGAGGTTCACACGGCCCCACTTCTCAAACCTGCCAGGGTTTTTCCTGAAGAGTCTTTCATATTCAGCTGTGCTTGTCGAGCATGAAGCCGATACTCAAATACTAACGAGTTTTCCTCTGATACCATTATGCTGGATGTATCTTTTTCAGTCAAAAAAGCTGTCAACAAATATTAATGTCAGTATTTTCTCTTAATTTGATAAATCTGTATCTGAAAAGTCTTGTCTGTCACCATGTTTTAAGCATGCTGAGACTTGTTAACTTATTTGTGTCTTAAAGCCCTTATGTTAGGAAAAAGTATCGTAAGCAATCTGGGGAAGCTATGGTTCATTTTAGGGGTGACACAACAGTTCATATCAAGATAAAAAACTTATTTCTGAATGCCATTGCAAAAACTTTTTCTACTGAATAATTGTAACGTTAAAGAGATAGAGATGAAATCACATCTCTCCATTTTATTGCCTAGAGATGAAAATATGTGTCATTTTGCTGATATGAGTCTTGATAAAAAGTAATTCTGTGAAAATACTTCCCAAGGCACTTTTCTTACCTGTCTTACCTCTTATCAGGGAACACTCTAATGCTTTCCATGGCCGTTTGCAGCAGCTCAATGAATGGAGCTCCTGTTGCTTCCTGTCAGCAAGTGCTTACCAGCTGCTGAGGCCTCAGGTACTTAGTCTAATTCTAATTCACTTCATGGCTTTGCACGACACAAGCTCATAAAAAGAGGTAAACCAAACTTTTCCGAGACCTACTTTTCAGGCTTTGTGTTTGACAGCTACAAGTGAAATGGCAAGAGTGCAACTTCTCTGAATTCATCCAGTTACTTTGGGGAAATAAAGGCTGCACTGGCATGTTCTAGTTCAGTTTTCTGTGTTTTCATCCTTTACTTGAATTCATTATGCAACAGTATTGTCTGAAAGTGATACTACAGTTATTTGGTTGCTCTACAGCCCCAGCAGCTTAAAGCACCACAAAAAAATGGTATAAGCATTTTAATTTTCACTTTGGTACCTGAGTGGACAGTGTTCTTGCCAGATCTGAAGACACTTGAACCTCAACCTTTTGGTCTTCAAACACAGTTCCCTTGTTACAAGGTGTTGAAAATTGACTGGCTTCAAACTCAGTAAAGACAAGTTTGTAACTCAACAGCTGTTGATGCTGCCGTTCCTCACATTGTCTGATACAAGTGAGGTCTGTCTGAAAGCAGCTGGAATGGAGTTGTCTTATGGCCTTTCAGGTTCTCTCCTATTACCCTAGTCCCATTGGATTTATGTTTATTTGTAGGAACTTCTTTCTAAGTATCCGGCCTGTGCTCAGTACCTGTTGGCAAGTTCTAATTACTTAATAAAACACATTTTCTTTCTTGTTGCAGTTGAGACTTTGCACTCACTTCAAGTCTGAAGCTCAGCACAGTCGCAAACAGCATGTGGGAGGGTGGCTGGTGACTGTGTGCCAGTGGCTGGCACACAGGACAGACACTGAAATGACGCAGAAAAGGCAATTAAGAATGGGATTTAACAAGAAGACAGGCCAGACTGCAGGGATCAGGGGCAGGGCCCAGTCAGGTGAGCGTCCTGCCCGATGGCCTGCTCACCAGTCTGACCCTTCCAACCTCCCTCCTCGCCATCTTCCCATACTTGTTCCACCCTGATCCTTCCCTTTCCGTGTCTGTGGTCCTTCTAAAGATCCCATAGCAAGTTGTGTGAAGCCCCCCAAAAAATCTCTTAATATTCACAATATGTTTTCTTCTTCTCATCAGTTACAAAATCGAGGCCGATCCTCTCCAAGGCTGCAGTGATTCTTTTCATGGCCCATCAGTAAGTACCTGATGAGCTCTGGCTTCCATTATTATCTCCCTCATCACCTGCTTATTAATATTTGTGTGTCTCTGTGTTTAATTTAGCATTTTCCTCGTTATTTCTTCTTCCTATGGTAAGGAATAGTCCTTAACCAAATAACTTACTGAACGCGATGCCAGCATCCTCGAGGCATGTGGCTTGACTGCAGCGTGATGGATGATTCTGTGTAGAGACACCTACTCAGCAGGACATCCGTCCTCCTGCTGCGGATGTCCAGGCAGGTGGCAGCTCCAAGGATGTGGAGAGAAAGGGAAGGGAACACCTTAAAACAGGATGGTAGAGGGAAGGAAAAGGGGCACATCGTTTCAGGGAAGGACAAGCATGTGTAGGGAGTCAACCACACAGATGCATCAGCATATTTCCAGTGATAATATACCCATAGAAACCTCCTCCCTTGCTGGCAGCAGCTCAGTTCTCACTGGCTAGAGAAGCAGGATGCGGTCCCAGCATCTTGCTGCAGATGTTCATCCTTCTTTGACAGGAGCAGCCGAACGCCTTGGCCAGGGGAAGGTGTCCTGCTTGGGCAGATGAGCTGCTGGCAGCTGCTTGGTTTTGCAGGGCAGATGGGACAGAAAACAGGTGGACTGGATGCGTGGCAGCTTCTTCATTTTTGCCCATGGTTTCTAAAGGATGCCGGCTGTGCTGCACTGCCCTGGGGGACACATTTGTGCCAAATACATGATGGTGTTGAGGAACAGCCAAAACTGGGACGCGAGTGGGTGTTAGGAGATGGGTGCTAGGATGCTGTGCACGGAGAGATGGGCGACACAGGGACATGGTGGGCAGTGTTTCTGGAGGAAAGAGCATGGCAGCCCTGCAGATCTGCCTCTTTCCATGGCTCTGGTCTCCTGAAGCTACAGACAGCAGAGCTTTTGCTCTGTAGCTCTGGTCTGGAGCTGAGGTGAATAGAGCCTGTCCACCCCAATCCCAGCCTCCCTGATGGATCCATCTTCGTCTTGTTCAGAAGGAACTGGAGCCACAGACCAGAGGGACCCTGCTTCTCTCCATCAGCTCTTCAAGAAGGAGGATGTGTATGTACCAAGGGCTGAAAAATCACTGCTCATTAAAACCATTAAACATCTCTTTGATAGCCTATCACTTACAGCCTTGGTCTCAACAAATGGCAAGGATCACTACACTTACAACTACAGAAATTTGTTCAAAATCTCATTTGATTAATATCTTGTCAGGCCAGAGCAATATTTCAACAAAGAGGAAAAACTGATGTATCTGAAGGATGACATCAGAAGAGGGGTTTAGAAGAGATATTAACTTGTACTATGTATAGCGCAAGCAGATTATTGAGAATGCAAGGCAAAAGAAACAGAAGAAATATGAAAGCTTAAGTATGCTACAGACAGTAAGAAGACATTAAAATGGCATTGGGAATCTTAGTTTAGGAATAGCTTCTTTGTTAATTACAATTTTAGCTTTTGTATCCATCAGATAGGAAAAAAATACAACAAATGTACATAATACCTGCTTTACTATACCACAATAGGATCCAGCTTCACCAGATGAACTGATTTACCATCTGCAACTCAGGAGGATGTGAATCATCACCTGCAAAATGTAAACACTTCCAGTTCAGAAGTCTGGGCTCATGTAGACTCCCAGTCTTAAGAGCAGTAGCTCAGGACTGTCTAACTCTCTGATTTTTGGATCGTAACAAACTTTGGAAAACTGGAGAGGTGCCAGAAAACTGATGGAGCGTCAACATGATCCAGTACTTATAAGTACTAGACTGGGTAAATGGACTCTAACCAGGGATAAGTTAGTGAAGTGGTCACACTAGGACTCTGTCAATAAAGACAAAGGGGTTAGAAGGTATTTTGCTCTGTGCTCAGCTGATCAGATGCATCTTGGCTGATTTTGAAGTGTCAGCGCTGAGCCACAGGGAAGAAGAAGAAATAGGTGCTTTGGAGATTATTATTGCAATTTTCTGGAACATCTTATTTTTCTGCCTGAGGACTAACAGAGTTTCTAACCGGTATCATCAATCTCAGCTCAGAGCTGGCAAATAAAAGCAATGACTGCACTATGCAGGACCCTGAGACGAGAGGTTCACAACTCTAACGTGGGATGCAGCCCTCCACCCTCTGTGAAAAACATAAACTTTTAGTAAGATAACAGCTCCCTTGTGCAAATAGGATTTAACTACTCGCTTTTCAATGCAGAGGCTGCAGCTGCCGCAGATTTTTAATTGCACAGCCTGCAGAGAGGAAAAACCCCGCGGTTGCTGGCTGTGCCAGCTGGAAGTATTTCAGCACAGGAGGCAGCAGTCTGGGTTTCAGGCAGGTGTTTCTGTCACCCCCTGGCTAAACACTGTTTAATTGAGCGTGTTCCTCGGGAACACTGAGTTTTGGGAAGGAAAACTCCTTCTCCTGCATGTGCTTGGCTGCCCGGTGGCCCTGAGGTGACTTGGGAAGATGCAGGACTCACGCAGACCCTCATGTCTCCTGGTGCAGAAGGTCTCTCATCTCACCTCTCTGCAGAGATCATCACAAACCCCCATATTTCAAGGGTGTGGTGGTGCCAAAGGGTCCATATGCACATAATGAAGAAGGATAAGGAAGGGAAGATCAATTTTTTCTGTTCGTCCTGTTGTGGAAAGCTTAAATGACAAGATAGAAAACCTGCAACACTGGGAGGTGGTACTGCTGTTCTATGTCACTTTCTGATTAAAAGTAGTGGTTTTTTCCTCTAGAAAATACAGTAGCAATGCAGATTTCCCTGTTAATTTACTGCCACCCTCCCTGGGCTGACAAGAGATGGTGTCTAATCTGCAAACGCAGCAGATGGGAGGGCTGGTTTCACTGTTCAGCGGGTGCAGAAGCTCCAAAGGCAGAAACAACCGGTGTCAGTTCGAGCTCTTTGCTCTTCAAAGGCAGGTTTGGAAGCAGGTCCGCAGGTGCTGCCCCACTTAAAGTCAGCCAGCAACCTCAAAGAAGAGCTGCGTGTTCGTGAATTGCTTATATACATCTTACAGGCTCAGAAGGGAAATTTTCATTATATTTTTATATACATATAAATATATATTTTTATTTAAACATTTATTTTTTTCAGGATTTTTTTTTCTCAAACATAAAAAATCTTGAAAACATTTTTTCTCTAAATCTTCTTCTATCAAGTGCTGTGACTCAGTTGAGCAGGAGCAGCAGACGGGAAAGCTTCTGTGATACATTAAATAAGATAATGTAGAAGAGGGAGAATCCACAATCCTCATGAAACTCAAACAGCTGGAAAACCCAAAGGAGAGGCGAGATTATAATGACTAATTCAGACAATTCATCCCCAACTCTGAATGCTTCAGCTTCTTCACTTGTTCAGTGTCTCATCTGATGTCCAAGAGCTAAACATAAATGTGGAAAAGTAAAACACGAGAGTTTTGCAGTAGGGTGTAAACTTGCTGTGGGTATTTCCCAGCCCAGGGGGCTGCCACAGGCTGGGGCTCACGCTGAATCCATGAGCTTGTGCCTCCCTCTGCTGACAGCCTCCCCCAAACCTGTCCTTGATTGCAAATGATAAAAGGCTGTGATCGCTTTTTCACCTTTTGATGGGCTGGATCATTGGGCTGAGGCCAATTGTCTGAGGTTCAACAAGGCCAAGTGCTGCACTTGGGTCACAACAACCCCAGGCAGCACTACAGGCTGGAAGTGGCTGGAAAGTGTTTGGTGGAAAAGGACCTGGGGGTGTTGACTGACAGCAGCTGAACAGGAGCAAGCGTGTGCCCAGGTGGCCAAAAAGGCCACCAGCATCATGGCTTGTATCAGGAATAGCGTGTCCAGCAGGACTAGAGAGGTGATAGTGCCACTGCACTCAGCACTGGTGAGGCCGCACCTCGAATCCTGGAGTCAGTTTTGGGCCCCTCACTACAGGAAAGCCCTTGATGTGCTGGAGCGAGTTCAGAGAAGGGAACGGAGCTGGGGAAGGGGCTGGAGCACAAGTGTGATGGGAGCGGCTGAGGGACCTGGGGGGTTCAGCTGGAGAACAGGAGCTGAGGGGAGACCTTCTGATCTCTGAACTGCCTGAAAGGAGCTTGGAGCATGGAGGGGGTTGGTCTCTTCTCCCAAGTAGCAAGCGATAAAAGGAGAGGAAATGGCCTCAAGTTGCACCAGGGGAGGTTTAGATTGAATATTAGGAAAAATTTCTTCACAGAAAGGGCTGTCGGGCATTAGAACAGGCTGCCCGGGGAAGTGGTGGAGTCACCATCTCTGGAGGGGTTGAACAGATGTGTAGACGAGGTTCTTATGGACATGGTTTAGTGACACAGTTATGTTAACAGTTGGACTTGATGAATTAAGTGTCACGTCCAACCAAAATGTTTCTATGAATCCATGATTCTGTATTGGGCTAATGTTCCTACCCACATCTCGAGCAATGACCATGACATCCAGGGAGCTGTTTGTCACAGGCTGCTCATCCCAGTAGTGCTGTGCTCCCCTGCATGGCGCCTGCTCCTTGGCTCCCATCACCACTGGAGCTTTTCATTAATACTAAAATGAATCCTTTTTTAAGGGAAAATCTCCAAAAGCCTTACAAGGTAGAGGCTCAAATACAGTTGTTGTAAGGTGAGAAAAGCAAGCAAGGACCTTTGGCTAGAACACTGGATTACAGCTGGAGTATGCTAGAAATATTTTTGCTGAATATTTTGGTTTTGTTATTGTGGGTCAGGTTTTTGGTTGTTTGTTTGTGTTTTTTTTGTTTGTTTGTTTGTTTTGACTTTTTTATCAGTTTGAATAAGTCTGTAACACTGCTTGGTATCATTTTAAATATCTCTCAGTTGTTACAGGCAACTACTAAGTAAAACCAACCATGGGAACTGCAAAACATAAAGGTCTCCTCTCCTCTCCTCTCCTCTCCTCTCCTCTCCTCTCCTCTCCTCTCCTCTCCTCTCCTCTCCTCTCCTCTCCTCTCCTCTCCTCTCCTCTCCTCTCCTCTCCTCTCCTCTCCTCTCCTCTCCTCTCCTCTCCTCTCCTCTCCTCTCCTCTCCTCTCCTCTCCTCTCCTCTCCTCTCCTCTCCTCTCCTCTCCTCTCCTCTCCTCTCCTCTCCTCTCCTCTCCTCTCCTCTCCTCTCCTCTCCTCTCCTCTCCTCTCCTCTCCTCTCCTCTCCTCTCCTCTCCTCTCCTCTCCTCTCCTCTCCTCTCCTCTCCTCTCCTCTCCTCTCCTCTCCTCTCCTCTCCTCTCCTCTCCTCTCCTCTCCTCTCCTCTCCTCTCCTCTCCTCTCCTCTCCTCTCCTCTCCTCCTTTCCCTTCTCACACTCAGCCTTCAGAAACCCTGTGTCCTTGCAGCAGACACATCCCCTTCGCATATGCAAAGGCAAGAAATGTACAATCTCAGCACTGCAGGATGAACTGGAAACAGTTGTGCCCCTTGCTCCGGGGTGGAGGAGCAATGCTGGAAGTCCTTGAGTTGTTTTTCCCCTGGATGGTGTTGTAAATATCTTGTCCATTTTCCCCTCTTCCGCAGCATTTCCTCTACATGGAGGCTGTTGGATCATTTGTTAGGAGAGAGATGAGTTTAAAGTCAATTGTAACAAAGCAAGTTTGTTAATCAGGTTCCCTTTGGTCTTAAAAAGACATGAAGACAGCTCCAGGGTCCTCCAGGAATTTGGGGTTGTGGAAGCTTTGTCAGAAAGCTCAAAATAAATCGTATCCTTTAAAAATCAAACATGACAAATAGAATAGCCAAAGGGCCATCATGCTGTGAGCTGAAGTCTGATTTAATGGTGCAAAAACCAATTACCAGACTGTAATCACTAATGGCTGTGTTGGAAAGCTGAAAACACTACGGGGAAGGAGACAGAAGAGCAGTGGCTGCTGTTGCTGGAGCTGTGACTAAGATAAATTGCAGCAGAAAGCCAGTGCTAACAAAGAGTTACGGAATAAATTGATGCATTAGAAAACCCGGCGCATTAGATCATTTGAAAGGACACACAGAGCGTCAGAGAGCTGGGTTGGTGAAGAGCTGGAGACGGCATTGCCTGCACAGATGAGTTACTGACCTGCACCTGGGAACTCACACAGCCGGCTGATGAGTTACAGGGGCAGCAGCATCAGTGACAATGACAAATAATTAGCCTTGGGATATATTAAAATTTTCATATATGTGCTGAATTAAATCTTCACCCAGAGTACAGGAAAAACCACATGATGGCCTTTAGGATAAATAAAATACTAGAAAGAGGAAAGCATATATTTTTTTACAAGTCTACAGTGCTGATGTTCTGAAGAGACTCCAAAGTTTTTTGCAATTTATGGGCCAAATCTATTTATTGGGAGCAATGCCAGGACCATTTTTGAGAAAGAAGAGCTAGAGCTCAGCATGTAAACCTTGGAACTGTTCTAACACTTAGATGCAGCCAGCTATGATAAATGTAAACTGGGCTTAAGAAGAACAAGAGAAGGCAAACTGTGTCCAGCCTGAGCAGAACAAACCTTTGCAATGTTAAGCCACCTGAGAGTTCCTTTTATGTTATTTCCTCCATAAAAAAGCAGGTTGGTTTTTATTTCAGACCTGAAAAGCGTACATACTTTTCACTGAAGATGGCTATACTTACTTTAAATTGCAGTAAGAAGTGAGCCAGTGTTATGGGTCATCAAAATCGTGGCAGTCATGGATGCAATTGTTTTGAACTTGACACCAGGAACTTGTCTTTATTCTCAGACAATACAGCTTGATTCAGTTTTTGCAAAAAAAAACAACCAGTCTGTATGAGAAAGAGAACAAATCACCAAGTAAATGGGCCAAATAATTTTATCATTTCACCAAGTAGGAAAGAGGAAGCAGAGGATCCCCTGAACCTTGAAATGTGGCAGAAAACCAACAGCTCTGTTGTATGATCTGTCCCCTGAGGGAGCATCAGCAGATACCGAGTGTGGATACCCTGCACACCCACGCGCATCGCTGCCCAGCCAAGATGTGCAATAGCCATGAAGAAGGTTGACAGCGTTTTCACTGAGGATGAGTGTTTTAAGTACTACCACAAACATTAAGGTGCAGAGGTCTTTAACCACACGTGCCAGGACTAGGTGGTCTCATTTTCCAAGGGAGATTTCAGAAGTTTGACGAGCTCTGGTGTGAGCTCAGTAGATCCTGCATCATAAATCATGTGTATCAGAGGACTTCAGGTTGAAAAGCATGTCTAGCAGCTTCCAATGTCAATCACCTTCCCCCACCTGATATTATTATTCACAAGTCAATGAAACTCCATCTTTAAAGCAATGTGATCTTCTGCTCCCACAACTCTGCCTGGAAGGTTGTCCTAGAGCTGCTCTCCTTTCATTGAGATCCCCCAGTCTGACCGCATGCATCATTCATAGACATTTGCTCTTGTGCCAGCATAACCTGTTAACTTAAACATTTTAGCTTGCTCTCTAGTATTTAGTCCTCCTTATGCCATGTATAAAAGCCTCAGTATCGCTTCTTGGCCTCCCTTTCACACGACTAACCAAGCCAAGCTTTTTCCAAGATATACCTTTCATACCACAATCTTAGAGATGCAGGTGTTGGAGGCACTGATGAGGAGTAAGGAAGGAAGCAATGGAAAACAAGTTTTTGTCAGTTTATGCCCTAAAGAGGCTGAAACAACCACAACCTATCCCCCTTGGCCAGAAACCTGAAATGAGCTACACAAGTGAAACACCCAGTGAAACAACAAATAAACAGTTTCATTTATCTTACGAAACCCAGCTACTGTATTTCTGAGTGCCATTGGTCGGCATCTTCATCTCATCTATTAACTATTTATTGGTGTTTGTTCTTAATTACTGATGATTAGTCAATAAGTGTTGAAGAAGGTTGTGTCCTTTTGGCCCTTTGAGCTGTAACTCCAAGCATAAATGCAATATGCAATGCAGGGGACACCCACATTTGCTCCCCTTCAGCAACATGGTGCTTCCTGGGGGTCCTGGTGGACAGCAGGATGACCATGAGCCAGCACTGGGCCCTTGTGGCCAGGAAGGCCAATGGCATCCTGGGGTGGATTAGAAAGGGGGTGGTCAGTAGGTCGAGAGAATTTCTTCTTCCTCTCTACTCTGCCCTGGTGAGACCACACCTGGAATATTGTGTCCAGTTCTGGCCCCTCAGTTCCAGCAGGACAGGGAACTGCTGGAGAGAGTCCAGCACAGGGCAACAGAGATGATGGAGGGAGTGGAGCATCTCCCATGTGAGGAAAGGCTGAGGGAGCTGGGGCTCTTTAGTTTGGAGGAGACTGAGGGGTGACCTCATTAATGTTTACAAATATATAAAGGGTGAGTGTCAGGAGGATGGAGCCAGGCTCTTCTCGGTGACAACCAATGATAGGACAAGGAGTAAGGGGTTCAAACTGCAACACAAAAGGTTCCACTTAAATTTGAGAAGAAACTTCTCAGTGAGGGTGACAGGCACTGGAACAGGCTGCCCAGGGGGGTTGTGGAGTCTCTTTCTCTGCAGACATTCAAGACCTGCCTGGACACCTTCCTGTGTAACCTCATCTGGGTGTTCCTGCTCCGGCAGGGGGATTGGACTGGATGAGCTTTCGAGGTCCCTTCCAATCCCTGACATTCTGTGATCCTGTGATTCCTAGGGCCCAGCCAGACCCTACACAACCCTCAGGAATATGTGTAAGCTCCGAAAAATGGGTGTAAAAACCACCCGTAAGGTTTCTGTAGGTCAAGAGCACTTGTGTGTCAGGAAGCCACATCCTCCCCGCCGCGGGATTTTTCTTTCCGAGTAGCTCAAGATGACATGAAGAGTCTTTGCACTGAGCCATGGGGACCCTTCTTCACCAAACGGTGAGCGTGGGAACAAGAGCTGGAGGTTTACAGAAGGTCTTTTTGACTTTCCACCCAGCACTTCAGCTCAGGACAAAATCAAGCTCATCAAAAGCTGGATAATTTTCCGGCCTTACTTGAATTTAATATCTTTCACCTTTGAAGTTGCGGTGCTTTGGTCTTCAAGCGCATTGGCCACAGGAGACCGAGTGGAGATGAAGTGCGACCGGAGCCCTGTGTACACAGCACGTGCCCCGAGGTCAAGCAGCCCCGGCGTCGCTTTGCACCTAAAATGACTGAAACGTTTTGCAAGAAAAGCGACAGGTTTCACTGGACTCTTGTTCAGGGGTTGGGGAGCTCCTACAAACCACAACCAGTGGCCTAAGGGGGGATCTTGGATGACAGGGACTGATCCCCAACCAAACAACTGCACAGACATACTTGCAGCTGGTTTTGTTCTTTCTTGTCTTTTTACCTACAGATCTGACCTCTCAATCTTTTCTATCCAGCAAGAAGGAAACACCCATGTTATTTCTACTAAATTTCACTGCTATTTAGTGGAATTTGTCTTTCGGTACAAAGAAACCTTTTGGGAAGTCGTGGAGAGGCGTGTGGTGGGGGAGAACAGGGTCAGGAGGAAACAAGAGACAGTTTGAACCAACAAGTCAAGTCTGTCCTGGGAGATGTGACATTTAGTGCATCTTAACTGGTTTATTTTCACCCTAAAACACACCTGGAGAAACGCTGCAGTCAGGACGGTCTGGGGGTGTCCAAGAGGAAAGATGTTTTGTGAGAGCGAGTGATGTAGTTGGAAGAAATAAAACTAACAAAAAATGAAGATGAGTAAGATTTAAAATGAATACCAATAAATGTAGGAAAAATAATGAAAAAAATTAAATGAATAAGATTTAAAATGAATACAAATAAATTTAAGAAAAATAAATAAAAATAAAATTACCTCCCCCAGGTTTTCTTGCATGCAAACCTGTCTTCGGCTCCGAAAAAGCAGCAGCGAGCTTTAGGCAAAGCAGAGGGGGTGCACCGAATTTCACTGGTGAATCTGAGCACAAACTTTGGCTGCTGTATAGGGCAGAAATATTTCACTGCCACCAATCCCAGCTCAGGGGATGATCACTCCCTTTTATTTAGTTTATGTGGGTAACACAGGCAGGTGACTGGGAAGACTGTGTGAGCTTCTTTTATGCAGTTCGGCTGAAGTCAGTTGTTTAAAAATAAAATACTAAAAAAAAAAAAAGTAACATAAAAGTAAAATAAAAAATAGAAATAAAATTAAAAATAAAATGAAAATATAAAATAACTTAAAAAATAATAAAATAACATAAAGAATAAAATAACATAAAGAATAAAATAACATAAAGAATAAAATAACATAAAGAATAAAATAACATAAAGAATAAAATAACATAAAGAATAAAATAACATGAAAAGTAAAAACCCAGTAACATAAAGAATAGCAAACAATAAAAAATAGCATAAAAATAAAATATCATAAAAATAACATAAATGATAAAAGTCATTGAAATAACATAAAAGTAAAATAACATAAAAATAAAAAAACCCCATAAAAATAAAACAACATAAAAAATAAAATAAGAAAACATAAGAAAAACATAAGAAAATAAATAAAAAATAAATAAGAAAATAAATTAAAAAATTAAATAAGAAAATAAATATAAAATAAAATATAATAAAAAATAAAATAACAAAAAAGAAAATAAATGAAAATTAAAACATAATAAAAAATAACAAAACAACATAAAAAATAAGAAAATAAATAAAAATTAAAATATAATAAAAACAAAATATCAAAAATAACATTTAAAATAATAATAACATAAAAATAAAATAAAAAATAAATAAAATAAAAATAAAATAATAAAATAACATTAAAAAATAACATAACATAAAATTAAAACCCCTCATTAAAACACCCCCATAAAATAAGTAAACAAAATAAAATAAACCGCACAATTTCTCCAAATCACACCAGCAGCACCAACAATGAGAGTTGCTTAAACAACACAGCTCCGCTGACCAGCACATAAACACAACAGATACCGGCCCGGTGACCGCAGCTCCTCCGCCGCTCCCGCTCCGCGCAGGACTCGTCACAATCCCCCCCACGTGCGCCCGTGGACACGCGTACCCGCCCCCATTCGCAGGTGAACGGCCCCGGGCGGGCCCTGTCGCAGCCCCCCCCACCTCCGCGGGGGCGGGGCCGGGCGCGGGGGGCGTGGCTGCGCGCGGCGGGGCGCGGAGGGACGCGGAGCGGGGGCGCAGCATGAGGGCGCGGCCCCCGGCGCCCCCCGCTCCCCGCCATGGAGGGATTCGCCGCCCGCAGCTACGGCACCGGCGGCCCGGACAACCGGCCGCTCTTCGGGGAGACCTCGGCCAGGGTAAGGGCTGCGGCGGGCGGGGGGGGCGGCCGGTGCGCGGCTGCGTGAACGGGAAAAACACCGCCCGGAACCGGACCCCCAGTTCCCTCCCGTCCCCAACAAAATCAACCCCAGCAGTTAAAATGCAGCAGGAAGCCCCCCCGCGGTGTAAAAGCCCCCCCAGTAGTGAAGAAACAGTTTCTCTCCCCCCCCGCCACGCCGATAACGGTGGTTCTCCCCTGGGCTCAGCAAACGCAAAGAGCACCGCGGGCAGCCCCCAAATGGAGAGAAACCTGCCCAAATCCTGCAAACATTGAAACACCTATGGAATAAAAAATAATTATACCCACACACACCCCGCAACAGCACTGAAAATCAGTAAAGTGACAACAAAACTGAACCGCAATGGAAAAATGTAAAAGGAGCCCCCCCTAATTCCAAAAGGAACCCCTCAAATTGCCAGAATTATAAAAACAAACAAAATAAAGCAAAACCCGCTCTGATCTGTGCCCTAATCAATCAAAACCACCTCAAACAAACACCAACTGCAAAAACCCACCCCCGTCCCCAGAACAATTCCCCAAAGCAAGACCCCCTCCCCGAATAACAAACTCTCAAAGCATCCCCTCCACCCCCAAAGAAACAAACTTCCAAATAATTCCCCCCAAACCACCCCCGCCCTCCTTAAGCCCCCGGGGGGGTCAGCAAGGGCTGGGGGTGTAGGGAGCACCGGGGGGTCCCCTAAGGGGCTGGGGTACAGGGAGGGGGTCACCCCAGCCACGGTGCCCTCACCTGGGGTGTGTCACCCTGCAGCCCACTAACATGGGGCCCAGCACCCCAAGATGCATCTCACCTAATTTTGGGGGGTCTTTTCTGGAGATGGGGTTGGGGGCTGCTCTTGGTGCCCTCCTGGTAATGAGTTTTTCCCTGGCTGGGAGCGCTGACGTGTGGCGGCACCGACTCTTCAGGTGTCAAGTCCCCCGTAAGCCGCTCAGCCGGCTCTGGGCGCTGCTGCGGGTCGGGGTCGGTTTCAGGGGGCTGCGCTGGGGAGGGGGCTCCTTGATTGCCCCCGGGAGTCACGATACCCGGTGGTGCGCACCTGTTCCCAGCGGTTTGAGGGTTGTCCCGTTAGGGGAGGTTACCCATCAGTGTGTGGGTTTGCGGGGCTGCAGGCTGAAATTGTGCTGAGTTATTCACAAAAGTGTATAAAATCCATCATCCTCCCCCCAAACGCAATAGTTGGAAATGCTGCTAAAATTATAACATTTAATAAACACGTAAATGAAGTGATACCAGCCAAATTAGGGGGGAGAAAAAAGATGATGTGGGATAGGAGGAGGACAGGTGGGACCTCCGAGGGGATGAATTGAGGGGGAACAGTTCTCCCGTGGTAGTGGGTGCCAGCCCTGATGGGGAGCGCTGGAGGCGAGGGGACCTTTGCTGGAGTTGTGTTGGCCACTTCTTGACCAGGGATTTTGGGAAGCGTCCAGGGATGGGGACTGCTGGGGACTGGGATGTGCTGTTGGAGCTAGACAGCTCTCCCAGCAGGTGAACGCCAGAGTTCCCAGCCCAGGTCAAACCCTCCATCCCTGACCCCCATCTCTTTCTGGCTACAGCTCTGCTTGCAGACGAGAGCTGTAAATAATAAACATGCGATGCTGATATCAGTTCCTGGGATTGAGCGGGGATCTGGTGTCCTGCTCATCACCCCTGCCTATCTCCATGTGGGACCGGTGGCCTCTCCGTGCCATACCCGTGTCCAGTGGACAAGGGATCTCTGTGCTGGCTTGGGGTGGTTTCCTCCATGATTCACTGGGGTTGCTTGGAGATGGATGCTGGTGAGATCCGGAGCTGGAAACGGTCCATCTCGGAAATGGCGAAGCTGAACTTTGCCTTAAAATAGGAGCAGGTCTGCCTGGAGAAGCGCATCTCCCTGTGCTGTGGCTCCAGTTTTGGGTGTCTGCAAGCAATGGCCAGTGCTGGCAAACTGGGCCCCTCAGCTTGGGCTGGGCACAAGGCCATGGGGAGGGACAGGGGCAGTGCTCCTGCACCAGGGAGCCCTACACCCAAACCAGGGTCTGGTACCCTTGCCGGTGGTTGGAGATGGATGTAGAGATGGAGATGCCTTCTCATTGTCTTCTTAGGCTCTCCTGGTTTCCAAGCTGGTGGCTTTAGAGCTAAAGCCACCCTATGGGGATGAGAGCTGAGCAGCAGCATTGATGTTCTTCCCCTGCTGTGGCTGCTCCTGCCAAGCTCACCCCCCTGTGCTGGCTGGCAAGCAGAGGTTGTGGGCACGCTGGGACCAAAGAGGGGTGTGTAGGAAGCTGATGCTGATGAATGCCAAGCGCTGTGGATTCAGCTGTGGTTACCAGGGATGCAGCACTGGCAGCGAGCGGGTATGAGATGATACAAAGCAAAGGCACGAGCGGTAAGGTGGTAAAGAGGAGAGTGAGTGTTACAGATGCAGAACTTCTTGATGAAAGTAGAAGCTGTTTGGGTTCCCCTGTGATGGGAACATTAAATATAAGCAGCTGGTTGTTCAGGCTGGACACGAGGAAGAAATTTTTTACAATGAGGGTGGTGAAACACTGTCCCAGGTTGCCCAGAGAGGTGGTGGATGAACCATCCCTGGAGACATCCCAGGCCAGGCTGGACGGGGCTCTGAGCAACCTGATCTGGGTGAAGATGTCCCTGCTCGTGGCAGGGGTGGGACTGGATGAACCTTGAAAGTCTCTTCCAACCCAAACTATTGTACAACTCTCTGAATCTGTGATCTCTGATAGCTTTACCCCTACTGCACTCCGTGCTCAGACAACTCTCTCCAGCCTTTCGAATGAATTTACTTAATGTACTTAATCTATTCTGAGTTGGAAGAGACCCACCAGGATCACCGAGTCCAACTCCTGTTCTGCCCAGGACTGTCTGCTATTCCACGTAGTTCAATCTGGCACTAGGTTAAGGTGTCCCTGCAATGGGCTGGCGTCTCGCTGCCATTGCTGCTGACCATCTGGACTTGCTGATGTAAGGCATAAAAATGGCTTTTCCATCACGCCTGCAGAGATGCCACCAGGTACCCACCCTCCAGGGGACCAGCCCGTTCCCCTTCTCCTGGCCGAGCCTCTGCTGGGAGCTTGTTCCCCGTGGGCTCAGCCCACAAGCTGCTGACTTGGTGGATGCAACGTGCCGAGCTGCAATGGGGCAAAGAGCAAAGCTGTTGCTCTGTCAAAGCCTGCATGGCAGGCATGGTGGTGTTGGATACACTGTCAGTCCTCCTGGCTCGGGTTCCCTGTTGCTCAAAGGATTCTGGATTGTGTCCTCCAGCTTTGCGTGGGCTTGATGCTTCCTGACATCTCCCTTGCCAGGCAGCTGGAGGGAGATCTCTGCACCACAGCAGCTCCCTGGGGTCAGCCCTTTGCCTGCAGCCCCTGCAACACCCTCTGTGGAGCAGGAGGAGAGGGCAGAAACCCTCCTCTTTCGAAATACAGCTTGTGCAACACTGAAACACAGAAGTTGGTGTCCCTGTGAGAGCGCCCTGCACCCGTTCAGGTGACCTCCAGCAGCCTGCACACTCACTGCTTTGATGTGCATGATGCCTTTTTTTTCTTAATCTTTTTACTCTAGCAGCTGTCATATAATATACAGTCACGCTGGACAAGAATCAGCTGTGCTGATTGCAAGAGCTGGCTGTGCCAGACAGGTGACATGGCTTGTAGGACACATGGCTCGTCCCAGCCCGTTTCTGTTTGTCCGATATCGACAAGTGTCTGCCCGGGTTGGGCTGCACGCTCGGACACAGCGCGGAGGTGAAAGGCTCCGTCATCCCCAATCCCTTTAGCTGTCTCGGCCTCTGCTTGTGTATTTTTAACCTTTTTGCTGTGCTAAGCTGCCTGGGGCTGAAGTGTCAGCGGGCACCAGGGCATCCAGCCTCTCGCTGCTTTGCCAAGCCTGGGATTTCAGGATCAGTGGCTCTAATCCCTAGATCCTGAAATACCTTCTTCTGCTGGTGGCGCACTTGGAAAATTTTAGCGACTGCGGTTTTAAGCACGGGGAAGGGGATGCCCTGACCGCAGGGACTGGCTGTCACGCAGCCAAGCTGCTCCGTGCTGGCATCCTGACCCAATCTGGCTGCTGCCGCGATGTCCATCACTTGGTGGCATGAGATGAGAGGTCCCTGTGCTGCGGGGACACTCTCTCCTGTATACAATAAACCAGGGACAGAGAAATGTTCCACGGTCACCACTGAGTCTGACCCCCTCGTTTTCTCTTGGCACACCAGTCTGTGTTCTGGCAAAACAGGTGAATTCTGCCTATCTTAAAATTGCCACCCCCCAAGTCTGTAATTAATTAGGAAAAACCTAATCATGGCTGAGTTTCTGGATGGGGTGTCCTGTCCACAGGTATGTGACCGTGTGTCCGTCCCCGCCGGGCTGTCTGGAGAGCACTCCTTTCATCTCTGAGGAGCTGAGCCCAAATGCAAACTCTGGTCACCTCTGCAGAACCGCCTTGGTGGGCTCAGCCGGGTCTGCAGGGCAAGGGCAGAGCAAAACCGCCATCCTCTCCTGATACGGGAGTTGCTTTTGGGGGTGGTGACCCCACCGCATGCTGTCTAGATTAAAGTTAGCTTCGAGTTCTTTGATTAATTTATTTTAGCTTAGGTGGAGGAGCCCAGTGGAGCTGTTGTGATAATGTCTCATGGAGGTGATGTGGTTGCATTTCATTTTGTTGCTTCTATTACTTGCCTGGAGTTATTCCCCATAGCTCATTTTTTGGGGTTGGTGGTAGGTACCTCACAGACGGCTCCCAGGGGCTGTGGGAATGCTCTGTGTGCAGAAACGCTGGAGTGGAGGAGGTTTTTGTGCCTGGCTGGCGAGGACCTTGCACAGGGGTGTTGGTGACAGTTTCCCATGGAGGTCGGTCACTTCCCTCTGCTGCAGCCACCGCTGTGACTTGGGGCCTCTGAGCTGTAGGAGCATAAATGGTCTGGTTTACATAGAGAAGTTGGGACTATCAAAAGATGTTATTAAAACTCTGCTGGCTGTGGCACTTACCCTCGGGCTCGGAGGGACCCAACAGACACCGAGGAGGGCACAGCACCCACCTGTCACAGAACTGCAGGCTCAGGCACCTGAATTCTGCTGAGCCCTAAGTCAGGGCTGGTGATCTCCTGCTTGGCTCTCTGCCTTCTCCTCTTTGCTTTCTCCTCCTGCCCCGCTAAACTTCTTCACAACCTGGGGCTTTCCCCTCTATAAATCAGCTTCCAAACTGTAATGCCAGAGGAGAAGGCGAGTGTGTAACCACGAGCAAAGCCTGGGTTGTGCTGCCTGCCAGCTGGGATGTCTTTGGACAAGATGCTTTCTCTGCTGCAGCTCTTGCAAATGACTCTCCTTTTCTCACTGACTTTTCAGCCTACATTTAACAACCCCCATTATAATTAATTGAAGTTCTGAGTTTGTTTTTTTTTTTTTCTCTCTGCACATCTTCTCTATTGTAGCTGTTCTAGTATTTTATTTGGGGAGCCAGTTGTTGGGGGTGTTACACCTGGCTGCGTGCAGCCCAATCCAACTTTGGCACTGTGAAGCAAGGGGGGAGGCAGGTGTCTTGGCAGAGATGGGAGTGCTCTCCTTTTGCATCAAGTTGTTTATTGCTCCAGCGAGTGTGTCAACACCAAGGTCCTGCCCTGGAGTCTTCTCTGAGCCCATGGTGACACAGCCCGGTGTCACTGCTGGTCCCTGCCCTGATGCCGTCTGGGGTGGGACTGTGATGCTGACACCCAGGGATGCCTCTTCCTAGGTGCAAAAAGATTTTCTTCTCCCAGCCCTGTGTTTTATACTGATGGGGAGCAGCAGAAAGAAGCGTCTGTCCAAGCAGGGCCACCCTGAGGTGTCTTCGGGTCTACTGGTGCTGTGGGAACGTTTGGGATGCAGGGAACATTCACCTCCCTGCCCGCAGCCCACAAATTCCCACCTGAGACACTATAAAGCTATTCATTCTTGGGCTCTGTGCCTAAAATAAGCTTTCTCCTTTAATCTCCGTCTGTGCTCTCCCACTTTAAAAAGACATTCAAAAAGGATTTGCACAGCTGTGATTGATTTGGACATGGTGAAGAAGCCAGTTCCAAATGAGCAAACCTGCTGCGCAAGGACGTGGCCAGTACAACCTCCCCGAGGTCCATGGAGTCAATGGAGAACTTCGGAGCTGACCAGGGAGCCTCGGTGTTGCTGCTGAGTGTGCTGGGGATAACGTGGGTCCTGGCTGATGTGGTGCACTCAGAATTGTCCGTTACTGTTCTGTGTGGTTTCTCTTTTTTATTTTTTAATAAGGCGTGCATGTAACTGTCCTCTCTCTTCTTCAGGACAGAGTCATCAATCTAGTTGTTGGCGGCTTAACGTCCTTGCTGCTTGTAGTAAGTATCCTCTGTCCTGCGTTTTGTTTCTCTCTTACCTGATGTGGTGTAAAACCAGAGTTCCTCCCCAAAGCAGGAGGAAAAATTTCGCTGACCAAATAGGCTGTAGTTTGGGGCCCTGGTAGTCACTTTGGAGCACATCGGTCTTGTGAAACTCTTTGACAACAGGGGAAGAAGGAGAATACTTTTCATAGAATCACAGGATGGTTGGGGTTGGAAGTGACCTCTGGAGATCATCCAGTCCAGCCCACCTGTAAAGCAGGTTCACCAGAGCAGATCACACAGGAATGTGTCCAGGTGGTTTTGAATGTCTCCAGAGAATGAGACTCCACAGCCTTTCTTCAAGCCATGTTTTAAGATCCAGCTGTGCAATAAAAAGCCCCAAGTGTGTGGGCAGGTTGTCCATCCCGACCAAATTTGAGGCTGTGTGAGATGACAAAGTGCTTATGATGGAGAACTGTTTTGCTTCTCTTGATTTCCTTCTATTTATGACTTATTTCCCTCTATTTATGGACTATAGGAGATTTTCCCTGGTTTGTCACTTTGTCTTGGGCTATGCCTTCCCCAAGCTTTAAAGACAAACCCAACACCATTGTGACTGGAGAGCATCAGTTCTGTGGTCCATGGCGGCAGCATCGCGTGCGAGCTGGGGTGCAGGGAGGTGTTGGGAGAGCCCAGGTGCCAGCTGGTGGGATGCTTGGCTGAAGCGATGCTCCTGCACGGGTGGTGAGCACCCCCGTGCCTGCTGGCTCTCTGGCGGTTCGGAGGACAGTTTCCTGATACAAGTGAAGTTTTCATCATTTTATTTCCCCACTTCTTAAGTCTGCAGTTGTGTCCAAGTAATTTTCCTCCAGAATTCTACATTTCCCTTCAGGTCTTCACACGGTGGGAGTTAAAGCGCAGGGAGGGGTGTACAGAGCCGGACGCAAGCGCTGCGGTACGGCAGAGGAGAGCAAAGTCTTCATCTTTGTTTTCCTCCATACAGGTCACTCTAATCAGTGCTTTTGTCTTCCCGCAACTACCTCCAAAACCTGTGAATATATTTTTTGCTTTCTGCATCTCCTTGTGTTGCATTTCTGCTGGCATACTTGTAAGTACCGCCACATTTGCTGTGCGAGCTTTTGAGGGTATGACTGAGGATTAAATGCAAATAAAATCTGCTTTACGTGGTGCCGCCTTCTTTTTTACACTCTCCCAGAAAAGCGCTCCTGCTTCCATAGAACAAGTTGACTATGAAAGCGTGGGAAGCATTTTTGTGTTTGCTGCAGAGTAAATGTGTGAACTAAGCCAACTTCTGCAGCCCAGCTGTGATGCAAGACTTGTCACCTCTGTCACGGTGCCAACTGTAGCTGCCAGAGGAGACATGAAGTAGGAAACTCGGGAGCAGAGCAATGAGAGGGGAACACAGAGATGATTGTGCTGCAGAAGGTGGAGCAAAGCTCTTGAGGTGGTGGGGCCAGAGGGGAACTTGGGGGAGTCCTTGACCTTTCAGAGGCTCAGGGGATGAGTTACAGGGGCAAGAAGCTACAGCAGGTGCCACTTTGTCTGGGTAGTAGCAGAGGTTCCTCTGCTCAACAGTTGCGGCATCCCAAGAGTTGGTCCCAAGGGTTGGCAAAGGGAACTGGCAGCTCAGAGCTCGCAGAATGGTTTGGGTTGGAAGGGATCTTCAAAGATCATCTCTAGTCCAACCCCCCTGCAATGAGCAGGGGCATCAGTGGCTCCTTCCTCTGCTGTAGCTTTTCATACTTGGAGCATTCTCCTTCCCCCAGCTCTGACCTGGAACGGTCACAGCCCTGAGCTCCCTGGTCAGGACCAGTTTCTGGTTCTACAGCTGGTAGCCAGGATAGATATATCATGTACTGCAAAACCTGACATTGGGCATCATCAACCTTGTGTAGCCAGTTTTGAATGTTTACAAACCAACCAACCCACCCATCCTCTTCAACAAAGCTGACAAGATAACCCGTATCTTCATAGCTAACCCAGCACCCATGTTTCACAAACAGCCTTGTTTTGGGAAGAAAGACCCTGCCAAATTCTTCTTTGTGTATTCCACAAGCATATTAAGAAAACATAGGTGGTATTTCTTGTTAAGCAAATAAGCTGGATTCCACAGCTAGTCTTCTCTAGTAAGATGAAGCTGGGTTGTTTTACAGAAAAAACCAAAACCAAACCCCACAACCACTCAAAACAACTTCTAGAAGTTGCCAGTTCAGTTACTATAAAAGCTTCCTCAGAAGTAGTACCTGGCCTTTTAATACAAACTCCTTCTCTCTTCCAGATCTACTGGTATCGACAAGGAGACCTGGAACCTAAATTTAGGAACCTGATTTACTATATATTATTTTCTATTGTCATGTTATGTATATGTGCCAACCTGTACTTCCATGAAGTGGGCAAATGACGGACAATGGGGATCTCAGTGATGATGCTCCTGGGCCAGACTGCTTCCAGCTCAGCTCTCAGCTCGAGACATTTCAGTGAGGACAATCAGCCTGAGAGGAAAGAAGTGGGTTGTGCAAGGATAAACCAGTACATGATTTTCATGTAAATGTATATGTAATGTCCCTCTTGTTGGGGAGAATTATTGCCATAAGACGTGACATTCTGCTTTTTTTTGAAGAGCTACTGTTGCACTTAATGAACATTCCAGTTGTACTGATGTTTCAGAATGGCACAAGCTTTTTCATTTTGGAAAAAACTGCATTTTTTATTACTGTACAAATAAACTGCAGCATTGCAAGGATCTGTAGCAGTATGAATAAATGGCATCTTACAGTTACGTAAGACAAATACTCTTTATTTTGTTTAAACTGAATATACAATTATTTCTGTTCCCTAGGCAACCATTTGAAACTACAACTTGTTTTTCACATTAACAAAACCACAGACTGAAAAAGACCAACTCTTGATTATGAAGAGCTAATTACAGAAATAAATAAAATAATTTATACATGAGTCTTTAGTTTCTATAGCTTTTTCTCGCAATCCCTAGCTAACAGGCTGCTGCTCAGCCTAGTGTCTGTTCCAACCCTTGAGTGTAGGAATCAATTGGCTCCCTTTGCCTCGGGGCCCTATGCCCAAATTCTCACAGAGCTCTTTCTCCAAGACTTTGCCACCTCCACACCACCCCCAATCCACTAACCTGCTGCATAAATCACCTCTGGAGAGGTGGCTGGTAGTGTCATGTAAACAGCGAGAGAGACAAATGTTCCAGCCTACTCACAACAGTCTTCAAAGAAGTTACAAGCTTGTGGGGGGAGGCTGGTGAGTCCCAGTAGCTTCCCTTTCTCATAGCCCTTCCCTTTTTATTCAGCTTGCTGTAGTGATGAAAGAAAATAAAAAATTAAAAAGAAAAATCCATAAGTGATCTTTCTGAGCTCTGTCCGTTGCCAGCAACGGAGTCCTCAGGAACAAGCAGACCTGGCAAGTCCCATAAGCATCTGTGTTTTTCTTCCTATGCCGCAGATGTACTAACAAACCAGACGAGATGGGAATACAGACCATTTCTCCAGGATGCTGCCTGTGCTCCCTGAAGTCCTCGATGGAATACATTTTTTCCTGAAATGTAACAGTCTCTTACTCCATGTATTACAACAGTCAGTAAGTGCAGAATTCCTCACGCCTTCTTCATGAAACATGTGCAAACTCATTCTTGCTGTGGCACTAAGAGGCTATGGTCCACAATCCTTGACTTCTGTCCAGTTTTCCAGATGTGCAGCTCAGCACACCAGGAACGAGTCAGATCAGAATTGACCACGTGGATCCCAGCAGTGAGCACTGCAAGAGATTCTTTAAGAACACTGAAACACCCTGGCTGAGACATCAGGCTTCGGTTTGCTGCCCTGTAACCCTTCACAAATGAGGTAAATAGCCTGAGCAGAGAAAGTGCACTGTAGTCATTTCAAACTGGAAGCTTCTGTTTAAAGACACTGACTGACTACTTTCTTTGGAAATGTGGCACAGGGTTGTCACTAATTTCACAATGTGAACACGGTCAATAGAAAATGGACACGATGACTGCTTCTCAGTGACAGCTCACTAAATCTTCAACGTCCTTTGAATCTTCCGAGGCGGGACTGCCCAACGATGAGCCGATAATGTGTGACCCATCTCCGTGATGCTGCAGGATAGGATCTGTCAGGAGACACAGTACATTAGAACCAGTATTTACTGTGCCATTATAACAAGATATAAGATACACATTTCGGAGGCAGAAAATGCAGTCTGGAATTTTAACTGATTTTAAGCAATGTTGCTCAAACTAGTCCTCGATTTCTAGTTCTAAGGTAAGCTGTGACTAATATAGATGCAACTGGTGTGACTCACATTTGGATTAATCAGGTATGACTATGTCAGGCCTCGTGTGGACCCTCTGATGGCTTTGCAAGGAGAACCCTTTCTTGTTAGGTGCAGCAGTGGGAGAATGTGTCTGAGATGACTCTTGGCATTGGGAAGTGTGGTGCAAACCCTTCCAGTTGAGTGCTGTGCAAACACAACCCCAAACAGCCCAGCCCCTCATCACGAGAGGCATCAAGTGCCATTTCTGATGCCTCTGGTCTTCGCTCAAATAAGAAATTTCATTCAAGCACCAGGCGTGAGGAAACACACACTAAAGAAAGTTACTCATTAGCCTGTGTGTACTAATTCAAGGCTTAAGGGCAATGGAAACAGCTCAGCGAGTGATGAAGCAGCTGCTGTTCTAATGCTTTTCCCACAAGGTTAAGTGGGACTTTCTTGCACTTCTACAGATGCAAGTAGGGTAACTAACTTGCTTAAAGTTCCATAGCAATGACATGGGAGATAATTTAAGAGAAAGCAAGGACCTACAAAGTGGTGTTTATGGGACCCCAAAGTGCCACACTGCCTGAATGAATCCTAGCTGCAGCATCAGCCGCATGAAGGGACTGATGTACCTGTTAGAGTTGTCAGGGGCAAGACTGATTCGCCATCGATATCATCCGTTGTCTGGATAAAACCATGAGAAGAAGGAACAATAAGCACAGTCTCATCATCTATTGTAGGCTGATCAACTTGTTCTTCTATCGTTGGAGAACCCAGGTCCTGCACAACACAGAACAACAGGACATGACAGTGTATTCTTGGCAGCCTCAACAAAAAAACCTGCTGTGGTCAGCCACACGCCATAATAAGCAACAGACTCCCTGGATGAATTTTATCTCATTAAATTGAAATGTCAGCATCTGAGCTAGTTTATTTCAGCATTTATAGGGCACGTTTCATTGCAGTGCAGGCATCTAAAAACAAGATGAGAAGAATTCTACGCTGTGAGCAGTATGAGGGCAAGGAGAGAGGAGAGCCTGCTGGGTGGTGATAAAACGTCCTCTTGTACATCAAACATTTTGTCTATAAGGAGGAATAATTAAGCTTTGGCAGTACTTGCTGTCTAGATGTTCTGAGATACTGAAGCATTGCCTTTGTAGTACTTACCAGCTTCACAAACACAATCCATTTACCTGAACTTAATACTTAGTTTTGCAATTCCTGCTTCTGTGTCAAGTTTTAACTACTGGACACGGAGCTCAAAAGACCCGTTTTAATTACTGTGCCTTGCTTGCCCTGTAACTTGCTGACTGTAGGGTGGCTCCAAATATTTTGAGCTGAGCCTCATTATATAAAAAAATTAGCAACACACTGATTCCTTCCAGGTACAGACTGTCAACACCCCCACCCCTCTTTTGGTTCCATAAGAGCTGCTGCCTCTTCGCTGCGTCCGGCAGCGCTAGCACTGAAATGCCAGTAACACGTCTGGCTCACTTTGTGTCCCAGCACACTCCAGCGGGCTCCTGATTCTGCAAACGCAGTGAAAATACATCCTAGATAGTGCTGCCACAGTAAGCAGGGATATTCGGGTTCCAGTTTTTGTGTGTAACGTGTAAAGTTTGTTCGAGCTTCAGGAATCACTGTGCAGAACGCTAGTAAATGTTGCTGGCACAATGGGGGGTACCTGGATTTATCCCTGTTTTCAGAGAGAGTGGGAAATGTCTGGGAGAGGTTAAAGAAACCCCTGAAGTTCCTCCACCTAGTTTTTTAGGAAAACTTGTTTTCCTACATAGTTTCCCAATGTTTTTGCAAAGGCAACTGCCTGAAAACCCCTTCCCTGGTGCCACTGGAGAGCTACAGCTCAGCAAATCAGACCTGCTCCAAACTGCACCCATTCACGCAAGGCACACCGTGCCTGACCTGCAAAAGCAGCTTTCTGCAGAGAGCACAGCGGAACCGGCCCACGATAAGCAGTGTGAAACTGGGCAAAGGAGGCGTGAAAAACTAAAGAAGCCATTGTGGCAAATGGGCACCTTTCCCAGGCAGGAATAATAACACCCTGCAGCACGACTGCCTGCTTCCCATGCCCACACGCACAGCGACAGCGCAACACTGGCTAACGTGGAAAAATAACACTGACTTAAAGAAAGCAAAATTTAGGCATGTGTTTCTAGAGTAACTGTTCACTTAGAATCACTCACAGTTCACTATTTCCTAGAATTTAAATACACATATCAAACTTCAATCTGACTAGAAGTGTAAGGCAAAGCAGAATTACAAACTCTGTTTTTTTTTGTATTGGAAGGTTTTGTACATCTTTATATCCTGCTGCTGCAATTTCTACAAAGTTTAATTAGGAACTAGGTTTGTAGCAAAGGTTTACTAATCCTACCCTTAGAAGCTGAAATTCTAAACCAAGAGTAGAAAGCTGATGGGCTGCCTTAGTCGTTGAGAATCTTATCACAACTATGTCAACCATGAGACATGGAAGAAAAAAATGAAAGAATAATGCCCAGCCTCAGATGTGTTCAGGATCCAAATACTTCTGCAGCAGCAGACTGTGGAGAGGTTGAAGATCCTCCACTTTGTAAAAGCAGAATGGATATGAAGTGTCTGTTTTTCAAAGACAATGCCTAACAAAGTCTCAGCATATCAACAATGGATTTTCAAGATGGATAAAGCAGAATTACAGCAATTGTAGAGCACAGTGTTTTAGAGAACAGGATGAGGTACTTGAATCTAACTTATATCTTTCCGCAGTATAACCTAGTCAAGCTTCTAAGGGAAGAGGTATTTTCTACCCACTGAAGAGAATTACCTTCTTTTCAACATCTCTCTTTTCTTGTGCTTACTCATTACGATAGTTTCAACAACTGAAAGATGGAGGAACTTAGTATAAACAATCCAAATGCCCCAAATAATTCAGATAAATGCATTTCTGCATCTCAGGTGTCGGAGCTGAATAAAACTGAGGCCAGAGAGAGAGATGGCTAAAATGGCTACATTCCAATTTAACAGATAGTTAACTGGAGTACTATGTGTAATGTGTCCTCAAAGAATGGAAACTGGTGCACTTAAAAATATGTTATTAGATTCACAGAGCAAAAGCTAAACACTGTACCCCACCTCCCTTGCTCAGCACTCTATCTACCTATAAAGTATGTGTGTTGGACAATTAACAGTCTAGTTTAAAGCAACATCATCAAATAGGATTAAGGTGAAGGCAACTGTCTGGTGCCACCAACACTCCTGCCTGACAAAGTCATCAAGCAAATGTACCCTGAGTAGTGAAACAACTCCACAGCTAGTGAGGTACTCAATGCTCCAGACAAAGTTAAATATATGCCTTAGTTCCATATTAAATGCTGGCACTTTCATAGCCATATTAACAAAGCTCAAGGATAGAAGATCCAAACAAAATGCTTAGAACTATGATACACGTGAAATCACTGACATATTCATACAAACAGTTTAACGTAAAGGTCCAAGATGCAATTAAATCATTCTCGTTGCAGCGATAGGGAAAATATCAAGTATCACACACTGCCTTACCTCAGTAACATAAGTGCTGGGTAAATCCGAGTGAGAATCCTCTTCCTGTTTCAGGTCTGCATCTGTAATCTCAGTTCTTACTGTAATTCCATCCATCAGTTCAGTTCTATTCCTGCCGCTGAATTTGGAGGCATCATCTTCATTGTAGGCTGACTGCTCTTCGTCACTCAGCTTGGGTGGACGGATATCACCTGGGAAAGTGTTTGTTTCTAGGGTGTCGTGAGGATCTGTCAGGTCAGCCGACTGAATGTCTGAATCAACAGCGAGTTCTGCCTGAGCGACAGAGGAGGAGATGTCTTCAGCAGCGACGGTGCGGATTATGACACTTGGTGTGTGGCACTGCACCGTGACATTGTCACTTGTATTTAACAAGTGCTCTGGCTGTAAGCGGTATTTGCAAAAAGAGACACAAACAAAAAAACATCAGAGGCTTTCCTCTAAATATCTTCGAATCTTTCAGCAAAGGAAAGCAAAAGGATTCAAAGAACTCATTAGTAAGTGTAATTTACAGTTTTACGTATATAGCACGTGAGCCTAGGTCATCTGTTGACCTTTTCCGGCCTTAAATGATGAATTTGTAGTCTAAATTTGGTGTCAACTGTTCTATAATTCACAAAGTAAATATGTAATATGAAACAGAAGCAACTGTTCAGGTGAGTATCGCTGTAGATTCAAAAGATCAGAGCTTTTTTCCTGAATTTTGCATCACTTTCATTATTTGATCTCCAGTTTGCTTCTCCTTCCTTTCCTCTAATAAAAAGTAAGTCAGTTACTACTGAACAAGTTTTGTGAACACCCATATTTCTGAGAGGAACATCAGGAAACCCTGGTGTTTTGTTTCAGTGGGACAAACCACTAGATGGAGACAACACGTTCAGCCACAATATGAACTAAGTTGCTTACTAAGCTGTTTTCAACCAACTTGAAGCTTCTTTTTAGAAACAGTACAGAAAACTAAATTCTCAGCGTCAGTCTTTTAAGCAAAACAACATTGTTATGACTTAAGAACTGTTTACAAATTTAACATGCGCATATAGTGACCTGCATTATTATGTTCCAATACCCCCCACTGCCCAAACTCCAGTCTTTTCGCTGCTCACATACATACCGACAAGGCATGAACGATGATCTGCTCTGGGGAGGCTGGAGCAGCAGCTGCCGTGAGGGTCATGGTAGGACTTGTTGTCAGCGTTAAAGGAAGGCCTTGGCTTGAGCTTGTCTGCAGTAAGTACGTACCTGGTGTGCCAGTCGGCTGGAGATGGAAAGACTACAAAAGACAATACAAGTTTAATACCCAAACGCAACGCCTTCCTGGGACACACCAAGTGTGCTTATTTACATAGAATTGTAGAGTAGTTTGGGATGGCAGGGACCTTCAAAGGTCACCCAGTTTCCCCCTGCCATGAGCAGGGACATCTTCACCCAGCTCAGGTTGCTCAGAGCCCCGTCCAGCCTGGCCTGGGATGTCTCCAGGGATGGTTCATCCACCACCTCTCTGGGCAACCTGGGCCAGCGTTTCACCACCCTCAGTGTAAAAAATTTCTTCCTCATGTCTAACTTAAATCTCCCCTCCTCTTGTGAACTAGCCTAACTGTAAGTCCCCTGGAGAACAAACACACAAATCCAATCTCTCACTGTTCTGCACTCCAGAAGTAGAAAAACTCATCTACAGCCTCAGGCTACCAAGACAAGTATTATGGCTAAGAGTCAAGCAGGGCTGTATTTTGCTGTACAACAGCAGGAAAGAAAGAAAGAAATTAAACTTGCTCTTAACATTGAAATGAAAGAGAAACTGTGCTGTAAATTACAGCGCAATGGGACTGAGGGAATCTTTGGAACAGGCTGCCCAGGGAACTGGTAGAGTCACCATCTCTGGAGGTATTTGGAAGACACATCAGTTAGGTTCTTAGAGATATGGTTTAGTGCTAGATTTAGGTTATGGTTGGACTCGATGATCTTAAAGGTCTCTTCCAACCAAAATGATTCTGTGATTGACTTGCTGGGAGCTTCCTCTGGCTCTGTTATGTCAGATTTTAACAACAACCAAAAAAAAAAAAAAAACCCAAACTAAAAAAATCTCCAAACCAACAAAACACCCCCATAAGCACAAAAAAAACCTTCACAGCACTAGGGCATTAAGACAGATTTAAAGCATTTAACTGTAATTCATTAGGGCTGCGAAGTAAAACATGAATTACACCTTTAGAAATACATTTTGCTTTGAACTTTGAGTTTTAGATCTCTTCAGTTCAGAACTGGTTTTGGTTGGGTTTTTTTTTGATAAATGCATAGTTCCAGAGTCTAAGTAGTAGCTGTGCCTAAAAGAAAAACCACAGAAACAAATACCAATTCTCTGTTACTTACTGGAAGAATCTCAAAGGCCTGTAGTGTTCCGCTGTTCAGTGTTATTGTCTCAGAGTCAACAGTAGCAGCAGGGGAATCGGTTGAAGCTGCAAAAGGAAGAAAAAAAGACAAAGAAAGTATGTAAACCAAAACGTACAGCCCTGCAGAGAGCATAACATACTATAATTACCACATAGTGGGGTACTGTTAATTCCAGCAATAAGAAAAAGAAAACTGGCTGCAACCCTAATTACATGGTTTTCTAATTGGTACCCAAGATACAATACAATTTAAAGAGGGAATTCTACAAGCCAAAAGAGCGAAAGAAAGTATGGTTTTAGTGCACAGGGATAAAAGCAGAAAAATAAAGTTACCTGACACGACCTAATTACTTTTTGTAATGAGATTTGTAAGAGGTTCTGGTGTAATGATATCCCTGCTGTAAAGTGGTGTCAGGTTTAATATTGTCTTTTTATTTTTAACCTTTTCTGCCCTCCCCAGTATGTCCACTGATGAAACAGATGCTCCCCAACATATTTACCTGCCCTGTGTGTCATGATTTTGTGTATAAAAGCTGTAAGCTTTCTTACCACAAGTGTGTAATTAATTATCTCTATTAATTCTAAAACTAAGATAAGCACAGTTTACGTATCAGACATTTCAAGATTACCAGGTCCAAACAGCTCTTATCCAAAGCTTTATAAGGTATCAAAAACCTATTCAGAACCATAATTATGATTTTTCAGTTATTCTTAAAAAACTCAAAGGCTGCAGGCAAATTCATACTTTGCCTGGGACTATCCAGTAATTCCATAAATACCAAAAGGGCAAAAGACCTACATGACAGTGGTGCTTCAAGCACTGGAAACTTGGCCTTTTCAGACACCGGCTTCAAAATAGACTAATCTTGGTCTTTTAAGAAGATATGAGCTCTGCTTTTAAAGCTTTTGTTGTTGTAGTGGCATGTCCAAGGTTTCCTGTGGGACATTTGAGTGATTTTCTTGAAGTTAATGGACATTGTATGGAATTGAACTGAGCAGGCCTCTGAGGCCTATGTATTCAGCAAGAGAGCAAGAGAGCAAGAGTCGAGCAGCCTACGTGTCTTATGTGACTTTATACAACCTTGGGTAAAACAAAAGAAAGACAGTCTAGTGAAGAAAAGAATCAGCAAGTCAGCTATAATATAGATACATTTTGTATAATATTAGAGCTTATGTCAGAATTGTATAATCCAATCACCTATTAGTTTGCGGCGCGTGAACAGCAGCTATTGACCGATTACAAGTAGCCTTCTGATGCATGGACAGCGCGTGGACAGGTCAAAAAGATATTTAAAGGAGAGTTATAACAAGTAATAAACGGCTTCGCTTGAATTCATATTGGATTGTGTGGAGTCCATGATTCGTCGCCCTCGCAAGTGGTGACCCCGACGTGATCCGAAAGGAGAATTTACGGCGAAGGGGACGACTGCTGTGAGGAGCGAGCCCTGGCTGGAGTCGGCGCGGCTGGACCGTGACCGGGACGCAGTCTGCGGGCTGCGTGCCTCCTGAATGATCGCTGCAGAAGCGACGGAGGAGGAACAGAGGATCCAATATCGTTGCGCAACGGACACCCAAAGAGGTGAGCAGCCGGGGGCGAGAGGAGATGGGGCAGAATATATCAAAAGAAGAAGAAGCAATACTGCGTCTTCCCTCGCATATCCTCTCTAGGAGAGGAGTGAAGTATGAGGAGAATAACCCCAAAAGACTCTTAATTTGGTGTAGGGACAACGGATTTCCTGCTGATCCATCAGGAGCTTTTCAGATAGAGACTTGGGAAAAAGCGGGAACTGTTTTGTGGGAGGCAGTTAGTCGTGGAGAAAAAGATATTCTTGGCCTTGTAACCGCCTGGCAACTGATAATTACTACACTGAAACAGTTAAAAGCTGAAAAGACTGTTACACAAGGCACATTTGCTGCATTAAGTCCTATAAAAGAAGAAAAGACTGTTATGAGCCTTAATGACTCAAAACAGGCATTTCCAGCTCAAATGCCGATTAAGTTGCAAGTTTTTGCTCGTGATCCAACACAGTATTCACTCCCAGAGGAAGTGCTGGCAGAGGAACTGGCTGCACCTCCCCTGGGAGAAGAATCATCGAAAAAACAGAGTCAACATATTGAGGACATGGAAATTGATAAAAATACACCGACCGACTCGACGAAGAAGAAACTGTTTTATCCTCCTTTGCCGCCGTCTACACCGCCTACTCCTGAACCTCCGATTCATTCTGGGTTTCCTGATAAGCCTAAATGGGCCCAAGAGCTTATTTGGAAACTGGAAAGTTTGGAGAAACAACAACAGATTCAACAAGCCTATTTAGACGATCAACTGAACAGAGAAGACGTGATAATACATAGACTAGAACAGAAAATTTCTGATAAGCATTCTGGGGGAGCGGTGGGAGGTACGGGAATTGCGGGAGCTGCGAAGGGTGCTGTGGGTGGTAATCCTACCACAGGGTGTTATTAAAAATGCATTGCTTGAAGGGGAAGTTTTACCGTCCGCGTATCCAGTGATATTGGGGGGTATAGGGAATGATGGAAAACAGAAACCTACCTATTGGGCTTCTTTTCCTTGGGAAATAATTAAGGAGGCTAGGAAATCGGTAAAAGAACATGGGTTACAGTCACCTTATACTCAAGCATTTATTGACAATATTTTTACTACTAATCTTATGACTCCTTCAGATTCACGTACGTTGATGCAAATGATACTAACACCAATACAGCAGTTTACTGTGGCGAACGCGTTGGTATGATTTGGTACAGCAAGCAGTACTACAAAATCTAGAAAGGGGGGATGGAGATCCATTATGAGTAGCGACAGTAGATATGCTCTTAGGTCAAGGAGAATTTGCTGATGTACAAAGACAAGCTAGATTGCTTGCACCAATATTACATCAGTCAATGAACTTAGCCAGAGAAGCATTAAAAACATTGCCTGAAGATAGAAAAGTTATACCTCCATATACTACTGTTAAACAGGGTCAAAATGAGTCCTACATGGCATTTTTAGAGCGTTTACGTGAAGTACTGGAAAGGTCGCAGTTAACTGATCCGGTTCGTGAATCATTGCTTATGACTTTAGCAGTGGACAATGCTAATCCTGCTTGTAAGCGTATTTTACAGGCGATGCCAAAGAATTCGACTTTAGTTGATATGCTAGAGGCATGTTCAAGGGTGGGTACACCAGAAGAGCACGCTGGTTATATGGCTAGTGCTTTTGCAGCAGCCATAAAGCCATTAATTCAAAAAGGTAGATAGGAATCAGGACTTTTGTGTTATAATTGTGGAAAATCAGGTCACATAAAAGTGCAGTGTAAAGCAAAGCCGAGACAACTGACAAAGGAATCAAGTAGTGCTAACACTGGTGTCTGTACTCGCTGTCAAAAGTTTGGACACAGGGCTGTGGATTGCAGATCAAGATTTACTAAGGATGGTAGACCTTTAAACGGGTCACTGAGCGCGGGGAGGGGCAGCGCGATGACACAAAACAGCAACCCTCACAGGCAGGCTGTTTGGACAGCATCGCCGCCGCCACCGCAGGGAGGGCAGGAGTGGATATCTCAACGGCAGTAGAGACAACTCTGGTGGATTCAAGGGTTTGCTGCATTCCTACTGAAATGCATGGACCTTTGGGTCGAGGGTTAAGTGCGCTACTGCTGGGGAGATCTTCTACATCCAGAAAAGGAGTTTTTGTTTTACCGGGAATAATAGATGCTGATCTTACTGGAGTGATTTCTATTATGGTATGGACACTTTTTCCTGCAGTTCATATTCCAAAAGGGTCAAAAATAGTCAGTTATATGTTGCTTGGGCATTGGCACCTCTACGTGACAAACACAGAGAATTGATCATATATCATTACATGGATGATATTTTGATTACTGGAAAATCACTTCAAATTGAATTAATAGTTACAGAACTAGAAAAAGAATTAGGAACCAGAGGTTTAAAAATTGCACCAGAGAAAATTCAACAAACACAGCCTTGGAAATATTTAGGCTGGGAAATTACTAAGGCTACAGTTCATCCTCAAAAATTGACTATCAGGACTAACATTCAGACTTTAAATGATGTTCAAAAAATTATGGGTGACTTGAATTGGATTTGTACCTGTTGTGGTATTACAAATGGTGATGTACTGCCAATTGCTAAATTACTACAGGGAGGAGGTGGGGTTGATGCTCCACGTTCAGCAAATGCTGAAGTACAAGCATTAGTTAACATTATGCAAAAAATTTCCAAACATTATACATACAGATGGGATCCAGAACAAGAATTAGGATTAATGGTTATTAATAACTCTGCACATCCTTTTGCTTTGATTATGCACTGGGCAAAAGAATCTGATCCACTCAGAATTTTGGAGTGGTTGTTTCTTTCAATTCAACCCAAACGATCAGTAGTTACCAGAATAGAAGCATTTGCACAATTGATAATAAAAGGTCGATCTCGTATAGTAGAAATAAGTGGTAAAGAACCAGATTATGTAGTCATACCTTTGTCAACTGAATATTTACAATGGGCATTACAGAATTCTATAGCTCTACAGTCTGCAATGTTAGATTACTCAGGACCAATTAGAGTGCATTACCCTCCACATAAACTTATGGGGTGATTGCCAACATTTCAAATAGAACGAATGCCTCTTCTATCTCTGAATCCAGTAAGAGGTGTCACTGTTTTTACAGATGCAGGAGGTCGTTCACAAAAAGCTGCAATAACATGGCAGGAAGAGGGAGAATGGAAGGATTTTGTGCTAACTGATTTAGAGGGTTCAGTTCAACTCTTAGAACTACAAGCAGTAATTCAAGTCTTTAAGATGTGGGATAAACAACCTGTGAATGTAGTATGTGATTCACTTTATGTTGTAGGAGTTGTACTGCGATTAGAAAGAGCAGTTTTGAAGAATATTGACACTTTACTACAGTACAGATTATTTAAAATTTTATGGGATTTACTGAATCAGCGAACACATCGTTACTTTATCACTCATATCAGAAGTCATACAAGCATTGCTAGTAGCTTAGCTGAAGGTAATCAGCGCGCAGATAGATTAGTTGCACCTGCTTGGACGGGTCCTTCTATAGACAGATTTGCTCAAGCTCGTCGCTCACATGATTTTTTCCATCAGTCAGCTAGCGTTTTACAGAAACAGTTTCATATTCCTGAGATTGATGCACGAAACATTGCTTTGTGCTGTGCTGATTGTCAAAATTGCTCTGGTGGGATTTCAGGAGGTGTTAATCCACGAGGTCTTGGACCTTTAGAGGTCTGGCAAATGGATGTCACACACTTTGCAGAATTTGGACGTCTCAAGTATGTTCACGTTTCGGTTGATGCTTTTTCTCATGTTATATGGGCTACTGCTCAGGCAGGAGAGTCTAGCAAACATGTTCAAAAACATTTAAGGGCAGTTTTTGCGGCTCTTGGTATTCCAAAAGAAATTAAAACAGATAATGGTCCTGGCTATATTGCTCGGGCTACCACTCAATTTTTATCCTTATGGGGCATTATCCATACGACAGGGACACCGCATCAACCAACAGGGCAAGCTATTGTGGAATGTACACATCATACCTTAAAACAGCTGTTGCAAAAACAAAAAAAAGGGGGAGGTTAACCTAGCACCTCAAGAGCGCTTACAAAAAGCTATATATGTTATGAACTACCTTAGGTTACCCAAGGGAGAAAAGGTTCCTCCTATGGTAACTCATGGTGCAGGTTTAACAGGAGGTTTAGAGCAAGTCAAAAAGGGACAAGCAAAAGTTTGGGTAAAAAATGGAGTTACAGGACAATGGGAAGGTCCATGGAACTTGATAACATGGGGACGGGGATATGCCTGTGTCGTTACAGGATCAGGATCGCGCTGGGTTCCGGCAAAGTGGATCAAACCCTGGCTAGAAAACACTGCTCAGAGCACAGAAGTTAGAAACGGCAACAAGACGCAAGAATCAGAAGCAGCGCCATCTAGTGGTGAAACTGATTAGATACATAGCATACAATTAATAACATAGAGGGGAAAAATTAAGACTGATTAGTTTTAACCTGTTGGGATGATATAATTGCTTCATTTATTCATACAGAGTTCAATGATGGTATGGTTTTTGCAATGCATAGTAGGCATTACTCTAATAGTGCTAAACATAAGTGATGCTTTTTGGCTTCCTTCTCAGCCAAAGACTAACATTTGGATAACTTTAGCCAACATGACAGGTCAAGATTCAATCTGTTTAGCTACTGCATCTCCGAGCAATCCTTTTTCAACACGTTTAGTTGGAGTTCCACTAGATAATTGGCCCATTCCTGGAAATAAGAAACAATTGGTTGATGGTAAAAACGTGACAGATAATTGGGACATCTGGGTTGTAGACCTACCACAAGGAGGTTTGGAACCTCAAGAAATTGAGTTACTAGGATCAGTAAAAATGGATTTTTGTCTGTATTTCAATTATTCAGGGAAAAACATCTCTCTTGTGCAAGTGGTAAATGCTTCATCATCTGTATATCACAACCAGACTTTTTGGTGTAATTACACCAGTCCAAATGTATCTAGGGCTACCAATATTCCTTTGAAATTACCCCCAGGAGTTTTTCTAATTTGTGGAGATAGAGCTTGGCAAGGAATTCCTTCCTACATAAAAGGAGGACCATGTTCTTTAGGGAGATTGACTCTGTTGACTCCAAATACATCAAGCATTTTAATGCATAAGAGAGGAAAAAGAAGCATTCATGCCTATAATAAAGATTGTAAAGATAACATACAATTTTGGGGAAAAGGCGAAACTATAGCATCTTCTATTTTTGCACCTGGAGTTGCAGCAGCACAGGCTTTGACTACACTTAACAAATTAGGATGCTGGTTAGCAAAACAGACTAACGCTACTTCTTTAGCATTATCTGGACTTTTAGCAGACACAGATTCAATTAGGCATGCTACGCTTCAAAATCGTGCTGCCACAGATTTTTTGTTGTTAGCGCAAGGACATGGTTGTGAAGACTCTGATGGGATGTGTTGCATGAATTTGTCTGATCATTCTGAATCAATTCACAAAGCAATTAGAAGGTTAGATGACATGACCAAGAAGTTAACCTATGAGGACTGGGGTTTAGACAAGTGGTTGAATGGCTGGGGTATTACAGGATGGATAAAGGATTGTTGTATTAGTAATGTTAATGCTTATTCCTTGTATCTTACAATGTGTACAACGTACAGTAGAAAAATTCATGAAAGGTCTATGGTTGGCTCAGAAACAAAAAGGGGGAATTGTGGGACATTTGAGTGATTTTCTTGAAGTTAATGGACATTGTATGGAATTGAACTGAACAGGCCTCTGAGGCCTATGTATTCAGCAAGAGAGCAAGAGTCGAGCAGCCTACGTGTCTTACGTGACTTTATACAACCTTGGGTAAAACAAAAGAAAGACTGTCTAGTGAAGAAAAGAATCAGCAAGTCAGCTATAATATAGATACATTTTGTATAATATTAGAGCTTATGTAAGAATTGTATAATCCAATCACCTATTAGTTTGCGGCGCGTGAACAGCAGCTATTGACCAATTACAAGTAGCCTTCTGATGCATGGACAGCGCGTGGACAGGTCAAAAAGATATTTAAGGAGAGTTATAACAAGTAATAAACGGCTTCGCTTGAATTCATATTGGATTGTGTGGAGTCCATGATTCGTCGCCCTCGCAGTTTCCTGCTGCAGATTTCCCGGCATCAAGTAGCAGATAGCTGTAAAGTGTGGCCTGTTACTCAGCCATTTATATCCATAAAGATTACAGGAATTATCCCTCTGAAACCTTGAGTATTCTGTCTAATGCAGCTGCAAGTGGCTGATGGGATCAGCTCTCATGGGATTGGGAAAGACAGAAAAGACACAATACAAAACTCACTTGGATTACACGAACAGAAATTCTTCAGCCAAGCAGACTAAAATGGGGAAAAAAGGCTTTTTAGGCAGACCAGGGCAAGTGTTATCACAAAATAACCATTACGGGATTAAATTCAGAAAGGACTAAAGGTTACAGAGTTCCAGCACATCTTGCTTGTTCATAAAAACTCAATGGCTTTGAACAGCTTGGTTCAAAGTATGTGACCACCAATGTGTTACTACAGATAAAAAGTTTTTGGCTTGGTATAGCATGACATTTTATTTAAGACATAAACCAAAGAAAATGAAGACAGCACTTAAGATAGGCTAATATAATGAAATTATACACAAAAAAAATGTCTACAAATGCCTATCTAGTCATAGCCTGAATAATTAGTTCTTAGTCTGATCAGCTAATTTTTCTAATAAAATTAAAAAATGACAAGCAGTGGAAAATAACAGGCCATAGAGACGACAGGTTGTATACAGAATGGCTGGACTGGAGTGAATGGAGTTGCTTCATAAGATTAGTTACAAAAAAACCCAATAAGCACTACCATCAAAGTAGAGCTGGTTATAGATATTTGATAATGAGCAAAGTTCATCCTTAAGAGGATGGGAAGCACAAACTTAAAAAAAATACAGTGGTTACAGCAGATCATCAGTTGAACATTGAAATATTTTGGTTGGAAAAGACCTTTAAGATCACTGAGTCCAACCATTAACCCAACACCTCTAAACCATGTCCCTAAGCACCAAATCTACGTATCTTTTAAACGCCTACAGGGACAGTGACTCCACCCTGGGCAGCCTGTTCCAGTGCCTGAGAACCAACTAATTAATGCTCTCCAGAGTGTTTGTGTCTGCATAATGAAGAATAAGGGTAGAAAATACATTATATACCTTCCTGCTTAAGTGTCCTTCATCAGGACTTAGGCATATAGCAAGGAATGTATTACACAAGAGGAGACCATGTTCATGACCTTATTGAGGCCTTTCAGTACTTAAAAGTGGCCTATAATAAAGATGGGGACAGACTTTTTAGCAGGGCCTATTGTGATAGGACAACAGGTGATGGTTTTAAACTAAAAGAGGTGAGATTCAGGCTGGACATGAGGAAGAAATTTTTTACACTGAGGGTGATGAAACACTGGCCCAGGTTGCCCAAGAGGTGGTGGATGAACCATCCCTGGAGACATCCCAGGCCAGACTGGACAGGGCTCTGAGCAACCTGATCTGGGTGAAGATGTTTCTCCTCATGGCAGGGGTTGGACTGGATGAGCTTTGAAGGTCCCTTCCAACCCAAACTGTTCTATGATTCTATGTTCAATGCTCTAGACAAGAGCTACCACAAGAAATTAAAGAAATAAGCATATATTTTGCATCTCCATTAAGACACCTGTGTACTGAAGCTTCTTCAAATACCACGTTATACAGCAAGTTCTTGTGCTCATGCACACGCACAGACTCCTACAATCCCCTATGTCCAGGTGCTCCAACTGCAGCTGCTTGGTACCACTGTCACAATAATATCTACATTTGCCTAACAAAGTTAGAACCTGGCAAATGGCATCCAGAAATCCTTAATCTGAAGTTATGACAAGACCAAAGCAGAATTATTAACATTCTTTAAGACATGCCCACTCCTCCTTCACCATCTTAACGTAAGAAAGCTTTAGGTTTCATTAGAGGGTAGAAAGCCATTCGTTTCAGCTACTTACAGACATGTGTGATCTGGACGGGAATCTGCAGAGCTGCCACAGTGCTGGGTGTGCTGCCTGCGCTCTCCTCCAAACGAGCCACTCGAATCTGCACGTGCTGAACCCCCGAACTGGAATTAGTGTTTGGTAATCCACTTCCAGACTTGTTCTCCGAAAGCTGGTGCCCCGGATTGTTTTTTTGGTTCTCATGGAGTTGTTTAAGACCCTTTATCAGCACTGAGAGAAAGAATACTCAAGCTAAAGCATGCTGAAGAAGAACATTTAAAATGCTGCGTGCGAGATTTATTGAAGAGGAAAAAAAATAACCAAAATCCTTCTGAATTTGGAATCTAAACAATTTATAGAAATATATCAACTAGAAATTTAGCACATATATTAGTCACATTTATAGTTAACTACTGAAGTGAATTTGATTTTGTCAAGGAATCTGGACATTTTGCGATGCTTGTAAAAAGAAAAAAAGCTCATAAAATTTTGGACCTCTCTGAAAACATGTATGGTATATCCCCAAGGTTACAATCAAGTGACAGTATCATAGTTGTGTAATGCTGCTGGCAGAAATTAACTCTCCGATCTTACAAAACCTGGAGGCGGGTTTGATCAAGAGACTGACAGAACTGTCACTGGAAACAGGGAGACAGAGAGAATTAATCTCGCAGTGGCTATACTACTGTTCTTTGTGCAAGAAGAGGCTCATTGCTCCAATAAAACTGCCCAGGTTGCTTCCCTATGATCACTTTGGTCCCACTGAGGGAGGGGTTGACATATATGAGGTTACAAAAGTTGAGGCTTCTGCTTTTCCAGCATTCAATACAGCGAACTGCTTAACCACCTCCCACTCCTGACAGCATGACATTTTGTCTGGGCAAAGAGAATGGATCCTGTTTATTCAGTGGTGTGGTTATATTATTATTCAATGTAACAACTGTCTATTAGCATACGGTTTATACCATATTAACAGGACTACACTCTCAATTGCAGCTTCCAGGTATGACTAATACATAACTACAGTGATGACTGCAGCAAAAGTGTCCATTAAATTACACCTTGCATTAATGATGTTAACAATGTCTCTGATTTTTTTTTCCTCTCCCAAAGGCAGAGAAAAGGAGGATTGAATGACAAGTCACAGAAACTAATACACCTTTTGGCTCAGGTGCTACTTTCTCTGACCAGGAATGAGAGTTACAAGAGATGTATTTGGGGAGTTTTATACTCCTGATTCCTCCCCTCCTCACTGTGCAGCTTGTAGTAAATCTACCATCTTTCTACAGTGAAGATACAGCACCTCACGCAGATTACATTTTAACGCATTAAAGGTAACAGATCTAACCTGAGGTGATACTGTGAGGCTGCAGATACACATCCTCTTCCACCAGAAGAGGTCACTGCCCTCCATACCAAAGATCATCTGAGATCTGCCAGCTGAGCTGCTCATATACAGCTCACATACAGCTCAGCCAAAGCGAGGGGCCTTGGCAAAATCCACCGTTTATTTCTGTACATCAGCTTGGCTTGTTTTGACTCAAACACTTAAGGATTGTTTGTAGGAGCAATTCAGCCAGCAGATCCAAGGGGCCAGTAACTTCCAGGAAAGGAGCAACGTGCATTTTGGCCAGCAGTGATTTAAACAGACAACAAAACGCAGCCTTATTCCTTTGACATTCGTGAAAGGAGCTTTCAGAAGAGAAGTGTGCAAGTAGTACATTACCAGGGAATGAAACATCTTTGTGGTTTGCAATCTGTCTTTTAATGGTCCACCATTTACTCCGAAGCCACTGTGGTGAGCGGACACTACTCCATCCTTCAGCTAGTATATCCCAATTGATGTCATTTTCATCAGAAACTTCAAGTTCCGCTATCCTGGCAAGATACAGAAAATATTTACCTGTTAGAAACTAGCCTCCAGACTGGAAGGGGTGTTGCACATCTCTAGTCTTGTCACACATAACAGCGGCAAAACGGCATGCTAGTGAATAGTCCACCAGAGCTCATGAATCGACATGGGCTTCCACGGCTCCACGCTGCCAGAGGTCAAGCAGAATCATAACAACAGAAGATGGACTAGACCTGTTAGATGATCCAGTCCATCTCCTTGCCATGCAGGATTATTCTCCTTATTTACATACACATTAGGCGTTTGATCAGATTATTGTGAAGCATTCCAAATGATGGTGCTTGCATCTTTTCTCTTTGGAAAACCATTCCCCAAACACATCTCCAAGGCAGGAAAAACTTACTGAGATTCACTCTGAACTTTCACTTAATTAATTTCATGTTATGGTATTTACTCCTGTTTTCTCCTAAATAATACTCATCCATCCTTAACATAGAGTTTTGCCTCCTCTCAGGTGCTTCTTAGCCAAAGTAGATGAAATTAACTACAGTATTAAACAGTTCCTCATAAATTAACTCCATCAGGCTCTCCAGACAATCTCCACGCTATTTTGGCAGATGTTATGCACACAGGATTCTACCAGAATCTGTTTGAATACTATAAATATCTCTGAATTGCCTCCAGCTCGTCTGTACCTGGAGCATACGAATGAGAGGCGGACAGTGAGAGGGAAAAGATTTTGTGGAAGTTAAGAAAGGTTCTCTTCACAAAGCAAGAAATAGCACCGAACACTCCTGCTAGCTAAAAAACACCCACAAAAACACCCCCTGTCCGCCCCCCCTCCCAAAAAAACAAACCCCGAAACAAACAATAACAAAAATAAAAAATGGAAAAAAGAGCTCCCAAAACCAACCAAACAATCCTATAGGATGTTAAGGATATCTGGACAGACCCGAGCAGATATAATTAAGGAATATTAAGGATTATAACAAGATAACCAACACATTCTGAAATGTGCAATCAGGTTCCTCATTTTGAGTTCAAGTAAAACAGCTTCAGCAAATTAGTGAATATTGGTCTGTAAATAATGTTTAGATTCCCTGTATGTCTTTGCTTTTTATTCCCACCCAAAACTATCAACCCCTAAAAATCCACTGGCTAAAAGGCCTGAGTTAAAGGCATTTAAAATGGGAGGAGGACTGGAGAGAGCAAAAGATTTCCAAAGTTACTACCAGGCTGCCAGTTCAAATATAGTCAAAGATGCTGATAACCAATCAGTATCTGGTGGCCTACATGAAATTAATTTGCAGTCTTGAGTCTTGGTTTAGTTCTTTGTAGACAAGACGTCCACATCACAGAAACCACCACCACACTTGACCCTTGTTGGTCGTCTCAGCAGAGAGGCCAAGGACTGAATGGGCAGGGAGACTGAGCTACCCTCCAGTTAAGGGTTAAAGCGCATTGGTGGGGCAACGTGTGGGAAGCCTGCACGGTCGCTGCCTGTGCTGTACCTTTTCTGTGGAATAAAGACTTCAGTCTCCAGGGTTTTCAATCTGACACCTTTCACGAACACTAACATTCACTAAAAAAACAAACAAACAAAAAATATGTTCAATAATAAATCTCTGGGAACTGTAAACACAGCAGTGATTTTTGGAGGGTTCTAGAGTTTTTAGTGTCTAAGAAACCAGCAAAAGGGACCCCAACGGAATCCTGCTAACATCATGTATCATGAACCTTTAAAAGTAACTACACCAACAAACCTCAAGATCAGATTTATTTCATCTTCCTTGGTCCACTCAGTGCCCCCACTTTGTTTCCAGTTGAGATAGTTGAGCCACTTAGAGCGACATTGCTTTTCAGAGCGTGTGCCGACCCGTTCTGCTACGGCAGCCCATGATACACCTTGTGTGACAATGTCACCTGGTTCCGTGCTGGTCAGCTCGTGCACTACTTCTGCGAGTCTTTTTTCTTCTTTCTCTGTCCACTTTCCTGAAAGAGAGAAGAGTCCCCAACTTAACTAAAAGCAGATGCCCTCTGTTCTGATCTGTAACATATCAGACATTTATCTTCAGTGCCTAACACCTTATTCCAGATGCAAACACTGACTTGTGAAGAAGACAATTCTTCTTACTCACTAATGATTTATACTACATCCATTCCTGATTAACAAATGCATAATTTCATTGTTTTGCAGACAAGTTTCTTTCCCTTACCTTCCTCTCGCAAGTAAATTAAACCACATGGAACTTAATCAAAATACTGACCCAAAGCAAATTGGTCCGAGCTACCCCAATTGTATTAGTTGAAGTAAATTAACCATACAACAATTTAGTATACACTAATTACATGACATCTGACTAGATTTTCCTTCCATTTGAATATATACACTACAATAAACAATACTTTACTCCGAAAGTGCATCCATCTCTTAATTGATACCAAATATACAGTGTATGTTTATAAACATAAAACATGAGGGAAAGTACTTCTAAATCCACCTCAATAAAATACACTTCAGTGGCATAAACGTATGATGGATAATGGACAGTAAAAATAAACTGATCTTTAGGAAGTGAAACTGGAGAAACCTATACCAAGTCTGTTCTAAAAATGTCTCCAGATTTCACATTATAAGTCCCTCAGTTCAGAGTTAAACATCTCTGAATACACCAGTGACAAGGGCAGAGGTGACAGAGTTCTAACAAGAATATCCATTACTGACATCAGCATTTACCTCACCTGTGTTGCAGGTATCCTTCATCAATCTACACCGATCTTTTACAGATGAAGCGCTTCTCCCCAGTGCAGCTCCTATTGTGGCCCAATCGTTACCATGCTTTATTCTCAGCCTAAACAGAAACAAGCTCATTAGGACTATATCCAGTGAAGACATTACCAGAATATCAAATACACTCTAATAAAACTGGGATAAACATGCAGTTTACAGGCTTAAACACAATGGGGAGCCTCTTTGATACTACAGTATTAACATATTTTCTGTCATCACTGCTAATTTTTCTATGTGTTTCTAGTATGCTTTTGGGCCAGCTAACCCACAGGATACTCACTTATAAAATGTTTAATAACTAACTGTCTTGTAGGAATGCTTTGAGGCTTAATTACTGTCTTAAATACAATATGAATGTTTAGAAAAGCAGCCAACATCCATTCTGCAAAAGTTCTTCAAGGATTTTCAGGGGGTATAGAGACAGAATCATAAAATCATTTTGATTAGAAGAGACCCTTAAGATCATCAAGTCCAACCATAACCTCAATCTAGCACTAAACCATGTCCCTAAGAGCCTCATCTGTGTGTCTTTTAAACCCCTCCAGGGATGGTGACTCCACAACTTCCCTGGGCAGCCTGTTCCAATGCTTCACAACCCCTTCCAGGAAGAAATGCTTCCTAATAGCCTTGAGAAATCTAAATAATACCCGATGAAAACCCAGGCATCCTACAACTTAAATGAGGCAAACCCCTGCATAATCATGTTCATGATTTTAACTATTATTTTCCTCCCACATATGACAACAGGTTGCTGAATATGTTGAGCCATGACTACTTTTGATACCTCTGGAACCATGGGCATCTTGCAAATGACACACACCAGCTAAATAGATCCCAACATATCCAGCAACACAATGAAATATATTCCCTTTCTTCCTTCAGTCCAACATGGTTCGTTCCAGCTGCTCAACCCTGGAAAGCTGCAAGAGGAGACAAATCTCCACCCCTCCCCATGCCCCTCCCAGATGTCTCAGGTTTACAGGTAAAATCAAAGAGCCTTCCCGAAAATTTATGTCTCTCTCTAATATTTCATAAGGGAGACCCTATCCTTGATTTGCCACGTTCTTTAGAAATAACCTTTGCTCAGGTTTCCTAAAGAAATGGAATTTCTGTTTTTCAGAAACATAACTGCAAACGTTGACTGTGCTTGTAAAAATCTGAAAAGTTACTGGTTTCAATGGAAGGGTTGCTTTAGAACATTGTTGCTTATTGCTTATGTCCTGAATACACATTAGATAATACCAAAAAAATAATCCGAATGTAGTTTCATTTCTCTTCAGGTTAATGTAGTGACCACTGTTTGCTGATAGAGTTGGAGCAGTGAAATTTACTTGTAACTTTTCAGTGATGTCATATAACAACACTTGTAAAAACTACTCAAGCTACTAAATATAAACAAGGTAGTGTGACCTTGCTAATAAAAAGACTTACTCTTTAAGCTTTTCAATTTCCTCAGGAGTATACCTAAGCAACAGGTAAATAAAAAGACATTATTTTCAACAGAAATCATACAGTACAAATATTTTTGTTTTACTAACCACACAGTAAATATTTAGTTACAAGATACTAAGGAACTTTGGCTGTAAGAAACAATCTCACTGAATGCTTCCAAAGAACATGAAGAAACGCCATTTTCCACATCAGTGCATTTCTAAGGTTATCTGGTCTAATATCCCTCTAATTTGTCAGCAAAATTCCTCATTCTTGGTGATCTTACTAAGAACAGAATTAGAATTTTGTGGATTAGTCTCTAAAATAAACAGCTATTAACATTTTCTTCTTTTCCATCTCAGTTCGCGATCACCATAAGGATGACGTTCCATCAAAAACAAATCAACATTGAGATGGCATTTTAATTTTCAACTACCTTTAAAAAGGAAAATCTAACATCCTTTTCAGCACTGCTGGACAGCACCATAACCACTGCTTTGCAGACCGGCAAGCTAAGGGCAGAGGGATGAAGATTGATTCGCTCTAGGTCACAGTTCTAGAAATAAACTACATCTCAGCAGATCCATGCTTGTGTCAAAAGTCTCCTAATCGTATCAGAATCCTCTCTGCACCTTTTGTTTTGTTTTAAAGTGGTGGACACCATCAATTTAACACAACCATTGCCAGAATTCAACAGAGGTGACGTGATCAGGAGGAGACAGGTATGTTTGGCTAAAATCCTCTGTCTCACATATAAAATGTCAAACATTCAATACATGACCCTGCTCATACCACTAAAACCATGCAGCAATTAGAGGGTTTCATACTTTCCAACATGGTTTCTGTCATCATACATGCGAAGAACTCTTCTGTAGACAGCAAAGAGAGGCCGGTTCAGACCCCAAGCTATCGTCCTGTAGAAATCTTTTCTTTCATCTTTTGACATTTCAAATATAATCTCAGTGGCATCTTTTATTCCACGAGCCTAGAAGAAAGCATTAAACAAAAATTAAAGCAGCACACAAACAAAACACCTTAAACAGTCTCCTAGAAACGAAGAACACTTAAGAACAGAAGCCAAGCACACTATTATGCAATTTATACGTATCTCAAATACTACAGCCCAAAAGATAAACTGAGTGTTTATGAATTAGCTACCTCAAATACAAACACTTGAACACTAGGCTTTTTCTACACTGGAGTCAAGGTAGACGTAGAAGCTTTAATTTTCATTTACACTATAAAAAAACCTGCCTGATATGTATTTTAAGATCAAACATTGAAGCGTCATTTAGGACATAATGGAAAACATACTCTGGTGGAATTTTCCAGGGGTTATACAGTGCTATATCCATTCATTACATGCTTTTAGATATTTTTTATCTGAAAGCAATTTTTTTCAATTAAACTACTCTTCTTATTCTGATGGAAATTAAAAGCAAATTTGATACAAAAACATTAGAGCTAAGGATAAAAGGAAAGCTTTAGTTCAACTTCAGCTTAAACTAAAAATCATTACACTTCAGTTATTCAAAGCAGTAGAAGAGAACAGATAAATGGAAAAATAATGAATCAAATGAGTTATCAGTAACTCAAAGAAATTATTTAGCTACCTTAAAAAAGCTTCTCTAGATTTAAAAAGTATTACTTATGATTGATTTTGTGGCAGAAATTCTAATAGGGTTAAAGGGCAGGCACACCTTCTACGATGAATACTGAGGGTTTCTTTACCAATGAAGACTAAATTCAGAGCTTTTTTTTGATTCACAAATGAAGGTGGGTGAACCCCTAATATCCAGGCTATACATTCTCAGCTGTAAGACAACCAGCAATAAGAATTATGGGCAATTATCACTGTCAGCATGTTAACTGCACGCTTATTTTCACACTTAATTCTGACAACTATGTATTAAGGGGAAGAAAGCCAACACTGGCATCCTGTTAGTGTAGCAAACAAATGCAGATAGAGCATCAAAGAAGTCTGGAAGTTGTATATAACACTTTGTAAGGAAAATGATCTCTATTCCTAGAGCAATTTTTCTTCTGTCTTCACCAAAGAAATGAGTGATGAATATTCAGAGAAAGAGATTAAGCCATTTAAGCACACTGATGTGAAATTTTAAAAATGGGTTATTATCAGTACACAAACTAAAGGCAATGTTACATTCTGGGTTGGATACAATTATCTTATTTATTTCAAATGGGTAATCACCATTTTCACTACAAACCGATCAGAATCACTTATTGCACATGCTGCGAAGTGCTAAAGAAAGTTGGTTTCTAGCAGGGGCTGCATCATCACATTAATTAGCAGATAATAACACATACCTTTAAATAACGCTCAATGTTACTCATCAAAATGTCAATCTCTTCCTTCGACCACATCCCTTGCTTCCATTTATGGCCTGAAATATAGAAATGGCAAACTAATTAGTGAAGTGAAAGTTAGCAAAACACAACAAAAATATCAGAAAAAAAACAACCCTCATTATTACAACCAACAAAGAAAACAATAGTTATTTTAGCTACTTAAACTAACTAGAAATAATTTTAAACAGAACATGGATTCCTCTGTGCTGTCAAGACACATTTACAGGCTTTCTCTTCAGCCACAACTAGAAAATTTCTGTCTTTAAACCGACAGCTGAAATTTCCATGCACTCAATATAATTCCAGAAGCTGGGACTTAAAATGCAACTCAAAATGTTACTTGAGGAATCGGTGATACCGTGGGGTTCTCTTGTATGTCTTATCACTTCCCGACATGCGAGTAGCGTTACCTACTGTGAGTGCTTTTCATGGACATTAATGCTTTACCCAGTTGATTTTGACAAGCTGGTCCCTATCTCTCTCTTTTTCTTTTAATTGGGAATAATGCCCAGTGGTCACAGTCAAGATAAAGACTCCTGCTGAGTGTTTTATTTCCCAAATAAAAGTGGCAGACCAATAGAAAGAAACGTTATGTTTTGTCTCTCTATGCCCTTAGTAACTACAATGCCAGCTGAGCTTTAAAAGCAAAACCAATCAACTTTATTCAGAGGGAAACTTGCAAACCTGAGGTCTATCAATAAAACATTAAAACATTCCTACCCTGAATTTATAGACAGATTCCTCTTTCTTCCCCTCATGCTCACACCATACTTCATTTTAATGATCACTTATAATTAAGATTATGCTGGTGACCCAGTTTACATACTGGTGTGTGCTGGCTACTTGCCCATCTCTGCTCAGAAAAATCAGGGTATTTCTCTCTCAGCCTGCTAATTACCAGAGCTGAGAGGCAGAACAGCCAAAGAGACTGTTTACTCAAATCCAATTATAATGAAAAGTACAGGCATTATTACTAATTCTGTTGGAACTGATGAGAGAAAACTTGTGCCTGATGGCTTCAATCTCCTCTTCCAAAGCTACAGAGAGAGAACAATAACCTGCTGCTACAGCTGCCATTCACACCTCTATCCCAGCATCCAAACTGACTTAAAGGGACACTGCTACATTTCACATGGAATAATCTTTAACACCCAGCTATTTTAGGAAAGGGAATGTATTTTGCACTTCATCTGTTTGCATACTTGGTGCCATGATTACTATATTATAACCCACAGGTCTCCAGAAAAAGCATTACCAGGTGGAGGCTGCTATAAAATGATGAGCTCAGGCAACACATGTTGAACTCCCAGCTACTGTAAAAGGAGGTGCACAGTGGGGTTCTTTCACAGCTGATCTCTGCGGCAGCACAGAGACCCCAATAAAGGTTCAGCTAGTATGGATTCCCAAACACATTTTTAGATATATTTCTAGGTGTTTAAAAGACATATAGGAGAGGTTCTTGGGGACATTGTTTAGTGCTAGAGTTACATTATGGTTGGACTTGATGATCCTGAGTGTCTCTTCCAACCAAAATTATTCCATTATTCTATATATTTTCTTGGAAATGTCTTCCTCAAATTATTCATGTCTTAATTAGAATCACCAGATTTAGTGCCATTCACAACTGTAAATGCCACTTGTGATGTGTGGTCACTTGATTCATCTGTGATATGGCTACAAAAGGAACAAAAGGAATCGGCAGTGTTGGGTTAACGGTTGGACTTGATGATCTTAAAGGTCTTTTCCAACCAAAACGATTCTATGATTCTAAACGCAGGAAGTTTCTAATATGCTTAATAAGACACACATCAAACATGAGACCACCAAGTCACGCGAAAACAGTAACTTCTCTGCCAAATCACCAGTACGTGGTCCTCCAAGTCACAGCTGAGAATGTGCTGCTCCCAACCAAAGTCCTTCACCACTGGCTACTGGAATGACCATCATCTCTGGGCTTCTTCTCACCATGGAGCACAGCAACTCTAGCAACATGATTTCTCTCTACTTCTATCCAGCTGCCTCAGCGCTGTGACACAAAGGGATCTCTCTGCTATCCCATCTCCACCCCAGTCCTTGGACTGAATGCTGAATAGCTTTGAAGCCCTATAGATCTAACAAATAAGGACAGAGAAAATGGGGAGAAATTACTTCTTGGCTGCTCCCTTTCTTTGCATTTTCCACATTTAACACATCTCTGTGTGTTTCACTCACATTTTTTCACTCACTCAGCAGTACACTCAGCTCTCTGAAGTAGAACTCAATGAGTAAGAGATCATTTACTTCTGTGAAAGAAAAGCATTACTTTTTTCCCTGAAGTTTTATAATAAAAAAAAATTAGTTGCTTTGGACTGACTGTAAAAGATTTAAATTATTTTCCCTTTGAAAGAGGTAAATTCAGAGTAGGAAAAATAGCAGAGAGACTGAGGAAACTGGAGAGACAACATCTTCATTTGTCAATAAGATGTTTCTCTAGGTTTGGAAAGGCACTTCCCTGGAGAAAAACAACCAACCAACCAACCAACCACAAACAAACACCACAAGAAACAAAACCCCAAACCTCTAAGGTTCAGCAGCTACTTCATGATTACACAGAGACATTCTGAAAAGGAGGAATGCCAGTGGGGTGGCAGTTTTAGGAGTAGTGGCGATTATTTCAGTAGATCCTGGCCTACATAATCCCTTTTCTGAAGGAATTCCATTCCAGAAACTGTTTAATATGAATCACAACACAGCAGCCAGACTAATAAGCCCTATTTGGAGGAAGATGTATTAACCTGAGCACAGATTAATTTTTTTGTACCCCTTTCTGACTGCAGCTTCCCATCTCCTAACCAGGTAGAAGTGCAAACAGAACAAACACAAGCCTAAGAGGGAGGGTACACACTTAATTCATTCCATCTCAGCATTTTTAGAATCAGTCTTCTCAAACATCTTCACTAAAAAAGCCAGATCGGACATTACTTTATGCAACCTGCAAAATGTTTGGAGAGATGTGGAATAGCTTACCTTTTTATAGCACAGGAGAACTGAATTTGAAATAACTTACCTTTATTTGTTAGAGAATCCTTATCCTCTTTGGTTGTGAACCAGGCCTGACTAACAGCTGACACTTCTTCATTGCCCATTGGGGAGATTTCATCCAACTGTTCATTCTGAAGAATCTTGAAAAGACCAACACGAAATCATCCAGTAAGATCTTCAGTTCTATCACCTTGCATTTAACATGGAGGCATAAATTGAAGGAAAATGAAAGTAGCACACTTAGTTACCTTGCTGACTGCTCAGAAAGTGCCACGTTTTAGATATGGCATTAAAAGTACATTCACCTTTCTTAAGACACCTGAGTAAGATTTAGCACCTTAACATATAGATGCTGTGAGAGTTAATTAGAGAACATTCTTCATCCTGTTTATTGAAGAGGAAGAGTCTCACTGGTTTTGGTGGAAAGAGAACTATGCCTAGCATCTCCAATCTGGAACTTTCAAACACAGTAAACACACGAGAACTGCACGTAACTGTTAGGACTGGTGACAAGCCAAGGCACATTTAGGCCTGTTATAAATAAATTAAACTTTATAATCGAAGAATGACAGAAATAACAGGTGAACTTGTCTTCTATGCAGATCACCACAGAGCAAGTAATTATCAGGATTACATCTATTAATGTTTACTGTTTTGTTCTTTGGGTAGTAAGTTACGCTCCAAATAACCTCTTTCATATATAAAATGATTCAAAGGCACAACATTTTACAAACAAGATCAATGCTGAAATACAGTAGTTTCATATTAAAAATAACCTCTTTCTCATTTCAATTTATATAAAATGTACATCAAATAGGTCAATTTTGAAGTTTTACTGTACCTGTATCTGAGTAACGGTTCCTTCATTAATCTCATCTTCAGCTACCTCAGTGGTAGCAGTCATGGTCACCTCAAAGCTCTGATCATTTTCTGAAACTTGAGAATGGCTAAGTTAGTTGTAAGATTTCTCTGTAAGATTTTTTAGGCAAGCTACACCTTTTTAAAATTGCTTCCTTTGCACTGAAAATTTTAAAGAGGTATTATTCTGTATTTATTTGTAAACACAGTAAAATCATCAAAATTATTATCAATTGTTCCTCTTCATAAAATTTAAGTATGGGTTTTGAAACCTTCAGTTTTACACTTGACTATAACTAGAGGCCTAATGTGATACATATAAATAAATGGTGTATATAAATAAATCGGTGCAAACTTTTGGTACGGTATTAATGATTCCTTTCCAGCCCTGTCTTTGGGATTTTCCACTTACTAAAGGACAATGTTCAAATCTTTCCACTGCGTTCTTTTTCCCCAGTTTTCCTTCAACATTATAATGCCTTTACTTCTAAGGCATTTCTACTAAGTTCCACCAAATAAAGAGATGCTCTAGGTATTGTAAATTGGTGTTTTAACTTGCTAGATCTGGTTCTGCCTCCCTTATATTGAACTATTTATACTGAATATATTGAACTATCTAATACTGAATCAACTTCCTTAAGCCTAATCCAGTACTCAGCCTACCTTTTGCACAACAATCTCTACCTTAAAAAGGCCATTCATCTCAATATTCCAAAACATGAAATACTACCTATACTGTTTGATCATTAAAAAAACTTAATCTCTCTTTGCAGAAGGAGAGCATCTGGTTTGTTGTTCATTCACTTATCCTTCAAGTTATTCAATGTACCAGTGCCTGTAGTTCTCTATCCGTAAGGTAGGTTTACTTTGCCAGTACTGTCTAGATAACAATTGCTGCAAAACTATCCAAGGCTCTGAGAGGTAAAGATTATATCTTAGTATATTAATTAAATTTTTTAAATACAACATGCAAAAATATTCTAATGTGATCCAAAGAGTAGACATTTAACTTTTACCAACAGAAAAGTTTCTACATAAACTCAAAAGAACTTACTTGGAACTGCAACAACAGAAATGCAGGGAGTGGAATCATCAAGGCTATGATCATCCTCTGATAAGCAAAGCCTCTTGTGTGGAGGTTCAGTGCTGTCTTCGGAGTCTACTTCATCAGTTTCTAACAACAAAAACATACACAGGTTACTTTCTGTTAACAAAGTGGAGCTTTGGACCAAGATCAGTTAACAAAGTGGACCAAAACACAAGGTAGAAGCACATGTGATAGGCTGGTTCGGTGTTTTACTGCTGCCCAGGAACTTGGTCTGAGTTATGGGCTGTAACAATTCACATGCTTTCTTCAACATAGATTTTCTTTGTACGTTCCATCTGCAGCTCATTACATCTTTAAGTCTACACAAACTTGGGTACATGCTTGGTTCTAAGAACCCATTTCCACTAAAATAAATCAGAATAGCTGTACCCTTGTTGGGCATATACATACATAATTTTGTGACTGACACCTAATTTGACACTTTATCCTTCTTTAAACTGAAACAGAACAAATTGCAGCATAGTAAGCAGAATTCAAGTACCTCAAAGAATTTGAAGGCAGGAAAGTACAATGGTTGGATCAATGGAAAAATAAGAAAAAAAAAACTATGCAATACAATTCCATACCATTTTGAGGGCAATGAAGTATAAGGTTCCCTTCAGTGTCCTGAGTCAAAGTCACAGAGTTCACGGTTTCTACTGTCACTGTGTCAGACTCTTCTTCAACTGTGCTCATACTCAAACCTGAAAGAGCAACACACAGGTTAGTTTTCTGCACTCAGACATTGAGTATAATGCTGCATCCCCTATCTCAAACAACCAGCATAAACTCCTGCAGAGAATGATGAACATCTGTCCTCTCACACGAAAAAAACCCACGGTTTAAGACATTCACCCACCTTTACTTTTCCCGCATATTTACACATCGCACAGGGTCACATCACATAGCTCCAAATCTGCTTTTCCAGTTAAAAATAGTACCTAAACTCCATATTTAGGAGCATTTGTAATCTACTATGACCTTTTTTTTTAATACAAACCTAGGCTATTACTTCTTCAGCATTTCTAAATTCTCCACATCCATCTGATACTTTTTGTCTCACTAATATTTGTTTTGCTGCTCATTTAATCATTTTACTATGGTATAACCTACAGCTACTCAGGATTGAGAAATATTCTTGTAGTGTCATACCACTCATAGCTGCACTTACACATTGCTTAGTTGTGAAGTGTTATTCTCTTTCCATGCATATAACCAACTCATGAAGCTAGTATTTTTTTCTTTACCATTGAAGCAACAGAAAAATTGGGTGCGGGCAATCACCAGTATAAAAAATTACTCAGAAAATAAGTTATTCAGGATAAGCAGTACACACTGAAGTCAGTTAATTAGGGTAATAAAAAGTACTTCTGATAATCTCATTTCCACTATAAAAATACCATGAAGAAACCCAAGGCCTATAAGAATTTCAATGTAAACTAGCACTGTTATAAATTAAGAGCCAATAAATCGATTTAAGCCAATCAATCGATTTTATTGAGCAAGTGGTAAATAGGCAAAACAGCGCTGGGTGACCGGGGGAAGCTCAGTTCCGCCAACCAGCACACACTCAACTTTTCGTATGTGCTTATATATGTTATACACTCGTTCACGCGGTGGGACACCCTGACGAGTTAGCTCCTGGTTGGCTAGTCGACAGCGTCCACACGCGTCTACCAGCTCCAGATTGGTGGAAGATGTTGCTGGGTGTCGCTGGGCGTTTCTGCCTCTGGAGTTTCGTTACCTGTTGCACCATCTGGGCGCTCTGTTATCTGCTGCACCATTGGGACGCTCCGCCATCCGGGCGCCGGCCTGGATGTTTTGTAGAACCTTGTAGTAGTAGTTAAGCCAATGCCTGGATTGCCTGGATGGTGCCACAGATAACAGGACTCCCGGATGGTGCCACAGATAACAGAGCGCCCGGATGGTGCCACAGATAACAGAGCGCCCGGATGGTGCAACAAATGACAAAGTTCCAGAGATGGAAATTCCCAGCGTGTGAACGAGCGTATAACATATATAAGCACACACGAAAAGTTGAGTGTTGTGCCTGTTGGCGGAACTGAGCTTCCCCGGGTCACCCAGCGCTGTTTTGCCTAATTACCGCTTGCTAAATAAAATCGATTGATTGGCTCAAAATCGATTTATTGGCTCTTATTTATAACAATAGGGTCTATCCCAGAATAAAGCTGCAAGCTCTTTCTTAGTCTTTCTAACCATTCTGTGGGAGTCTCATCTTTCTTTTGTTGTTCATTAAAGGCTTTATTTATGTTCTGCCCTCGAGGGACAGATTCCTTAATCCCTTGGACGATTATAGTGTGGAGATCTCCCATATGGCCCCTGTGTTCCGGGTTTTGATTATCCCAGTTAGGGCGCTGCTGGGGCCACTTAATGTCAGCACCCGGCCCTTGTTGGTGTTGCTGGTCCCAAACTCTCATCCCAGCCCTCCGAATCATTTCCCGCTCTTCTGCGGTAAATAGTATCCCTAAAATAGCTTGCAGTTCATCCCAGCTATATAAATTAGGTCCTAAAAACTGATCTACCCTTTCCGAAACTCCTAAGGGATCTTCTAACAAATTCCCCATTTCCTTCTTAAATTCTCTTACATCCCCCGAATTTAGAGGCACTGACACAAATCCCACTCCGGGTTGTGGACCTCCCATCGCTATTTCTCGTAATGGGTATAGCCCTGTTTCTGATGATGCTTGCCATCCTGCCCCTGATGTCGTTTGCTGCCTAGCTTGACTCCTCATGAGTCTTCAGGTTCCCCTAACTGACCCCGAAGAATCGGAATCCTCCTCAGAAGCCGAAGGCATAGGGGGAGAGGAGGGCCTTGGATTCGCTACTGGCGGGGGATCATAGGGAGGGGGAGGGGGTGGAGGTTCCTCGGGAGCCCTCTTTTTGCGGCCAGATTTTTTTTCGCTTATGGTAAAAATCCCAGCGCGAGTCGCAGGAGGTAGCCAACAACGCGCATATTCGCTCTCCTCAGGATCAAAGGGCTCCTTATCATTTACATAAAAATTTAGGGCCTGACAAATCCAATCTTCAAATGAACCAAAAATTGGCCAAAATAAATGATCTGGTCTAATCTGCTGGTCTAATCATGCATGTCTAATCAGACATGCATGCAATAATAAACCATTTTTTTACCTACCTTTGTTTCGCGTGCAAGCTGCACCTTCCCAATTCTTGAGCATAAGGCCCAATGGGGAATCTCGGGGAATATCCGGTAACCTCTCCTTGGGTCCCTTCCCCATGGGATCAGAAGGCTTGCTCTTCCTCTGTCCCATCTACCGGAGTGTCTTCTTTCACACACACACGCACCCCTCGCTCGTGGCTCACGCCCTCGCGGGCAATGAGAACCGCACTACTAGAGAGTCCCGCCATGCCTTACGGCAGGGTCCACACTCACTTCGCTTCCTCCCCAAGCGGGGGGGGCGTCTCGTTCATGCACACTCCAGGATACCCACCCCAACCAAACGGAATTGCTTTCTATACTTACCCTCCCCTGGGTCTTCGTCCGGTTCTTCATGCACAAAGGTTTACGGGGTTCAATTATTTTGCCTAATTACCTAAATTTAGGGTTCGGAGGTTAAGGTTTCAGGGCGATCCTCCATCCACTCCAGGGCTGTCTGAAAACGGGACGGGGCGCCTCCCTGAAGTTTAGGAGTCCCTCCCAGAGATCCTTAATCCGAGTCACGGCACCAAAATTTGTTATAAATAAGAGCCAATAAATCGATTTTGAGCCAATCAATCGATTTTATTTAGCAAGCGGTAATTAGGCAAAACAGCGCTGGGTGACCGGGGGAAGCTCAGTTCCGCCAACAGGCACACCACTCAACTTTTCGTGTGTGCTTATATATGTTATACGCTCGTTCACACGCTGGGAATTTCCGTCTCTGGAACTTTGTTATCTGTTGCAACATCCGGGCGCTCTGTTATCTGTGGCACCATCCGGGAGTCCTGTTATTTGTGGCACCATCCGGGAGTCCTGTTATTTATGGCAACATCCGGGAGTTCTGTTACCTATGGCACCATCCGGGAGTTCTGTTATCTGTGGCACCATCCGGGAGTTCTGTTATCTATGGCACCATCCGGGAGTCCTGTTATTTATGGCACCATCCAGGCAATCCGGGCATTGGCTTAACTACTACTACAAGGTTCTACAAAACATAATCAAACTTGCACAAGCGCAGTTACTGCTTACAACAATATGCATAATACAATTGAATCCTACTCGATTTGTTCAACATTAACAATTTTGACCATCACTTATTACAAGCACTATTACTGATTTAGAAATAAAACCCCACAAAATAATTCTAATCCATCAAATATAAAGAAATCTGCTGCAGAAGCTAAATGAAAATACATCTAAAATATCAAGAAGCTTTGCAATGATTTAATCAGTTCTGCGCACCTGTGTTTGGTGACTGTATTTGACAGAGATTTGTTAAAAGTAAGTATCACTTATTTCTCCTTGAAGTGCTCAGTGTTTTGTATGTGTTTTCTCACGCTAACAGGAAAAAATGACTTGTAACTTTTATTTTGAAGCTAAAATACTGTTACCAACAATTTTAACTTACATTGTTAAAAAAAAAATCATTGCCTATAGCTTAAAAAAATCCCCCACACATTACAAAGCTTCCATGTACCAGGCAGGGACACCCCACTATGTAAGTGGAACATACAACCAGGATTTTAAATCCCCTGTATAATGTTAACAATATTGCTTCAGCAGGAAATGATTTAATTTTTAATCAGAGAACATGTTCCTTTGTATTGAAGATTCCCAAGAGCAGTGGGTTTTTTTTGGGAGGATAAAACTACTGCCAGTCTTTCAATGAAATTACTTATCACCTCTCGAGCTCAATGAAGATCTGGCACATCTTTAAGCACATGTAGTGACTGATTCCTAGACTGAATGTGTCAAAAGTTTCAGATACCGTTGACATTTTAAATCAGAGGGTTCTCAAACTTTTTTCTTATCTACCATCAGCAATAGCTCTTTGCTACATACAAGTGTAGAAGGCAATAACTTTCCTGGGATTCATCTGTGTTTTACTGCCTCTGCCGCATCCTTCACTAGAAGCGATGTCAGCTGCACAGCTGCAGTCCTGATTTTTAAGAAGCACCCTTAACTCCAAAACATTAAGAAAGAAATCAAACATGCTACAGCTAAATGAGAAGACTGTAACTTCTTCAACCCAGTTTGGAGTTATTAATTTGGCTTTTCGGGAGTGAAGAAATTGGATAATTCTGGACGGCCAAAGAAATACATTCGCTTTTTCATGTTCATATGTACGTTCTGAATACCTTTTACTACAGGGAACACTGTAGCAAAAATTCCCAATGTTTCCTAAAATGCCACGGAGGATTCTTCTTTAATTTTAAGTGAACAGATAGTGATAACATTCATTTTTCTATAATCAGCTGAAAGTACCTATTTTTATCCTCACCACTACAAATGTTTTAAAGACACGAGGTTTATTTTTATAAAACACGTTGTGTCAATCACACGCTTCACCTAAAGCTGATCTAGAAGCAATGGAAACTACTGCATCATCCGCAGAAGACCGTTCCTTCTTTTTATTGAAAGAATACTGAAAACTGAACACAAAATACTGAAAACTGAACACAGAGATAGCAAACCAGGGCCATTTCTTCACCAGTTATTCAGGACTTGCTGAGAATCAAAGAACACGATTATAGGATTAGGCTTCCAAGTCAAAACCACAGAATAATTAGCGTTGTCCAGCACATTAGAAGAGGACATGGCATAAATGGGGTCCATAAATCCAAAACCGGCACTTCCATCAAAGGTGGGGAGGAAGATCCACCACGATCAGCAGCTGCTACAGCTGTTTGTCTGGAAGTGCCAGGGTAACAGGACTAAACGAGAATGTTCTGTGACAGATACTTGAGATTTAGCGTATTTCAAGTTTTCTGAGTAAACGCACTAATCATAACCAAGCTTCAATAAGAAGGTAGGAAGAGCCAAATCCTTGATTTGATTGGAAAATTCCCATCAACTTTAATGGATACGGCCTTAGACCTCAACTGAAAACTGACTGCAAAGAACGTGAGGAGTCAAATCAAAGTCAAACGCATGTTTTGGACATTGTTTTTTATTCATTAGACTATACAAATACAAAAAACTGGAAGGAAACAAACTTGTTTTCTCAAGATACATTTACCCAGGACAGGGGCATTAACCAATAAAGACATGAATTAGTGAACAAAAGGCGAGAAGACAAAAAAACAGTAATTGAATAACTGCGGTGGTTCTTCAGTGTGAATAGGAAACAATCTCCATATCTTATGAAAATCCCCGCTCTACACTTAAATAATGATGGAACTACCATGTATGCTGAAGATATATTAAATATGACATATGACAGGACCACCTGGGGCTGACGATGAGCTCAGTGGAGGAAGCACAGTGAGCACAGTGCTGCTAAAAGGACAACACCGCTGTTGCAGCTGGACGGGGCTGCAGGGACACTACTCGCCCAACGTCCCTGATTTACCACGGGGTGACAGCCGAAGCCGTGCCACCGCAGGGGTCTTTTAGGACAGGCCATGCAAATTCTGCTTAACAAAGACACCTGCAAACCCACTACACACCCACTCTCGAACACATTAAACACAAAATTAGTGACAGCCAACGTTTCTTAATTAGTGAGAATCACGACACAGTCACATCACCTCTAAAAAACAACCTTTTCACAGCTTCACTAGGTATGCTTTTGAAAAGGCATTGCTTTCTATTTAAAACAAAAAGCTTGCTTTAATTTTAAATGCATCAACTAAGGCTTTTCTTTAATCCTTTATAAAGATACTAATCTATCACCAATATTTTATATTCTGAAGAAGGCTGTTAGCTTGTGGGGGAAAGAAACATTGTTGTATGCACATACTTTAACAGTATGGATGTGTATGATGAAATACAGTGAAGATAATGTAATCTTAAACTTCTAAGATAGCGGCTAAGAAAACAGTGCTTATTTAATAAGCACTTTGTAATAAGTGATGGTCAAAATTGTTAATGTTGAACAAATCGAGTAGGATTCAATTGTATTATGCATATTGTTGTAAACAGTAACTGCGCTTGTGCAAGTTTGATTATGTTTTGTAGAACCTTGTAGTAGTAGTTAAGCCAATGCCCGGATTGCCTGGATGGTGCCATAAATAACAGGACTCCCGGATGGTGCCATAAATAACAGGACTCCCGGATGTTGCCACAAATAACAGAGCGCCCAGATGTTGCCACAGATAACAGAGCGCCCAGATGTTGCCACAGATAACAAAGTTCCAGAGACGGAAATTCCCAGCGTGTGAACGAGCGTATAACATATATAAGCACACACGAAAAGTTGAGTGGTGTGCCTGTTGGCGAACTGAGCTTCCCCCAGTCACCCAGCGCTGTTTTGCCCAATTATCGCTTGCTAAATAAAATCGATTGATTGGCTCAAAATCAATTTATTGGCTCTTATTTATAACAACTTTTTGGCTTGTTATGTTTTTGGGTGCATTTACCAAATCAAACGTTTTTAAGAGTTGCATTATAATTTTAAACAGGTTTCAACATGCAACCAAACAGACAAGAAAATACTTTGCCTACAACAATAATTTAATATAGAATTCCAATATAAATTTTCCACTAAAGCCACATAATAGGACAGTTATTTATTTGGGAAACATGCAGCAGATTTAGGCAGAAACCTCCTCCCCCACCAATCTGACTTTATACCAAGTTACAAAGAAACTGAACATTTTTATACACAATTACTGTAATTCTAAATCATCTTCATCAGGCAGATGGGCTCAATTATTCTGTGGGCAGTAGAAATTAAGCACTTATAAGAAACAGTATTTTTACCCTTGCAGACAGAATCCTGTCATTATGCCTAGTTATTAACTGAATGTCTAGTCTTCTGTGGACTGTTGTAAATCTTTCCAAATTTCTACATGAAACTGTATCAAAGGCTGTGTTTTCTGCACTGGGCGAAAAGAAAAAAAGCATATTGCACTAAGTACTGTAAGAAGCAAAAACTGAAGTTTATTTAAGGGAGACTTCTGGCTATTAAGGCATTTAACTGGGACAACCACATGGGATGCACTGGGATTTGAAGGCATTAATTCAAGAGTAACACAAAAGAAACAAAGTCATTACAGGACCCATATACCTCATATTCAAGGAAGCCTCAGTGTTTAGTGTGTTCCATACCATGGCTCTTACGTAGTCTATACTTAAACTACATGATTAGGAGTTTTTACTATTCAACTAGTGCCAATTCTAAGATTATTCAACAAAAAACCTTTTATACACGCTAAGTGGGTTCCACTCAGATCTAAAAATCCACCACATGGAAATAGTCTTTAACAGCTGCAACAATGGATTTAAGAGAGAACCAAACTGGACAGATAGCAAACAGAAGGAACCAAATACCTGAGATCAAGACACACAAAGATTTATTAAACTGTATCAGTATGAGATTACTTATAGTCATTACGGGTATTTAAAGAAATGGAACATCACAGAAACAGGGAGACACAATGGGACAAACTGTTCGCATTTGCATCGATCCAAATTTGGCAGAACTCCATGATTTCAATTCCATCCATTGATATTTTAATAAAAAGCACCGAACGTGCTTTAAATGTCACAAGGCGGGGGGGGGACACAAAACAAAACGCCAAGACCCAGCTCTTTCAAAAGAAAAAGACACAGAAAGCTGTAAGCTTCCTTTTTCAGTAACAGAAAATGGCTCTCAGGCACACGACTATGGATAAAAACCTTGATAAGACTGATTACTAAAACAAATATTTTCTTGCATGTATATTCAGCTTCATTCTAAGAATTCCAGTAACAACTTCACTTTTGTAAACAGGCAGAAATTTAGTGTGCAATAAAATATGAAAAGCTGATTGTTATCCTAATTGTATGAGGCATGAGACTGATAAACAAAGCCACGGCTCTGCTGCTTTCTGATGGACAGACAAGCACATAAATAGGGGATTATTACAAAATGTAAAATACGGTACAGACACATGGAGGTTTTTGTCTCTTATACATCCACCTTTTATAATTTTAAGTGTTTAAGCCAAAAATCAGTTAATTTTAGGTGTTCTATATAAGGAGTTTTAATTAATGTTCAGTATTTTCAGTAAATCATAAACATCATCTAGAAAGTTTCAGTAAGTATCTGGAAAACAAGCATGAAGTTCTTGCTATTATTATATTCATGTGGAATGGTGGAAATCAGAATTTGACTCTGATTTGTCCATCTCACTCCAAAGCAAACACCTCCTGGTCCTGCAATGGGATTTCAACTACGCTGTCAGGAAGCCAACTTACATCAACGACCAGGAAAGTGCTGGCAAACAAAACGCATTTTCTAGATTACTTAAAAACGTGACTTACAATGGGCAGGTGGAGCCGAACAATGGGAACTCTTTGTGAATAAATACACACAAATACTATCTGTCAGCTAAAGAGGCAGCTAGAACTGTAAGACACTTCGGTGTGTCTAAGTCCACAACCAAGAATAAAGAGATCTCTAAAAAGAGAGAAAAGAAAAAAAGAGAAAATAAAAAAATAAAATTAAAAAAAGAAAAAGGTGGGGGGGAAGGCCTGTCCAGCCAGAATCTTTTATTTTGGCAAAACAGGGAGCATAACTCCAGTGCAGAAAAGCCTGGTGCTGCTTTTAGATTAAAGTCTTGATCTTGGCAAAGTTACACATTTCAGACTCATAAACAAAGCCCCAAGCAACCTCAAATCACAACTCTCGCTGGCAAAAGAAAAGAAAATAATAAAACAAACCAGATAAAAGCCACAAGCTCAGGATACCCCAACCGCAGGCTCAGCGAGGGGAAATCGGGAGATTGAAACGTGTTCATGCAGGTGGTCTTTTATTACAGACATCAAGGTAAAGGGAGTTTAAAACAGAAATAGCAAAAAGAAAAAAACAAAACACAAACCAAAACCAACCTCGCACGCCACCCTTCTCCTGCCCTCCCAATGGAGTTGAGGTTTGGTAATTTGCAAGTTTTCCCCATTTTGCTGCACACACCCCACCCCGCTTCCAAATTTCTCCCTGCGCAGCGCTGCCGGCAGCGCCCAGGGACACGGGAAGCGGGGACACGGAACAGGCACCGCGGCAGAACCGGCGGGACACAGTCCGGCCCCAGCGCCCAGCTCTGCCCCGGGGCGGAGGCCGCGCCTCAGGGCCCGCCTCACCCCCCCTTGCCCCCCGGCCGCCAGCGCCGCCATTTGGTCCCGGGCCACCTCCGCCGCCATTTTCCCGTTCTCTCGGCGGACGGCGGCGCCGGGCGAGACCGCTGCCGGCTCCTCTGCCAGCCCAACCCGGCCCGGCGCAGTCCGGCCGGAGGCTGAGGCGCGGGGCCGGACATGGCCGCCTCTCTCCCCGCCGATCCCCTCATCCCGCCGCCGCGCTGCGCCGCCCCGGCCCGGCCGCTCCCGGCCCTGTCAGCCCGCAGGCCCCCGCGCACTTACTTCCTGTTTTGGGTCCGGGCACTTGAGAAACCAGGATGGAGATCCCAAGTACCAGGATGGAGGCGCCGAGCGGCAGCGAGCGGCGAGTGGGGGAGGCGGAGGCAGCGGCGGGGCGAGGCGCAGCCAGCCCGCCAGCCCGCCGGAAGGGCCCGCCGCCCAGCCCAGCCCGTCGCTTCCGCCTTGGCCGCGGCGCCACAAAGCGCACGGCGAGGGGTCCGCCGGAGCGGTGGGGCGAGAAAGTGCACGGGGGCTTCGCTGTCCCCGCTGCCCGGGAGGCGGGAAAGGGTCGCTGTGCCCAGCCCTGAGGGAAAAGCTGTGGTTTCCATCCGCGCTTCACAGAATCACGAAATCACAGAATGTCAGGGATTGGAAGGGACCTCAAAAGATCATCCAGTCCAATCCCCCTGCCGGAGCAGGAACACCCAGATGAGGTTACACAGGAAGGTGTCCAGGCGGGATTTGAATGTCTGCAGAGAAGGAGACTCCACAACCTCCCTGGGCAGCCTGTTCCAGGGTTTTGGCACCATCACTGTGAAGAAGTTTCCTCTCAAATTTAAATGGAACCTCTTGTGTTCCACTTTGTACCCATTACCCCTTGTTTTACCATTGGTTGTCATCGAGAAGAGCCTGGCTCCGTCCTCATGACACTCACCCTTTACATATTTATAAATATTAATGAGGTCACCCCTCAGTCTCCTCCAAGCTCAAGAGCCCCAGCTCCCTCAGCCTTTCCTCATATGGGAGATGCTTCACTCCCTAAATCATCTTCATTGCCCTGCGCTGGACTCTCTCCAGCAGTTCCCTGTCCTTCTGGAACTGAGGGCCCAGAACTGGACACAATATTCCAGGTGTGGTCTCACCAGGGCAGAGCAGAGGGGCAGGAGAACCTCTCTCAACCTACTAACCACCCCCCTTCTATATACACCCCAGGATGCCACTGGCCTCGGCCACAAGGTCCCAGTGCTGGCTCATGGTCACCCTGCTGTCCACCGGGACCCCCAGGTCCCTTTCCCCTATGCTGCCCTCTAATAGGTCATTCCCCAGCTTATACTGATATATATATACTTACACTTATATTTTCCTTTTCCTTCCTGCCTAACGACCCAAGGAAAGAAAAAAAAGGGCATATTAATCCATAATGAGCTTTAAAAATGAGAATAAAGAAGTGTCTAGTGGTGTGCAGCTCGTGATGTTCACCACCTCGTGGGGTTAGTAAAAATAAAGTCACTCACTGAGCCTCCTCACAGAGTCACTGGGTACATCAGGGCAAGAGGGTGAGTGGAATCCCCTGCCTGTGTTTTTATGTGTAAAAATCTCATCGCACTTACATCACAAAGCTGCCTTTTGGCTAATTATGTGGTGAACCTTCAGTGTCATTGTCCCCCAAACCTTGAGAGCTTTTAAATATAGCTTTTACATAGTGTTCTAGGATGTGTTGTAGTGAGATATAATGATGATAAACTTTGTGACTGAGGCACTGGGAATTATATGCCACCATCCTGTATTTTAACCACAGATCTGCAAGACTTTTTGCACAGTTTGGTGGTTATGACCTCTCTTTGTCTGTTATTCCCTGTTTTTTGCAATGGAAATCACAGAATCACAGAACGGTTGGGGTTGGGAGGGAGGTCTGGAGATCATCCAGTCCATCCCACCTTCTAAAGCAGGTTCACCAGAGCAGATCACACAGGAATGTGTCCAGGTGGGTTTGAATGTCTCCAGAGAAGGAGACTCCACAACCTCTCTGGGCAACCTGGTCCAGGGCTCTGGCACCTCAAAGTGAAGAAGTTTCTCCTCATATTCAGATGGAACCTCCTGTGCTTCAGTCTGTGCCCATCGCCCCTCATTCTATCTCTGGGCACCACTGAAAGCTGATGCCTCACAGATACATTATATTACCACACTTGGGAACATTTACTTTATATCAAGTTGAAGGTATCTGTAGAAAAAGCGATGACTGCAGTTCTCTGGTGTTTCGTGAACAGGATGAAATCATACTCTTAATGGACTCTTGTTCTGTGGAGGAAATGAGATTGATGCATCCTGAGATGTGTTAAGGGAACAATGACATGCAATAATATATATTGCTATGGACTTAACAATCCATTTTTTAACGTAGCAGTTTGTTTTTTAACCATCTATACAGCTTTTTTCCACGTGTCTCTGCTGGTATGTGCTCTGGAACCAGCAGTTGCATCTCAGGGATGGAACTTTTCTCTCTTTGCTGTGGTGAAGTTAAAGCTAAATTAGCATGGTTCTGCGGGCACAGAACACTTGCTCCCTCATTGGTGTTAGGGGAAAATTGAGACTGTGGCACTGCTCTATAAGATGTGAGACTGAGGATCACCAAGCTGTTGACTCACCATAAATCCTTAAGGAAAAGCATATACTTAATAATCCTAGATCTGATTACATGGATGGTGACAGAAACTATGTAAGACTGAAAGCTTGGTATAGATCCTTTTTCTTAATAGAAGGAAAAAAGTTTTATTCTGCAAGATTCAAGAGAAGAAATGCAAAAAGGAGAAGTTAAAGAAGGCCTTGAATTATATGTGTTAAATACTGGGAGGTGGGCAGGGTGGATGATGTACAAGATGACAAGGGCTGTGGCTGGCCTTGATTTTGAACTGCCCCGTAAGGGTGTGTATGATTTCAATATGAGGCAGGTGACAGAGAGGAGTAGTAATCCATATTGGAAGACATGAAGCATATTTTGATGTAGCTAGAAAATAAAATCTTAGATCTCGGTTATATTGTCAAATCCACGGGCTGGGGTATGAATTCATGGCATGCTGCCTTCTGCCTCTCGGGTTAGGGAGACAGGCACCCCAGGGCAGGACGATGGGTTGAGGGAGCAGTTGCAGGGATGGTTGGGTGGCACAGATGAAGTGACACAGGGATCTCCCTTCTGTCAAGTCAAAGCAAGGAGCAGAGGTACAGGAGATATTTTGCACAACCCTCTCTTTCTGTCTTTCTCGTGTTAACTGTCTGGGATCAGCGTACCTAAAACCTACGTAAATTGTTTTAAACACTGAAGTGCCGCGGATCCCGGCGGGCAGTCCAGACTGTTTATGCTTCAGGTTGGCCTAACCTCTTTGGGCTCCCCTGTCTGGGAAGTCCCTTAGGCTCCTAATTTAATTTCCCATGAAGTATTTTTGTTCTGAGAAAAACAGCCACCTCCCATCCTCAGCTCCACTGAGATGTACTTTCAGAGAAACATTTAAGGTGAAGCTGCTCCACTCCTGTCCCAATAGGTAAGCCCTGTCCTGCAGTAGAGGGGTAAAGGACCATTCCTGCTCTACGTGCACTCGTGCGGCCTCACCTGGATCACTGTGTACAGTTCTGGGTGCCACACTATAAAAAAGATACAAAGCTACTGTAGAGTGTCCAGAGAGAGGTACGAAGTTGGTGAAGAGTTTATAGGGGAAACCATATGAGGAGTGGCTAAAATCACTTGGTTTGTTCAGCCTGGAGAAGAGGAGACTGAAGGGAGACCTCATGGCGGCTACAGCTTCATCACAAGGAAGGAGGAGGGTCAGGCCCTGAGCTCTTCTCTCTGGTGATCAATGACAGAACCCAAGGGAATGGTACGAAAATGTGCCAGGGGAGGTTTAGGTTGGACATTAGAAAAGGTTCTTCACCCAGAGGGTGCTGGACACTGGAACAGGCTCCCCAGGGAGGTGTCACGGCCCCAAGCCTGACAGTGTTCAAAAAGAAACTGGATAACATCCTTGGACAAATGGTGTGCATCTTGGGGTTGTCCTGTGCAGGGACAGGAGTTGGACTCAGTCTTTGTGGACCCCTTCCAACTCAGGACATTCTATGATTCTATAGTTCTATGAAAACGTTAAATGCGGAAGGAAGTACTAATTTCAGTGGACTGGATCTCACCAGGGAGGTTTTCATTTTTATGTCTCTGCCCTGACATCAGAAGGAGCTTTGGTGCTCACAGGGGAATAGTCCTTCTGCTCTGCCTTGGTATGTAAGATGTGTCTTGCTTAATGCAGTCTGGTGCACTGGTCCCACTTTGGACCCTGGACTGGTTTACTCTTGTCTGTAGTTTCACAGAAAGATGCTGTCACTAATTGTGCCTTTTTCCCCGGCTTGTTGCAATCCACAGCTCTGGCAGTTCTCTTCATTTAGATGCTTTTATTTATCTGTTGTGTGCGCTTAGCATGAGAATCTCCCTCTCTCACTTTGGGCTGGTAGAGCTGAACCACTGATTTGACCCACTAACCAACCGTCTGCTGCTCTAACTCCATCCATTCCCAATGGCACTGACAGGTGTCAGGGTAGTGAGCAGCGGTTTTGGATTCACATTCCAAAAAGGCATCTTCATGTCAGCCGTAAAAATATTCCTCCAAGCAAAAGGCAAGTCCACAGAGAAGAGCTGGAGAATCTCCTGTGTATTATCTCCTGACTAAGCGTTTGTACGTATGTTTTTCCATCCTTTCCCAAGGAACTGTATCTTGCTGTTGCAGACATGGAGATGTTACCCCCTAGAGCAAGGAATTTCTGAGTGGGGGTAGTAGTTGGCACAAGCTGGAGGGAACAAACCTGGAGGGAAAGACACGTCTTCTCACTGCAGCATCCTGCAAACAGTCTGATTCCTGTTTTTTTTATGAGATTATTCATATATACGTAGATTTCTGTGTATGTATATATGTATCTAATTGCGTATGAGTATAGCAAATATATTCATTACTTGTTTATATAAAAATATCTTTTTATATATAAACAATCTAGTATTTGTATAACACATGCTCATTTATATGCTCACAGTTTGGTAGGTGCTGGCTCTGGAGGATTGCTCAGGCTCTGAAGAGCTGCCATAGAAGAGATGCCAGAGAAGGAGTAACAGAGCAGAGTGTGAGCTTGTGTGGCTTCCCCATGGCAGAGTGAATCTCCTGTGAGAAAAATTATTACCTTGCAGCCTGGCCTAAGAAGAATGCTGTAGAGAGTGGCCACTCATTTTCAGACATTGTCTTTGGCGACAATCTCATACATGTCCTCACTTGCACCTGAGTGAGGCTGTAATGGACTGACCCACCTTGAAAGCCTCTGGTGATGTTTTGAGTGGCTGCTGCGTCACTCACCCACTGTCAGAGTCCTGGAAAATATTAGAGAATGTCGGTGTATGCAGGAGGCTCAATACACAGTCTGGAACTGGGCAAGAGGGCATTTTCCTTTCTTTTTCTTTCCTGAAACCCCTACTATGGCACCTGAATGGGGATCACAGACAGTCTGGGCCACATGGGCAAGTGCAATTACCACCTGGGTTGCCGTCAAGAGGTGCCCAGCTCTCCTCACAGACTGGGGCCATAGCAGTAGTGATCCCACTGAACCTAACCTGAGCCTGGCAATGTTTGTGTTGATACAGCTAAATATAAAGAAGAAAAAGGAACAGAGTCCCAGAGATAGTCAGAAGAGGGCAAGCTACCATCAAGGTCTACATGGGGCTGAGCTGCCAGTGGCATCAGGATGATGGAGTGAGTCTAGCAGAAAGGGAGCTGCACAGTTCACTGTAAACATAAAGAATTTGGTGGCTGGAGGGAACATCCAGGAGAACAGGACAGAGGAACCAGTTTCTATAAGGTGGGTGTATATGGGCAGTAAGAGAAGAAAAGGAACGAGGCTTCACAGAATCCCTGGTGGAAGAAAAGAGAGAAAAAAGGACAGAGCAGATGGGAGGAGCAGATGGATCCCAGTTGGGAAGTGAGTGACTGTGTACCACAGAAACCAAAGGCGCTGATAGCAGGAGAAGGCATGAGGAGAAGGTGGCAAAATTTAGTTCTTGCAGTAGGAGGGATGGGCAGAAGCGGGCGGGTGCTTTCTGCGTGGCATCCCACGCCAACTGTGCGCAGGGGTGGTGGGTGGGCAGGGGAGCAGCAGCTGTGCAGGGGAGGGAGGGACAATGCAGGGGACAAGAGCTGGTCCCTTGGCCTATGTATTCCATAAAATTCCAGTAATCGGAGATACATCGTCACGGTCTTGAACTCTCTGAGGAGACTGACGTATTCCACTCTGGAAAAACGCACCCTGTTCTGGAGTTGCAGGTTGATTTAGCTTTCATGTGGGTTCAGCTTTTTGGTAGTGCTTGCCAAATGCTGGTTACCATGAATGCAATGACAAAGCTCCGGTGCATTTGAAGGGGACAAAATCTTCAGGCAAAAAGTACCACTGATCATGTAATTCTGCTCACTGCTGGCAGATGGTGCTGCAACATATCCAGGAACCGGGAACCAGCTTCTTCAGCCCTTAGATGTGAGCAAGCAGCATCTACTTTGTATTTTCATTCACATTTCTTCCTAAATTTGTTTTACTACAAAATTAAATTCTTCACCTCTTTGTTGTTCTGCTTCCAACTTCAACTATCAAAGCATGTCAGCGAGTGTTATTTTTATCTCTTTGGATTAGCACAGAACTGGCAGGCAGAACTCAACTCCAAACCTAAATCTTTCCATTGGAAGAAAAGTTATTCATGACATTATTCCCCTCAATGCAGGATTTTTGTGTGTTTATAAAACCTGCCCTTTGGGCTGATGTTGGTCTTGCAACCTCCCTTCAATAGCAGTCTGGAACTTCTGTTGGTAGATACACCAGAGACACAACCTAAACAACCTCTGAGGGCCACTTCTGACCCAGTTTTTAATGTTTCTTTTTATCTCACTTGCTTGATACTGTGGCCCTTTGCTGATTGTTTTTCTTGTACAGTGTGATTCAAGGTTTCTCCCAGTGGTTTCTTTCTGCAAAACACCAAAAAAAACCAACACCAAAGCCATTTTTATTGAAAAAAAGTATATTTGGAGGAATTAGTGAAGGATGGGATCAGTATATTTAATCTCTAACTTGTAGGGTCTATAAAGCTACCAAAGAATCGTTGATAGGCCTCATCTACTTTCTGGAACTGCTGTCCAAGAGGTGCTTAAACTCTTCACATGTCTCCTTGCTTTGCTTGAGATGTCCTTGCAGTGCTGCACCCATGTTCTTGGGGAGCAGCTATTTTCATACTAGAGCTGAAGACCAGAAACACCAAGAAAAAGAAAGATCCTTTTGCAGCAGACTTGGAGCCAAACAAGGATTTCTGTCACTGGCCTCAGGTTTCTCTAATAAGAGTTTAATGTAAAAGCCCTACACGTTCCAGGGAGCTGGGTGGGAGACCCCAATTTTGTCTTGCCCAGCTGAGCATCAGGCTTCCTACCTCAGGCTCATCATCTGGTTCCACGTCAGGAGAGAGGGAGCAGCTACGTCCCCCACAGCCTTCATTGCCCTTGCCAGAATGCAACATGGCTGAAAAGATCTAGGATAAGAACAAAAGTCTAAAATAGGTGTTTTGTTGTTTTTCTGCTTTGCCCTGCGTCTTGTCAGTGACCCAGTTTTCAGCACAAACCCACAAAGCTGTTACAAAGCCCCAGGAGAGGGGCTGCAGGACATGTGAGCAAAAGCGGTTGCAGGAGGAGTAGCTTAGAAAACTCTTTAGGTAGCTTCATTGTTGATGAGAACATGTCCATGGACCTACATCCCATGTTGAGGAGGCACCCGGACACAAGCCTGCCAACTCCTGGGACAGGAACTGTGGCAGCAACTCTCATGCTAAAAGAAGTGAGCACCAGTGCTCCTTTCACATGCTTCCCTTTTAATAAGAAACCAGTCCATCAGGGCCCTGTTGTGAGGTGATGGCCAGGTGGATGGGACCTCTTAGGATGTAGGTGCCTGACACTTCCTGTGGATGCCTCGCACTCAGGAGACAGAGACCAGCTTAGGCAGACAGGAACATCCTCCAAAAATCTTCACAGGCACTTTTCTCTCTCCTCCAACATCTTGAGAAACATCTGCATTTACACCAGAGGGACCATGGAGAGGCCTCTGACGTTTAAGGACATCTGGGCCTCGGGTAGTAGTTTTCACACTTAACACTTCATGAATAACATCAATAATGTCAGTCAAATCCTGCAGGACCGAGTTCTTCAGATACATTTGTCATCTTGCTGATTGTGATTCCACCTGAAGTCACAGCAGACCGAGGAGGCTCAGTGCAAGTCGCAGAGCCAGTGCCCAATTTTAGTGCTGATTTGAAGTGCCCATGTCCATCATTTTGGGCTCCCTGATGTGTTCAGAGCAAAGCTTGGACATGCCAGGTGCTCTAGAGTGGACTTCTGTGCCCATATGCCAATGCACTGATGTCGGGGAGGTTGGATACAGGTGTAAAAAGTTTATGTCTTGGGAAATTCATTGCAGGGTAGGGCTTGGAACCCAAGCCACAATCAATCTGTTTTTTCCTACCAGAGATCAAAGAATAATTTGGGAGGGACCTTCAAAGCTCATCCAATCCAACCCCTGCCATGAGCAGGGACATCTTCACCAGCTCAGGTTGCTCAGAGCCCCGTCCAGCCTGGCCTGGGATGTCTCCAGGGATGGGGCATCCACCACCTCTTGGGCAACCTGGGCCAGGGTTTTACCACCCTCATTGTAAAAAATGCCTTCCTCATGTCATGATGTGCAAAAACTGGTGAGAACAATCTTCAGAAACAATCAAAGCAGTAAATGAAATTTGGCAGTTTACAGTGCAGTGGCCAGGACAACATTATCCATTTCCAAAAGTGACAGAGTGGTATGTTTCCAGACCTTAAAAAGGCCTGTATTTCCATGCAGTTTAGCAGAAATATATTTCACATTCTAATCTGATTTCCTAGGCTAGAGAAAATGTGACTAAATGAGCTGATAATACTACCTGGCAGCTGTCAAATGACGTTTTGCTGTCTAGAGAGAAAACGGAAGAACATATGTTCTGAACTCCTGCTCCTTAACTTAGAGGATGAAAGAAGTAGACGGGGTTTAAGCTGGAAATGAGATCATGCATTATGCCCTTTGGACAGCATGTAATCTGGCTAATGGCATCAAGGAGCTATATAAATAACTTCATTAAAATGAACTTGTTTCAAATGAGCTAAATAAATCAGACTCGTTTGTCAAGGGCCTGGGGTGAAATAATCAGGTTAATTTAAAGCTGCTCACTGTGGGGGATGATTCCTGAATTTGTTCCACCAGTGACGTTGCCATCAGTAGCTTCAGTCACCAGTGGAAGCCCTGAGCCTAGCGTGAAAATGCAGACCGGGCTTCCATGTCTGCATTTGCAGGAGCCTCTCTCTTGTGTCTGTGTCTCAGTCTCCACAATACCACAGCTGGCAGGATGTGTGCCAGGGCACTTAAAGGATTACTCAAGACCCACCAGGTCTAAATCCTTCACTGGTTGTTGTGAGCCATTCAGTGCTTTAGTCTGCACTCGGCTGTCAGCATTCTGCCTCTGAAGTAAAGGTGGAATGAATTTGCTGGAAAATTAATTGCTTTTGGTACCTATTGCTGCCTTAGTGGGGGAACTACATGATGCAACAGTCTTTCCCCCACACTTACTCCAGTGCTTTGTGTCTATATTTTCCCTTATTTTTTATTAAGCCCTTTGCTTTAGCACTTTCTGCAGAAGGAGAAATTCAGTTTTTCAGGCTACAGATGGACTTGCTCGTCCATGGTCCCAACAACCCTCACCTTTCTTGGGACAAAAAAAAAATATTAGCTGTAAACCCAATCCACTCTAGTGGAATTGGTCAAGATGTGCAAATTTAGATGAACTAAGGAAGTGACTCCCTAGAGAGTGAATGAGTCAGAAGGTTGTCCCATCCACATGCAGGGTATCTGTCTGTCTGCATATTCTTCCCTGGTTTATTGCAAATGTAATCTCTGACATTTCTGACACGGAGCAAGAACTGCCCATATACCATCATCATGCACTGTACATCCCACGTTTACTGTATGATCGGTTTTGCCCTCTGTTGCACTTTGGATGCTTCTACATAGTGGAAGGAAAAGAATGGGGACATGAATCTCATGGAAAATGAGTTTACAGTCAGCATTTACACACAGCCACGTTTCCAACAAAGGAGCGAGAAATTGATTCTTCACATTTATATCTGCCAAGATCAGAGCTGGAAGTACAGCACATTGTGCTTTTATGCAACAAACCTGCCCTGAAGTATCTGTGGCTGAGAGCTATGGATTTATCAAATGAGAAACTGCACTGCGAATTCAACTTCCAGCAATAAAAAGCCTTTCAGATTTTTAATATATCTCAGTCCTGCCCTTTGGTCGTGCTCCAGCAATGATCTCCCAGCTCAGGTAGAGGGTTGTGCAAATGACTTTAGACTGCAAGAGAAATTCCTCATTCCCAGAGCACTGATTTATCCAGCTGGGTTCCTGATAAGAACCTCTGGGCTGCTCTAGCCCTGTGAGATGACAACAGCTTTAGGGATCTGCTGATATAAGGGATGGTGGATTCTTAAGCTCACTCCCTCCTACTGTCTCCCTCAGCTCGGTGACATACTGCCCAAGGACTGTCTCAGTCATAGAACAGTTTGGGTCGGAAGGGACCTTCAAAGCTCACCCAGTGCCACCCCTGCCATGAGCAGAGACATCTTCACCCAGATCAGGTTGCTCAGAGCCCCATCCAGCCTGGCCTGGGATGTCTCCAGGGATGGGGCATCCACCACCTCTCTGGACAACCTGGGCCAGGGTTTTGCCACCCAGTCACAGTTTCTCCTCTAGTTCCCAACCCGGTCTGTACCTGGAGACATGTACATAGCTCTGCTTTCCTGTGGAGCACTCTGGCCCTGTAAGGTTTGATT